>NC_142791.1:10430000-10740750 GCF_988280905.1 Pimephales promelas
ACTTTCATCTGATTTTACAACCTGGACAGTCTAAATGCAGAGAGTCATGCTAGCCACTTCTCAGTCGAAACATTGTGCATGGCTTATATAGGGAGCCAACCCTGCCTTTTTCGGTGGGCTGAAATGCCATCTGTCGGTGCATGTCATTTGTCTGTGCACTGAACAGACATGAACCAAGTACTACTAACCTACTAAGAGAAAAGTACTATTTTGGTCCACATAATAAAAGTCAACTGGGTCTAATGTTATGTTTTTTGGACCCCACTGACTTTCATTATGAGGACCAAAATAGTACTTTAAAAATGTTTATGATTACACACATAATCCTGGTTGACTTTCATTATTCGCAAAAAAACTTTGAGACATTTTTCTAAATATCTTCTTTTGTGTTTGACAGGTTTGGAAAGTCCGAGTAGGAAAATCCCAACAGGGGATTTTTCATTGGATTTTGGATTATTGCAGAAAGTATAAGCTCTGTGACCAACAAAAGTTTCGTTCATCATGATCACCTTCACAAATGAACATACAGTAAACGAACAGCTTTTATACATTTTGAAGCCTAATTATAATTGGCGGAAGTAAAAAGCTATAGGCAGTAAATGAACTACACCACATTTGTATGACTTCCGATACTGTAACTCTTTAGTAAAACATTTTCCCTGATCAGTTTTCAAGAGAGCTATACACAAAAAGGCTGTAAACTAAGCACTTTTTAGCAACCACCTTTTTCAAGGCAAGTAAAAGCTGTAAAAACAATCACAATGTATTTTATGTCATAGAAAAAAAACAAAACATAAATAACATCTTGTGTTCACCACAGACCTTATTTCAGGCATTAACTAAAATTGAAGTACTTTTGGCCTACAATGTCCTCTCTGCAACACACTATTTTTCACATTTCTGGGTGAACTATCGCTTTAAGACCACAGTATTTCCAGCAATAAGCATCTTTTTTGAAACCTAAAAAACCCCCGCTGCTCTTTGAAATATTCAACAAATCAATACTCCTCATGGCCGAGAACTCATCCGACTGGTGCATTTGCAACTAAAACATTCCGGTTTTCTGAGACTTACCTTGAATTCTCCATGTTTAAGGATGCTAAATTAAGTTATATCCAAGCTGAGTGTTTTTCAAGCCATAGCAAATGTAAAGCCTAAAGGGTTGCTGACTTCAGGCAGTTTGGGTGAAGTCAACTGAAGTCAGTCCAAACATGAATCCTCAGCTCAGGCAAAGGAAACGGGAGTGATGTAGTGCCATGAGCCGTCTGTCTGATCTATGGAAGAGGGGAAATTAGCTTAGATCTCCCTGATATTCATGCCCATCTGGAAAAAGACGGGTGCCATGGTTCTACAATCCTGCTCCATCTTTATGAGAAAAATGTTGATTTGTGACCCAAAGAAAACACATTTTACTCATTTCAACATCTATTTAAAGAGTAACTAAACCCTAAACCAACTTTTTTTTTTAGTTTTTCCTGTAAGAATGTATCTTTATTAATATCAGTAATTGATTCGAGTAACTTTTTGGACACTTGTGTATAAAGTGTTTTATTTCTACTATAGAGCATCACAGTCCCGCCCACAGCTGGTGCCTGAAGTAAAAATTCAATAAAATTTCTCCATTGACATTTGGGATATAAGCCATAAAAACGTAACCATACATGGTAGACTTAAAACCAGCTACGGCTGTTCTAAGTGATTGTATATGCTCATAAACGCCAAAAGATCACGGGGCACTAACATTGTTTTAAGATAAATCCCTTTTATTCGCGATGTACAGGATAAGTACTTCATCACCCACAATCCTGAACAATCCCACAGTGATGCATATGATTGGTGGAAGTCGTCTGAAACCCCGCGAAGGTACGTGAAGACTGAAGATCGCGCAATGACGTAGGGCTAAGTTCATCGGTCGCACCTCAGAGACGACCCCGCGCCATTGGATATACAGTAGCCGCAACACAGCCAATGAGCGAGCCAGATGCTCAATGTTTTAGCATGTGCATAAGTAAATCAGTAAAATCGAGGAAAAGGAGTTTTCCTGCACATTCACTATGTAAATTCACTGGAGGAAAAAGTTCACACGGCCGTCGTCAGCTTTGGAAGTCACTCAAAAGGCTCTTTCACGGTGGCTTTCAGACGACTTCAGTGAGTCGCGGTGGTTTATGGGAGGAGTAGTTCCTTTGCTCGGTAATACACAGGCTTGTACCTTTGACTTTTTTTGGATTTTCTCTTCGTTTTTTCACTCGAAATGATATGTTGAATGAGTCCAGCCGTAGCTGGTTATCCTCAGACATGATCTAATACTCTTTAGATATGGATTTTACAAAATGTCAATGGGAAATTTACTTCCGGCACCAGCGCTCTATCGGGCTGTGGGCGGGACTGTGATGCTCTATATATGGTGTAAAAACGTCTTAGTGCTGCCCTCTTCAGGTTGAACGGTGGCTACAGCAGTTGACTTTTCCTATTGGATGTTAGTGGTTCTTCGTGATGTAAGCACGTTTCAGCTCACCACGCTCTTGGTACGAGCTACGCCCTTGGCAGTATAAAAACTAGCTTTTTTCATCAAAACACTGTCCACTGTAGCGAGTCAGGAGTTGGAATTGCCAACTAAATTGCCAGGTATTGAAAACGATCAGGAGTGTTTTGGCATCGATTTTTGTCCCCTCTATCTCCACTGGGGTCTGCCCACTTTTTCAGCATTTTTCAAATATTGCCAGTGGGTGGAGTCAGGCTCTGACCAGGGGTTTAGTTACCCTTTAATCTTTTTAACCACATTGTTTCTGAGCCCCCATCTTCTACTGTAATTTATGGACCTATTTTTTGACCCATTTGGGATATAGCAGTGAGATTTGCTGTGTCATTTAGCAATTTACCACTGGTCTTTAAAATACATGGGAAAGTGCAAATGGGGAGGAACGTATGCGTATGAAAAATAATGCTCCACTCTATTATGGCCATGTATTATGCAAATTACCTGCTCCGTTCCCTTCACATAGCATGATTGGGCTGAATATGTGCATGTCTTTACTAATTTCCACTACAATAATCCTCTCACTTTGTCCTCTCCGTAATTACAATCATCTGCTGCATAATTACAATTTTAAAGTATTGTATTGGGGAGCATCAGTGTGACAGAAGAATAATGGAGAGGAGAAAACTGAAATCTGGTTATTTCAGGCCGTCCGTGAGATATAGAAAGGGAAAGGCCAGTCAGCAGCTGTGCTGAGTGGGAGTGGAGTGGGCAGACGTTGGGCTAGCACTCCCATTGAACACGTCAACAAACTTCACTTCAAATTAATCCATTATTTTTATGATGTAACCACAAATTAAAAATGTCTGAAAGGGGGCTTCATTTGGGGTTACATCGTGAGAACAAGATGTAATGTTTTGTAGCATGAATGCTATCCATTAGCATTTTAATTTAGCTGCTCAGCAAGTGCAAGAACTCCAGAGCGTATTTGAAACGAACCAGAGTGTGTACAGCATCTACCAACTCGCTAATCTTAATGAATTCTCAAATATAAATACGTTTTTTGTTGCTCAAAATTCATCACAAGACTAGGACAAGACCATCTATAGTTAAAACAGCAGTGTAGCAGACATATCAAACATTGTCATATCCATATTACCTTGCCAAACAGAGAGTTGCCATGACAGAATCCACATCCACTAAAATCATTTTAGTTGCTTTGAAGTGCAAAAATGTATCACAAAATCTTTTGCTTGCAAAGGCCTGTTGGTTTGACATTTTGTTGATCTATTCAATGTAATCAACTCAATTGTAACTGTGACCTAAGTGTTCAAAAACTTTTTTTAAGGGGTGGGAGCGTCTCGATAAAACCGACTATCTATGGCAAGTTATTCAACGCAATGCCAGATGAAGGAAGCAGATTGGATGTGCTTTGTAGATAAATATGCAATTACAATTAATACAATCAGCATATTTCCACAGTTACACGTCCAACCCATCAATATGGTTTGTTTTTTGCCATTTATCATCTTCAGTCATTACCGCACAGAGAAACCACCATTAATCAAACACTACACCATGTGTAGCCATCTGCAGTGGATGACAACATTCAACACGCCATAAAAGAAGTTTACCAACCATCAAAGGCATAATAAACCAGAGGGAATATGAACGGAGAAAAAACAACATTTTATAGAGATGCGTAAAAGAGTAGATAAAACACATTAGCTATGCAATCAACATTTCGATGCAATTTCAGGCTCATGCACCCTCCCTGCAGTGCTAAGCCTTGATACTGATAGCTCACGACAGGACGTAACATCAGGAAGCACATGAGAGCGTCCTGCCACATAAGAGTAGCAGCTAATGCACCCCACAGGGTGTCTGGAGACACTATACAGAAAGCCGCTGGGAACAAACACTACAGATTCATCTTGAACTGCCCCAATACCAATACATATGAAATGCACTTGACGCTATTGAGCTGATGGTCGGTTTCAGAGTTGCTATCAGCACTAACAGATGGGCTTGAAATGGTCAACCTCTCTTTGAAATCAAAAAACCTTTATCTAACGCACATTCGGCAGTGTCGGGGGGTATACATCAAGGTAATGGCCTTCCAAAAGCTAAATTCATCCTACACAGAGAGTTTGTGGAAATCTTTCAGATGATTTTATCAAGGTTTTGCCAGAACACTTACAACACACAAATAGTGTTAGTCAATAGGAATATTAGCTCTGGCAGCTTTTATCTGTGCTATTTCGGTTCCAATTTATGAGAAAAACCTGACAAATGAAACCCTCCCAGTCCAATTGATATGAGAAGTTAGTCAAGCATATCCTCAGTAAATGTCCTCATCGAGTCCGTAATATTGGAGCGATTCGGCGGATAATTCAACGCCACTCAATTGCTGTGATGGTGTTAATGGAGACTATCAAAAATGCAATGTGAAACATTAGCATGTGGAATCTGGAATATTTTAGAGCAAATGCATTTACACAACAAATAGATCTGACTGATTGCACAGAAAAGGGGCAATTCATCCTCTTAAATGAAAAATTATCATATGAAATTTACAGAGAGTGACTCCCAGTGCTATAATGTGCTGTGCTATCAGCATCAAAGGTCTTTCTATGGCTGGGTCCTCAAGGGACTTTAATGGTACTGTGGATCCGAGGAGCCGTATATGGAGTGAAAAACATCACTATTTGTTACTTTGAATGTTTATATTTAAACAAAAAAATGTCAATTTATGTTAGCGTGATTAATTATACTAAATTAAATGAACTAATTATTAATTAAATTAAATAAAAAAAACACTTCACAATTGCTAATAAAAGAATAACCATCGTAATTTTACATTATATATATATACTGTATATATATATATATATATCGAATGTTTGTGCTCACCCTGTGGTTTGTGTGGGTCCTAACGCCCCAGTATAGTGATGGGGACACTATACTGTCAAAGAGCACTGTCCTTCGGATGAGACGTTAAACCGAGGACTCTCTGTAGTCACAAAAAAATCCCAGGGTGTCTTTCGAAAGAGTAGGGGTGTAACCCCGGCATCCTGGTCAAATTTGCCCAGTGGCCTCTGTTCATCATGGCCTCCTAATCATTCCCATATACCCCTTTTCCACCAAAAAAAGAACTGGTTCGGAACTGGTGCTGGTTCAAAGTTGGTTCGGAGTTGGTTCAACTTGCGAACCGTTTCAGAACCTATTTGTTTTTCCACTGACTAGAGCGCCCAGGGAACGACGTCATTACGTCACTGTGTACGTCACCATACGTCTTAGAAACGCTTGCAAATACAACATTACTTTCGGATTATCTCTAACTCGTGTATCAAGAAAGCTTTAAAAACAATTGAAATATGTAAGTCTTTTAATCTTTTCGTTTGATATGTAATCTTTTCTGACAAGTTATGAACCCATGTCTTGTGTCTTTTTTTCTTTCCATTTATTTGTTCTTTATTGTGACTGTTTTCTTCTTTGCTTATAATGTCTTCAATAAAAAAATTACAAAAATAGAAACGCTTGCGTTAACTTCAAGCATAAAAATTACAAAGTCGGACTCCATCGTGTTTCTGCAAATGTTTCTCTTGGCTTTGCGATCCTTTATTATGGTCAGAAAAGATGTTAAGAACACATCTAAACCCGCCCCAGCCCCCGACGTAAGCATCACGTGGTAAAAGAACGGTTCTAGTCCAGCAAAGAGTTGGTGCCGCTTTGGAACCAGTTTTCCCGACCTCGAACCGGTTCTTTGGCTGTCGAAACACAAAGAACTGGTTCGCGCGCAGGCACCGGCTCCGAACCGGCTCTCAAAATGCTTTGGTGGAAAAGTGGCTATATATACCATTTGGCTTCATCACTCTGTCTGCTCTCCACCAGTAATCTGGTGTGTGGTGGGCGTTCTGGCGCAATATGGCTGCCGTCGCATCATCCAGGTGCATGCTGCACATTGGTGGTGGTTGAGGAGATCCCCCTCTCCCCCCCTCTATGTGAAGCGCTTTGAGTGTCCAGAAAGGCGCTATATAAATGTAATGAATTATTATTATCTATTATTATTAGGATATCTATTAGGATTATCTTTATATATTATGTTGCGATATATCGCATATTTATATATTAAATATTTTTCACATTTCATAATACATTTCATTGTTTAAAAAAGTAAAAGCACACACACACACACACACACACACACACACACACACACACTTACATGTGTCTTTTTAAACTTTTACTATACAGTTTAAAATGTAACTAATTTAGGTTTAAAATATGCAAAACAAATCATAATAGGGCACTTAGAGTCAGATGCAAACAAAAGCAATCATACGGCCCAGCCTAATCAACATACCTCTGAAGACCTGAGCCTTGAAGTAATTATCTCATCATGCTCGGCTGCACATAACCTCAGGCATGCGCCAGTGTAAAACAGCATTGATCTCAGCATTTAAGAGGAGAAAACATGAAAATCATAAGTGATGAAAATTATCCCCTGAGCCTTCGCTCTAGTCTTTTGCTTTTTTCTTAAACACATCAAAGCATTCACTAATAAAACTGCTTTAGACAAAGTACATATATTGTGTTTGTTTATGTCTAAAGGCCCGACAAAATATTAAAGCAAAACTCAGATTATCTCACTGGACATCCACAATAGAGCCTAAACGATCATTTTGCTTAGAAATAGAACATATCAGATGTTTGTGAGGATTTCAAGAGTTCATTAGGGAACTTGTATGGATTATTTCATGCTAGGACAACATAAGGGTCAACAAAGAAAGAATAGTGTATTCTCAAGTGAATCTTTGCTTTACTGATTGAAACAGATACAGTACCACATTTCAAGGGAGTTTATGGAGAAATATCTTATTCAATATAATATAGTTAGTTAGTTCAAAATAAAATAAAGATCACAGCTAAATTGGCCAACCTCCTCTGCTCCGCTTGTTCATGGATTTTGTGCATGATAAAAAACAGATTCCATCTATACCTCATTTGCCCCACACACTCAAGCCATGCTGAAATAACACTCATAATTAGCTGATTTATAGCACAGAACTGCCCTCAGAGAGAGAGAGAGAGAGAGAGAGAGAGAGAGAGAGAGAGAGAGAGAGAGAGAGAGAGAGAGAGAGAGAGAGAGAGAGAGATACAGTTGCTCGTATTGTTACATAACACAGCTCTGAGGCTGGATACACTTTCTCCTGACAAAGTAAAACAAGCTAAAGTACAAAATGTGCTCCAAGGGCTATCAATGAAAAGACATCTGAAAAGGTTCTGACAAAGTATTAAATATTTTAACCTCCGCTGTTGAGTGTGATCTTGCCTTGGGCACCAAGCTTTGTCAGAGAGCAGGCTTTACTGCTTCAGCCCGGCTTTAGTCACTCTTACAGAGAATAATTGTTTATTTCTCACACAAAACTACCATATGGGTGCAGATGACATGGAATTGACTCTCATTATACATGAGTTGTGGTGGTTTTAATTGAATATTCAATTAAAACCACAACTCATGTATATTTATAATTATGAATTTATAACTTGCAATTACTGTATAACTTGCAACATCACCGGCCCTTTCCCCCCTTCACAGACAATCATATTCAAATCAATGTCACTAAGTAAATAAAAAAGGCTCAAAGTAGAATAATAGTAAAACCTTGAATCTAAATTTGAATCCTTCTGTGAATATTTCATCTTCTCACCTTAACTCTTACAGGAAGGCAGCACAGACAATAATAAATCCCCATCTTCAGCCGTGATACCCCACGGTGCCAGCACAGAGCTTTTCAAAGTCATTTTCTGCACATGTTAGTGTAATACTATTCTCTTGCTCAAATAGCATCTTCTTAGTGTTATTGCTATTCTCATGTAAATTCTCAGTAATGCTGAAAGTGTCAGGGATATTCAGTCATTTGCACATTTAGCGGTGGGAATCACAGGGTACATCACGATACACACAATCATCCTAATGATAGATCACAATATCTGTCTAAATATGAACAAAAAGGCCTGTGAAAAGGTTAAGTGCACGTTTTCTCTCTTTATTAAAGTCAAAACTGTTGGAAAAAAAGCACAAAATGTTTTTCGGTCAGTAAATGGAACATTTAAGCAAATTAAAGCATAATTTTTTATGCTTATTCTTTTTAAAAACTTAGACTTTTCTTTGTGAGTAAAACTACATTTAACTGCTTGTTGACTTTTTTTATATAAACCTGGTACATTTCAAAACCTGAGAACATCTCAGTGTTAACCAGCTTCCTTAAAATAAACCTGAGAATAGTATTATCAAAGGTACCAACTTGGGTATTTTAAAATGGCATTATTATTGAAAAAAAAATGTGACAAAACCAGCATTTCCCAATAAAAAACTCATTTTCTTAGGCTAGTTAACTTGTGTTCATGTTTCCCTCATTCATATGTTGAGTGCCACCTCGAGGAGCCACAAAGTGAAACTATTTAGAGTGCATTATTTTATTCATTAAAATATCAATACCGGTATTTGGTGCCAGCATATTGATTCATATCGCACAGAGAAGGACAACAATATATATCATCTAAATTTTGTCCCACCTCTACCGTTTAGTTTCATTATCATAGACTTTTATTTTGCTTCTCATTATTATGTTGTCTTTGTTCATTTTCCTGCCATCCTTCTTTACTATGGCAATTCTGTTAGTCTTTTAGTTCGTCATCAGTGTGTATTTAAGTTCCTTTCTCTGCCTTGATTGTCTGTTATTAGGGGCCAAGCACCGAAGGTGCGGAGGCACCTATTGTATCTGTGCCGGTTCTTATTATTAGGGGCCAAGCACCGAAGGTGCGGAGGCACCTATTGTATCTGTGCCGGTTCTTATTATTATTAGGGGCCAAGCACCGAAGGTGCGGAGGCACCTATTGTATCTGTGCCGGTTCTTATTATTATTATTATTATTATTCTTCTTCCGACTGGGCGTCTATGGCAGCCCATAGACCGGTTTGCGGGAAAGTTGTTTTGGTTTGACATTCTGATAGAGGACAGTCCCAACTTTAAATACACCAATTTTGGTGTCTCTAACTCATTCCCTCTAGCGCCACCAACTGTCCAAAGTTTCACTTTTATTATGCTAATAACTTTTGAACCGTAAGGCCTATCAACAAAATTCTTTTTTCCTCTTGTTCCTGAGCTCATGCCGATTCGATCGCACCCTATGACGTCATTTTCCGTCATAAAAAAACGGCCGCCATTTTGAATTTTCTAAAAAACGTACTTTTGCGAACTCGTCCTAGACGGTTTGTCCGATTTTCACCAAAATCGCACCGGATCATCTCCAGGCAGTGCTGACAAAAAGTTATGGAATTCACGATGATTTGCTTAACGGTTTTTGATAAACGCACAAACAAATTTTACGTAACGCTTGCAAAAACAGACGTGAGGCAGTATCTCCGCAACGCTTAATCCTATTCAGACCAAACTTGGTATATGTTATCACAAGCATGACCTGAGGCTACATGCAGCGTTTCGGCGCAGCTCCACCTAGTGGTCTGGAGATATGAAAAATGGCTATTTTTGCTCGTAACTTCTGAACGGTTTGTCCAAAAATCATAAACTTCATCTCGTTAGATTCAGGGAATCATGCCGAGTCGACTGATATCCAATTTTCCCAGATCGGCCATTTTGGCTGTCGGCCATTTTGAATTATGTGCTAAAATGCTGTATTTTTTGAACGCATGAACGAATTGTTACGAAACTCGGTATGGGTCATCAGTACGATGCCCTGAAGGAGACTGAGAAGTTTCGAAACAGCGCCACCTAGTGGTGAATTTTTTTTTTCAAATGCTTATAACTTTGGGTGTGGTACACTTATTTTCACGGGAGTCATCTTTTTGAGTTCCTGAATCGTTGCCGAGTCCATTGATACTAAACATGCTGGGTTTCGTGTTACGGTTGGTGTAGCGTAGCGATTTAGCGCGAAAAAAACACTTGGCGATATCTTCAAAACCGCTGTTCCGATCGAGACGAAACCACCGTCAGAAACACGGAATCATAGCTTGTTAACTACACGCTAATGCCCAAATGCGAAAATATTGATAGTAAGGGGTAGTAAAATTCAAACAAAGTCATGTGTCAGTCATTTTTTACGTGTTTTTTCATATAAATGTTTATAACTCGGAAGCGAATTGAGATATTTTCACCAAAATTGACACACATATGTATGGGGTCACTCTAAGGACACATAAAAAAAATTGTGGGACTGAGCCTCTTGGTGGCGCTATAATAGAACAAAACGTGAAATTCCCATTGACTTCAATACAGTTTTGTGAAATACAATGCTATACTAAACAAATGCTTTGGTCTAACATTACGAAACTCAGTGTGTGCCATAAGCAGCATGCCCTGAAGGTACTCAAAAGATTTTGAGACAGCGCCACCTGTTGGTCAAAAGTTATAATTAATTTCTGAGAACGCTAATAACTTTTGAATAAATTTGCCTATTGCAATGAAACTGATCTTAATAGATTCCTTGGGTTATGCCGAAAACATAGATATCAGGTTTTGCATAATCAGCCAAACTTCCTGTCCGCCATCTTTATTTCTTTGAAAAGCCTTCTTTTTCGAACTCCTCCTAGACCGTTTGTCCGATTTTCACGAAAATTTAATCGCATCATCTCCAGACCGTGCCGACTAAAAGTTATGAATTGCACGATGATAGACAAAACCGTTTTCGTATACCACAGCATCAAAGTTTAGGCATGCTGCCAAAATTACTATTTAGGCTTTATCTCTGCAATGCCTTCACATTTTGACACCAAACTTTGCATGTGTCATTGTCACCTCCCTCTGACCACATCACATCTATTTCGTAACTGCGCCACCTATTGTTCGAAAGTGATAACCCATTAAATCATCTTATAAGTTAATGTTTATGTGATTTTTTTTAGCCATTTGCCCAAAGTTCTCTCAAAATGCCCTTAATTGCTCCTTGCTGCAGTTGGTCTGCCACTCCTTGCCATTTTGGCATATGTTGCCGCTTATTGCGCTTGGCCCCGGTAATGGCTGCTTGCAGCTATATTTATTATTATTATTCTTCTTCCGACTGGGCGTCTATGGCAGCCCATAGACCGGTTTGCGGGAAAGTTGTTTTGGTTTGACATTCTGATAGAGGACAGTCCCAACTTTAAATACACCAATTTTGGTGTCTCTAACTCATTCCCTCTAGCGCCACCAACTGTCCAAAGTTTCACTTTTATTATGCTAATAACTTTTGAACCGTAAGGCCAATCAACAAAATTCTTTTTTCCTCTTGTTCCTGAGCTCATGCCGATTCGATCGCACCCTATGACGTCATTTTCCGTCATAAAAAAACGGCCGCCATTTTGAATTTTCCAAAAAACCTACTTTTGCGAACTCGTCCTAGACGGTTTGTCCGATTTTCACCAAAATCGCACCTGATCATCTCCAGGCAGTGCTGACAAAAAGTTATGGAATTCAAGATGATTCGAATAACCGTTTTCGATAAACGCGTAAACAAAATTTACGTAGCGCTTGCGAAAACAGACGTGAGGTTGTATCTCCGCAACGCTTACTCGTTTTCACACCAAACTTGGTACGTGTTATCACAAGCATGACCTGAGGCTACGTGCTGCGTTTCGGCGCAGCGCCACCTAGTGGTCCGGAGATATGAAAAATGGCTATTTTTGCTCGTAACTTCTGAACGGTTTCTCCAAAAATCAAAAACTTGGTCTCGTTAGATTCAGGGCGTCATGCCGAGTCGACCGATATCCAATTTTCCCAGATCGGCCATTTTGGCTGTCGGCCATTTTGAATTATGTGCTAAAATGCTGTATTTTTTGAACGCATGAACGAATTGTTACGAAACTCGTTATGGGTCATCAGTACGATGCCCTGAAGGAGCCTGAGAAGTTTCGAAACAGCGCCACCTAGTGGTGAATTGTTTTATTCAAACGCTTATAACTTTGGGTGTGGTACACTTATTTTCACGGGAGTCATATTTTTGAGGTCCTGAATCGTTGCCGAGTCCAACGATACCAAATATGTCGGGTTTCGTCTCACGGATGGCGTAGCGTAGCGATTTAGCGCGAAAAAAACACTTGGCGATATCTTCAAAACCGCTGTTCCGATCGAGACGAAACCACCGTCAGAAACACGGAATCATAGCTTGTTAACTATACGCTAATGCCCAAATGCGTAAATATTGATAGTAAGGGGTAGTAAAATTCAAACAAAGTCATGTGTCAGTCATTTTTTACGTGTTTTTTCATATAAATGTTTATAACTCGGAAGTAAATTGAGATATTTGCACCAAAATTGACACACATATGTATGGGGTCACTCTGAGGACACATAAAAAAAATTGTGGGACTGAGCCTCTTGGTGGCGCTATAATAGAACAAAACGTGAAATTCCCATTGACTTCAATACAGTTTTGTGAAATACAATGCTATACTAAACAAATGCTTTGGTCTAACATTACGAAACTCAGTGTGTGCCATAAGCAGCATGCCCTGAAGGTACTCAAAAGATTTTGAGACAGCGCCACCTGTTGGTCAAAAGTTATAATTAATTTCTGAGAACGCTAATAACTTTTGAATAAATTTGCCTATTGCAATGAAACTGATCTTAATAGATTCCTTGGGTTATGCCGAAAACATAGATATCAGGTTTTGCATAATCAGCCAAACTTCCTGTCCGCCATCTTTATTTCTTTGAAAAGCCTTCTTTTTCGAACTCCTCCTAGACCGTTTGTCCGATTTTCACGAAAATTTAATCGCATCATCTCCAGACCGTGCCGACTAAAAGTTATGAATTGCACGATGATAGACAAAACCGTTTTCGTATACCACAGCATCAAAGTTTAGGCATGCTGCCAAAATTACTATTTAGGCTTTATCTCTGCAATGCCTTCACATTTTGACACCAAACTTTGCATGTGTCATTGTCACCTCCCTCTGACCACATCACATCTATTTCGTAACTGCGCCACCTATTGTTCGAAAGTGATAACCCATTAAATCATCTTATAAGTTAATGTTTATGTGATTTTTTTAGCCATTTGCCCAAAGTTCTCTCAAAATGCCCTTAATTGCTCCTTGCTGCAGTTGGTCTGCCACTCCTTGCCATTTTGGCATATGTTGCCGCTTCTTGCGCTTGGCCCCGGTAATGGCTGCTTGCAGCTATATTTATTATTATTATTATTCTTCTTCCGACTGGGCGTCTATGGCAGCCCATAGACCGGTTTGCGGGAAAGTTGTTTTGGTTTGACATTCTGATAGAGGACAGTCCCAACTTTAAATACACCAATTTTGGTGTCTCTAACTCATTCCCTCTAGCGCCACCAACTGTCCAAAGTTTCACTTTTATTATGCTAATAACTTTTGAACCGTAAGGCCTATCAACAAAATTCTTTTTTCCTCTTGTTCCTGAGCTCATGCCGATTCGATCGCACCCTATGACGTCATTTTCCGTCATAAAAAAACGGCCGCCATTTTGAATTTTCCAAAAAACCTACTTTTGCGAACTCGTCCTAGACGGTTTGTCCGATTTTCACCAAAATCGCACCGGATCATCTCCAGGCAGTGCTGACAAAAAGTTATGGAATTCAAGATGATTCGAATAACCGTTTTCGATAAACGCGTAAACAAAATTTACGTAGCGCTTGCGAAAACAGACGTGAGGTTGTATCTCCGCAACGCTTACTCGTTTTCACACCAAACTTGGTACGTGTTATCACAAGCATGACCTGAGGCTACGTGCTGCGTTTCGGCGCAGCGCCACCTAGTGGTCTGGAGATATGAAAAATGGCTATTTTTGCTCGTAACTTCTGAACGGTTTCTCCAAAAATCAAAAACTTGGTCTCGTTAGATTCAGGACGTCATGCCGAGTCGACCGATATCCAATTTTCCCAGATCGGCCATTTTGGCTGTCGGCCATTTTGAATTATGTGCTAAAATGCTGTATTTTTTGAACGCATGAACGAATTGTTACGAAACTCGTTATGGGTCATCAGTACGATGCCCTGAAGGAGCCTGAGAAGTTTCGAAACAGCGCCACCTAGTGGTGAATTGTTTTATTCAAACGCTTATAACTTTGGGTGTGGTACACTTATTTCCACGGGAGTCATATTTTTGAGGTCCTGAATCGTTGCCGAGTCCAACGATACCAAATATGTCGGGTTTCGTCTCACGGATGGCGTAGCGTAGCGATTTAGCGCGAAAAAAACACTTGGCGATATCTTCAAAACCGCTGTTCCGATCAAGACGAAACCACCGCCAGAAACACGGAATCATAGCTTGTTAACTATACGCTAATGCCCAAATGCGTAAATATTGATAGTAAGGGGTAGTAAAATTCAAACAAAGTCATGTGTCAGTCATTTTTTACGTGTTTTTTCATATAAATGTTTTTAACTCGGAAGTAAATTGAGATATTTGCACCAAAATTGACACACATATGTATGGGGTCACTCTGAGGACACATCAAAAAAATTGTGGGACTGAGCCTCTTGGTGGCGCTATAATAGAACAAAACGTGAAATTCCCATTGACTTCAATAGAGTTTTGTGAAATACAATGCTATACTAAACAAATGCTTTGGTCTAACATTACGAAACTCAGTGTGTGCCATAAGCAGCATGCCCTGAAGGTACTCAAAAGATTTTGAGACAACGCCACCTGTTGGTCAAAAGTTATAATTAATTTCTGAGAACGCGAATAACTTTTGAACAAATTTGCCTATTGCAATGAAACTGATCTTAATAGATTCGTTGGGTTATGCTGAAAACATAGATATCAGGTTTTGCATAATCAGCTAAACTTCCTGTCCGCCATCTTTATTTCTTTGAAAAACCTTCTTTTTCGAACTCCTCCTAGACCGTTTGTCCGATTTTCACGAAAATTGAATCGTATCATCTCCAGAAAGTGCCAAATAAAAGTTATGGATTGCGTGACGATAGACAAAACGGTTTTCGTATACCACAGCATCAAATTTGAGGCATGCTGCCAAAATGACCATTTAGGCTTTATCTCTGCAATGCCTTCACATTTTGACACCAAACTTTGCATGTGTCATTGTCACCTCACTCTGACCACATCACATCTATTTTGTAACTGCGCCACCTATTGTTCGAAAGTGATAACCCATTAAATCATATTATAAGTTAATGTTTATGTGATTTTCTTAGCCATTTGCCCAAAGTTCTCTCAAAATGCCCTTAATTGCTCCTTGCTGCAGTTGGTCTGCCACTCCTTGCCATTTTGGCATATGTTGCCGCTTCTTGCGCTTGGCCCCGGTAATGGCTGCTTGCAGCTATATTTGTTTGTGTATTACACACGGTTATGTTAACTGTGGATTATCAGAGTTTGTTTATATACTTAAAAAAAAAAAACTTTTATTTTTGAATTCATCTTCATCTGATCTTCTTCTGTGGACCTTATTCTCTGGGGTCGTGACAAAAAGTATGGTACTGTATGTAAACTGCATTGTCAAAACTCAATTTTTACAATACAATAAACTAGCTTAAGTGTGTTTGATGGATCTAGAGTTCAGGCGAGGTCTATGCAAACGAGCTACATGATCTTCTTTAATTAGTGACTAGCCTACTTAACCTGAATAAAACGTTAATGCGCATACTCAGATGTGTCATGCTCATTCAAACTGAAGAGGACACATGCTACAGATTAGAACATTGTATTTTTTTAGGCTAGTGGATTTTAAATGCACATTTCAAGTTGCAGTTGTTGTAGGTGGAAGAATAGATAGATAGACAACGCATTCTCACCCCAAGGCGTCACCTTTGACCATGCTTCAATATTTGACGTTTTAGGCGCCCTTTAGCGTCACTTACATGACGCGATCCTACGGCGTCATCTAACTGACGCTAAAGGAAAGCGTCAGTTAGAGGACGCGGTTAGGTTTAGGTGTGGGGTGGGGGTAGGGTACACGCGATCCTAGGGCGTCATCTAACTGACGCTAAAGGGCGCCTAAAGCGTCAGATATTGAAGCATGTCCAAATGCTTCCCAAGGCGTCAGTTAGGTGACGCCTTGGGAGTGAGAATGGGCTGAGATAGATAGATAGATAGATAGATAGATAGATAGATAGATAGATAGATAGATAGATAGATAGATAGATAGATAGATAGATAGATAGATAGATAGATAGATAGATAGATAGATAGATAGATAGATAGATAGATAGATAGATAGATAGATAGATAGATAGATAGATAGATAGAACACTCTTTTTTTAGCCTTGGATTTGATGAATAGATATGGCTCCATTGTAGAGGCAGCTTGTGTTTGGTTGTGCATGCCTTCAGGCTGAATAGAAAAATAAATGTTTTACATCAGCATGAGCAGCAAACAGGAAAAAAAAAAATCATTGAGAGTTTCTTTCATTTCATTTCCAGCAAGACACATAGACTGACACTGTTAAAACCAGCATGACATAAATGACCTGGTTAATTTATACATACATATTCCTGGACTTATAGAACATATTTAATCAGCTCACGTTATTGCAGTGGCAATGAGGGATTTTGCTAAATGAAAAAAAAAAAAGTAGGATAAATGAATGCTAGGCTGATATTAATCTTCGTAAGTGCACATTTGTACTTATTGGCATATATATATTTTTTTTTTTCTTTGGCGATGAATATTAGCTCTTGGTTGCTTGTAAAATTCTTGTAACATTTAATGAGACTTTTATGGGAAGCAGTTTTGCCCCCCCCCCCCCCCCCCAGTGATTTTATGGTACATCATCGACATAACCAAACATCTTTCACTGTTTATGTGGTTTATACTTTAACATAATTTGAATAGTCGACTTAAAGACCAATTAGCTTTAGCTTTTAGTCCGTGTATCAGCTTTTAAGCATCTATTTTCTAGCATAAAATAATCTACTTTTTAAAAATAAATAGATACTTCCACCAATTAAAATTCCAGATCAAACTGACTAAAAATACTAATGACTCATCATGCACATGTGGGCGTGGCCAATGTTTTGTCCAATGTGCCCAATGTTTTGTTTTGTCAGGGTTGACAGCTGACATTAATAACTCCCTGTTTAAAAGGAAAGCGGGAAAGAAAAATGCAATTGTCAAGGTATAGTCTTCCAACATCGTATCATATCACATGCGATATTTCACTGGCTGCTTGAACTATATACTGTATGTGCTATTTCGTTTTCACCATCTCTTTTGTTACTTCCTATAATCTCCAGAGATTTTATAAGAGTCAAGATCCTGCATAATGGGATGCAATCCACATCCACGATAGAAAGGGATTATACCCCGTGAGCTATATTTAGAGCGGAAAGTTTACTACTTCACAACTTGCTCGCACCTATCAACTGCAAACTGTAACTGTGATGAATTTTAAAGGCTGCTTAATCCTTTTAAATCTCTGTCACATCCGATTCATTGAGGTGCCCGCTGGAGAAAAAAGAAAAAAAAAATCAAGCTGGCTTTCGGAATTGTGTCTGCGCTCAAAACACAGCCTGTGTTGGGAATCTTTGCTTGTGCTGCCTTGGCAGAGATAAACCAAACACTCCAAGGCCTTCATGGGGGATTACGGTGCGTCAGTGCCTGGTGGCTTTGACCAGGAGACCTCACCTTGAGAGAGGAACATTTAGCAGGGGTTCAAATGTTCTATCTGGGCCACTGTGGGATTAGCATGTGAGACAGGACCAACGACTGTGAAAGGATTCCGGGTATACATCGGAACACCCATTTCCACGGAGCGACTCTCTTGAACGCTATGGCTTAAATGGCTGAACCCTGGATGTGCGATTAGAGCGAGAGAGTGGCGTCGTTAATCATTTCTTGATGTGTACATCAAAAAGGATTGTCAAACTACAAATGCAGTGCTATCCTATGATATATTAGCATATTTCGAAGATAGGGAGCATATTATAAATGGAGGCCATGGTAAGATGTGCCAATTTGTGTCTAAGCTGTTCTCTGGGCAAGAAATAAGGGTCTGTTATCAATTGTCCTGAGGGGTAAGCTGTGCCATGCAAATACTGGGGAAAAAAATAGAAGTATTTTGTCTTGCTTTCCGGTACACTGTAAAAATAAAATCTGCCTTAAATTCAGTACAATCAACATGTTTTTAATACAGTCAAGCTGCATAAGTAATTTCACCTTAAATTACCTTAAACTGACTTTGAAAAATTGAAAATTGCTTAAGAAACAGGCAATGAGTTTAATGGAAAGTTCCACATTGCTTTGAGATGTTGGGGATTGAAGCCATGACCTCATACATGTGAAGCATGCACTCTACCACTGAACTATATCCCCAAACAAGGCTAGCCTTTTTCTTTTGTGTAAATACCTGTGTCTTATATTTGAGTTAGTTGAGTCCAACATTTGAATACATGCACGATGTGACAATGACCGGCTGTATTGCCCTCGAGTGTCACGAGAGCTTCAAGTTCCACGCACAGCTCCACATTAAAACCCCACTCACACTATCACCCATTTGCAAAGTCTTGTTTCACTGTTGTGTACATCTCCAAGCGTTTCCTAGTTTTATCTAGTCTGTATCCTAGTCTGTTACCCAGGTCTGTCCCTTTCTGTTTATTCGACCCTTGCTGAACCTGTTCCTCGATTTTCTGCTGCCTGCCTTTTGACCCATTGCTTGTTTCCTGGATTCCATCTTGTCTTCCCGCTGCCTCTGTCATCTCGCCTGGTTTCTGATCCTGAGTATTGCCTTGTCTCCTATACTGTGATTGCTATCTGTGACCCTTGCCTGTCTGACTACCTGGTAATAAACTCACCCAGCGTTTGGATCTACCTGTGTCTGGTTGTATCATGACACACATAAGTTTCAGAGGTTTTAGAAACAGGAAAAGGGTTTACTTAAAAGAACAACATTGCCTTGGAGATGCTGAGGATTGAAACCAGGACCTCATGCATGCAAAGTATGCGCTCAACCACTGAGCCACAGTACATCCCCTTATGGTGATTGTCCTGTTGTTTACTTACAGTACATGTGCCTTTAAATAAAAATGTATAGATAATAAAGGTCAACACTGGAATGCATGCAAATGCACTTCAGAGGTTTATCTTATTTTGATGGGTTAAAGTAATGTAAAAACATGTCATTACTCATTGATCATATTGGTTTATTGGTCTAAACTTCCTTAGATAATTATATATAAATTATTTATAATTTATCATCTGCTAAGAGCAATTTGGGGCTAAAACCAACTTTCCAATGGTTTAACTGACAGATCGGTAGATGGCAAATCAGTGCATTATATTGAACTATTCTTGGACTTATCAATGTGACTTTATCAATGTTAAAGAGATAAATTAGGTCAGCTACTGAAAATCCCTTTGGACGACATTGAGGACGAGCACACAAAGGATTTTACAGTAAAGGTACTTATAAAAAAGATGCAGAAGGAAGACATTCAGCGCACTTTGTTTGGAGCTATCATCTCACTGTTTTTTAGCGCTCTCGGATTTTGTGATGCATCACCCTGGGGTAATTTCAGCCACTTTTAGAGAGAGCTAAAGAGAGAGAATGAAAGAGAGGTGATATTTTAAGAAAATCCACAAGAAAATTTGACAAGTAGGGATATATTGTCCTTCAAATGCCTGAAATTGTCATAGAGACTGAAACAAAGTTTCAGAAATACAGGGAATGGAGCTTATGAAAGTAAAACATAAAAAAATTGTAAGGGTCCAAACATTCACACTGAAAATCTGCATTCAAAATCCCATTTAAACCTGAAAATTTGCAGAAAGTAAAAACACATGAGAACTAACTGTATGATATGACATGGCTCGACTGCAGATTTTATATACATTATTCTACTTTGTAATCCAAAGCAGCCAAGTTCACATTTTACAGTTCACAGAATGAGCCATCATTGAGGTAGGCCGTCAAATGAAAAAAGTGGGTTTTTGTCGCTTTAAGAAATGCGCGTGCATGATCGTTTTTTTTTTCACGATGCACGAAACGGGAGGGAGGGGCGAGCTAACTTGGTTTGTTTGGGATCTCGCTTCAAACACAAACAGAATTGATGTCACCCACAATCACTGATACAACCTTTAATGTAATTATGACATTGTTTGAGATGACCAATAACCAATATATAAACCAATATATTGACATAAACCAATACATCATAACCTGTCGGTATCTTGGTAATGACAACTTGTCATTAACAAGACAACATAAATTGTCATAAATATCTCATTATGCTTTATGGGTTAACATTACATTATCATCATGAGGCCATTATAACTGTGTCATAAATATTTGATCTTGACCTCAACTACAATGGTACAAATTGAATTTGTCATTAAAATGTTATAATGGCCCCATGACAGCCAATGTCAAAACTAATCACATGAAACAATGAACGCTGCTCACAATGAACGCAGCTTTAAATGCGAATGTTCAGGGTTTGCAAACCACTTCCAGATTGACCTTCCTGGCACTTGACAAACACATTCTCAAACTGAGATTTGCTTACTCTCTCAGCTGCTCAACATTAATGTCAGTTCAGTTGTTAAATTAAAATTCAACCTTGTTCTCACTCGTTATTTGTGATCACACTTGACAGAAGCAGATAAGAAGATGGGGTAGCCGAGCCGTGATTTGCCGCCGATTCAATACGAAAGGCATTTTCTTTGCAGTTACGACCAGGGGTGGGAAACAATCAGTCTTGGCTTTGACATCCTTGGTAAAAGCATCGATTGGAAAGGGCGTGAGGCGCAGGAGTGTGTAAGAACCATATCATATGTCCGCCATATCACTCCTACACCAAATCAGACCTTTCACCATCCCAGTCATTTGGAGGGGGAGTCAAAAATCAATGGCCATTACAAAGCGTTGCAATTATCTGCCCCAAGGCCATTTAGATCGGCCATTATTTTTTGTTTGTTCAGCAAATTGCGAGATAGTCTTCCCGTTGTGGGTTTAGACAATCTGAAGTTTACTGGAACTTCTTGTTTCTTTTCTATTTTCTGAGAAGTTGGGCAGGAGGATTTTCAGCCAACATAGCAATGAGAAATTGGTTAAATTTGAACCTCAGAGTTGAGTGTTTCTATAATGAGTAAATATCAATAATCTATCAGCCATGTTTAAGTTTCATTACAGACAATCTGTCAGAGATTTATATAGGTTTACAATAAACAACATTAACCCTTTATAAAGCCTAATATGTCAACAAATTTTGAAGGCCTCTAAATTGTCAACATGATAAAAAAAAATGTACTGTTGCATACAATCTTCTTCATGCCTTTGTTATAAATTGATTTTTAATAAATTAAACAATTGATTGGTTTTTCTATTTTCGATGCTTCAAAACATTCTAACTAACCCACTGAGGTCACATGGACTACTTTGATGATGTCTGTATTTACTTTCAGGACAATTAAAGTATACCGTATACATTTTCAATGAAGGGACAGAAAACTCTCAGACTAAATCTAAAATATCTTAAACTGGTCTTACGGGCTTGGAACAACATTAGGGTGAGTCATTAATGTCATAATTTTCATTTTTGGGTGAACTAACTCTTTAAGAAAGGAAAATCTGAGTTCCGATTGCAGGCATTTCTTCAGGGACATGTCAATTTAAGATTGGATTTGCCCTGTTCAGCGCAGGATGAGTCTGATTTGCTGGTAGATTAGTATACATTACTATAATCTTCCTCTGGGGAATGCAGCAGTACATTTTCTGCTCACAAAGCAACAGAGAGTGTAAAGAGCTTGGAGGATATAGATTTTTTTTTTTTTTTTTAAATAAGCATGGAAGGAAATGCATTTAAATAGCTTGCTCTTGAATAAAGACAGAGAGTTAAAAAGATCCATTTCACACAAAATAAACGTTTTATATTGTTTTAAATGTTTAAAGGGGTGGTTGATTATGATTTCAGTCTTCTAAATTTAGTTAGTTAGTGTGTAATGTTGCCGTTTGAAGTGAAAAGTGAAGCATAGTGAAAGCAATGTGTTACTATGGTAATCCATGTTGAATGTGTTTTAGTAGTAATGTGTTTTCTCAGGCCCAGAAGGAAGAAAAGGAATAGTCAAATAAAGTCGTTATTTTTGTTGTTGTTTTTTGCACAAAAAGTATTCTCGTCGCTTGATAAACTTAAAGTTGAGCCACTGTAGTCACATGGAATATTTAAACATTTTCTTTCAATGACTTTCTGGGCCAACAAGTTTCAATCCCTCAGGGTGCCTACAGTATGTGGTAGTGATACAGCTCTCAAATTTAATCAAAAATATCTTCATTTGTGTTCCGAAGATGAACAAAGGTCTTACGGGGTTGGTACAGCATGGGGGTGAGTAATTAATGACTTAATTTTCATTTTTGGGTGAACTATCCCTTTAACTCATGTCAAGTCACCTTAGCGTCTTAAACAACACAGATTGTTTTAAAGCAGCTTTACATGCAAAAAATAAATAAATAAATAAATAAATAAATAAATAAAAATTCTAAGAAGAAAATATTTTCATTGTTCAACTGAGGTCAGTTCAGTGTTGATTCAGTTCTGTTCAATAATTGTGTAAAGATCATCAACTAAGAAATGAGTTAAATTCATCTATAACTTAGCTCTGTGGAAAACAGTGATGACTCCTTCCAGCTCAGTTCAGTCCTAAGCCTATAGTGTCAGTGCAGTCGGATGACATTGAAGCTGAATATTAAAGGGATAGTTCACTTTAAAATTAATTTTTGGTATGTTTTAGCTTACCTCAAGGGCATCCAAGATGTAGGTGTCTTTGTTTCCACAGTATTTTCAATTTTGTTATTTTTCGGTCAAACTGTTGTTGTCTATCAGTCATACACTGGAGGTTAAGGGGGTCCACCCTGGGTTCACCTCAAAGAGCATGTACAGAGAAGTCAAAATTTAACATGATTGAATGACTCGTAAATGTAAGTCCACATTGATGGCCTAAGACACGAAACGAGTGGTTTGTGTGAGAAAACCGACAATATTTATATCGTTTTTACCTCGTGTAATCATAGCCATGACAAAATTATCTGACGGCACGGGCGTTTCGGTCTGCGCATGCGCCAGAAGTGATCGCTTGCGCACCTACGTCACTCTTTGTTTATACAGAGATTTCGGAAGTTTTACCTTTCACTAAACATATTTAGATATACGGGAAACCTTAATGGAAGACGATTTCGGTATATCTAAATATGTTTAGTGAAAGGCTAAACTTCCGAAATCTCTGTGTAAATATTGAGTGACGTCATACACAAACGATCACTTCCGGTGTAACATTGAACTGATTCAGTTCGGTTCAGTTGGACATTGCACAACTGATTCAGATCACTTGGACGTCACTGTGATTACACAAGGTAAAAACGATATAAATACTGTTCGTTTTCTCACAAAAACTGCTCGTTTCGTGTCTTAGGCCATCAATGTGGACTTACATTTACGAGTCATTAAATCATGTTTAATTTTGACTTCTCTGTGCATGCTCATTGACGTGGACCCCCTTAACCTCCAGTGTATGACTGATAGACAACAACGGTTTGAATGAAAAAGGTCAAAATTGAAAATACTGTGGAAACAAAGACACCTACATCTTGGATGACCTTGAGGTAAGCTAAAACGTATCAAAAATTAATTTCAAAGTGATCTATCCCTTTAAGTGTCCCCAACGAAGCAAGACAGATGCGAAAGTGGCAAGACCCCCAAAATCCATCAGGTGACAGAAATGGAGAAAATGGCTCTGGCCAAACAAGGCAACATAATTTAAGGCTGCATGACAAATTACAGTAGATTGTGGATTGAAATTCATTCAGAGTATTTCATCCAGCTCCTTCTGCTTGAAGATTGAATGCAACCTAACTAACTTAACCGCAAGCCACAGCATTGGCCATTAGCTAGACCAGTGCCGGACTAGTCTTGAAACAACTGTTTGCATTGAGGAACACAAGAGTATCTCCTTCCTCTGATCTACTGATGCGAGCATGGTGAGTTTTATATTTTACACCGGCACTGAACTGCAGCGTGGAGGAACTCTTTCAACAGCCACAATGACACAGTCCCTCGAGATGAATTGTCCTCACAAGCACAAAGTTCTTCAGCGAGTCAAAAAAAGACTGAAAAGTGAAATATTCCTCGAGAGACTCCTCCAAACGTTATACACGGATTGTCAAAGAGCACTTCAGTCAAGTCTATCCCCTCGAAGATCTAAATGCTATAATTTCTGCTTGCAACAACTTATGAGTGGCTTGACACAGACATACAAATCCTCATTCAGCACACTAAACCACAGATTAAAAAAAAAAAAAAAGCCGCCTTTTTATGCCAGGGATATCAAGTGTCTAAATGAAACACGATTGAGTTTTTATCAGTGCGATTAAATGTCCCACTCCTGTTTCATTCACACTCCATTTACTCACTGGTTCCGGCCAATAACATATTTTGTCAGGTCCTCAATTTGCTGGTACTTGACATCTACAATGGCATAGATTTTTGAGAGGCCTCATCTACATGAATTCAATAACGAAGCTAATTGTCCAAGCTTTCAGGCGGGGATTGATTTGTCTGTTTCAGCAGTGATAACACAAGTAATTATCTCCACTCTTTGAAGCCCCGTCTCTCCAGTTACTCCTGGATTCAAGCGTAATTTACATTCAATATGTGTCAAACGTACTGCAGAAATTATGGTGGCCTGTGATTTTGAAAACAAGGAATAATAATGAAATGTCTACAAGCAAGGTAGTATCATGGGTCAACAGCTCCAAATGATGACAGTTTCAAATTCAAAATTTGCATGAATATTATAGGGTCATTCTTAGTACATTTTCAAGTCCTCATCACATATGTCTTAATCTATTGGATAAAAGATAAAATAAAACCATGAAATCCATTATTGTTTCACAATATCAAGAAATAATTTCACCGCTAAAACTGTCTATTTATTATAAAATAAATCCCTTTTCAGTTCATCTGTTCTGAAGACTGATTTCCCTCTCAATCCAGTTACACTGACGTATGTCTGACGTACGTATGGAAAGAAATGTGCCAAATGTTTCTAGAATGTGTGAAACAAGGGTGTAAAATAAAGATTCGCATGTTGGAACTACCACTGTGTCAAAGCTTTTTTATATATATATTGTTGGTTTGACTAAGTCCGTCTGTGATAGTACAACACATCACAGCTGTGAGAATGCAAACATTTTGCTTATTCTTCCACTGGAGGGAAAAGCAGGAGCATCCTCTTTCATGTATGACTTCCAACAGTGATTCCTCTGTTAGCAATCTGTGATCAAAAATTCCCGACAACAAGCTGATGGAACTTCTGAAATCTCATTTTGACACATAAGAAAAACATTTCAGTAGACCAGATCCGCCTTCCATATCTTATTTTTGTCAGCTCTGGCTGATGTTGTTTACTCTCAAGGCTGCATTTTGACTGTGACATCCGAAATAAGCTGCCTCCCCAGACTGCTGGTGTTACTTGTTGCTGATAAAGCAGGCATGGTGAGAACAGTAATCAAAGAGGTGTGTAAAGATGACGTAAAACTAATTCTGGGTGAGATGACGTAAAAGTAATTCTACGAAGTCTCTTCCAAGCCTCCCTGCAGGCGGATAAGTAAAAGGGAAGAGAGGAAGCAGTTGGCTCAATATAAACACACAAAAAATGACCATCTGCATTTGTCTCATCATATGACTAAATTAGTTACCAGTTTCTCACATTGCTAGGCAAAAATCATAACTTAGTAGAGTACCTACCTATCTGTCTGTCTGTCCGTCAACACTTGACCGACAAAGCATTTTGAAAATAATAATTGCAAGGTAATTTATAATGCAAAATATTTTTGCACCTTTTCAAACAAAAGGAAAGAACTGATTACGCAACAAAAAAATTTGCAACAATGGCACTGAGTGAGATCTAATAATCATTTCTCTCTTGGTGCGTATCTCTATCACGGCAGGATTATACACTTGGAGGCAGGCAAAAAAAAATCATTACGGCAGCCCACTTGAATTTAATCACGCACACTACAGCATAAACAGCTTACATTTCTCATTAACCCGAGGTGTGTCTCTAATCAGGGGAATACTTAAACAAACAAGGTCTCCAGTTAAAGATGCAGAAATTATGCATATTCAGATAGTTCAAAATGTTAATATGAAGGCTCATAATACTGCAATCTACACAAGGGTCACAACATTTACCCCATTCAAATTTTTAAGAGAAAAAGTGGTGTTTACTTTAAATGTGCAGCTCTGGGAATAAATACTTTGATATGACTTTCTTTATTTAAAGCATGGGTCACCGGACTATCATTATTAGATGTCACAATTTGTAGAAAGACATTCACAATTTAAACTGAAAAAATGTCTGAAGCATCCAAAGAACAAACTAATTACATGCAATGTCAAAAATCACATTGAGCATGTGTTTCAGTAACAGGGTGTCAAAAAGACTGGAACTAATGGTCTGGAATGCAGTCACCTTCTAAGGTGATTAAAATATCAATTAAGCATGGCATCGACACCAAGGACAGTGGAGGAAAAGGTTATTTGATACAGTAGGGGAGCGCATGAAACAAACTATCGCGGGGTTAAATGTAACACAGACCTTTTACATTGTTAATCAGAATCAAGCAGGTTGTTTTTCTGGTTTTATTCTCTCGCTGCCAGAACACGGTCTCCAGCAGATTTGTGGAAAATTTTGATAAGATTTCATGAAGATACTGGACAAAGAGTGTTTTGACACCATCCAAGTAAATTTCCAAGGTTCTGAGCTGGGTGTGTACGTCACCAAATCTAACTTTATATTACCTTATCACTTTCTTGTTGGCTAAAACATAGTACCATTTAGAAACATATCAGCAAATCCTAACAACTGTTAGCTAGGATTTAAATATATATATATATATATATATATATATATTACAGCACTTTCACAAACAATGTTACGTCCTCGCGTTTTAAAATGATGAGATTAGGTCATATTGGCTCTGGTGAGGACATATTGGCTCTGGTGAGACCGATGTAAAGAACCTCAGGTTTTTAGGAGAACTGAAGCTCAGACTCGGCAGGACCGACATGAAGAATCTCAGGCTCGGCAGGACTGAAGCTCAGACTCGGCAGGACCGAGAATCTCAGGCTCAGCAGGACTGAAGCCCA
Organism: Pimephales promelas; assembly: GCF_988280905.1. Classification (NCBI taxonomy): domain Eukaryota; kingdom Metazoa; phylum Chordata; class Actinopteri; order Cypriniformes; family Leuciscidae; genus Pimephales; species Pimephales promelas. The sequence continues at coordinate 10,457,605 of NC_142791.1, forward strand.
GACTCGGCAGGACCGACGCGTAGAAGCTCAGACTCGGCAGGACCGACGCGAAAAATCTCAGGCTCGGAAGGACCGATGTGAAGAAGCTCTGGCTCGGTAGGACCGACGTGAAGAATCTCAGGCTCAGCAGAACTGAAGCTCAGACTCGGCAAGACCGACATGAAGAATCTCAGGCTCAGCAGGACTGAAGCTCACACTCGGCAGGACCGACGTGAAGAAGCTCAGACTCAGCAGGACCGGCGTGAAGAATCTCAGGCTCGGCAGGACTGATGCGAAGAATCTCAGACTCGGCAGGACTGAAGCTCAGACTCGGCAGGACCGACGTTAGGAATCTCAGGCTCAGCAGGACCGACGTGAAGAATCTCAGACTCGGCAGGACTAAAGCTCAGACTCGGCAGGACTGAAGCTCAGACTCGGCAGGACCGACGTGAAGAAGCTCAGGCTCGGCAGGACCGACGTCAAGAATCTCAGGCTCAGCAGGACCGACGTGAAGAATCTCAGACTCGGCAGGACTAAAGCTCAGACTCGGCAGGACTGAAGCTCAGACTCGGCAGGACTGAAGCTCAGACTCGGCAGGACTGAAGCTCAGACTTGGCAGGACTGATGTGAAGAAGCTCAGCCTCGGCAGGACCGACGTGAAGAAGCTCAAGCTCGGCAGGACCGACGTGAAGAATCTCAGACTCGGCAGGACTGAAGCTCAGACTCGGCAGGACCGGCGTGAAGAAGCTTAGGCTCAGCAGGACCGACATGAAGAATCTCAGGCTTGGCAGGACTGATTTGACAAGCTCAGGCTCAGCAGGGCCGATGTGAAGAAGCTCAGGTTCATCAGGACCGACGTGAAGAATCTCAGGCTCAGCAGGACTGACGCAACGAAGCTCAGGCTTGGAAGGACTGACGTGAATAAACTCAGGCTCAGTAGACATGAAGTGAAGCCACTGCTGCTGAAGACTGCTGCTGTCAGACTCTAAAATGGAGAATGACTGTACAAGTAGCTTTGCAACAGAGCGGTCATTTGAAGCTGAGGACTTTTCTCTCCCGAAACAAGATGGGTTTTAGACTGCCAAGGGTGTGGTAACTAGTACCAAGGGTGTAGTGAGCTGGAGCCAATAGGAAAATTAAACTGCAGTAGACACCGTTCGAACTGAAGAGGGCAGCACTCAGATGTTTTTACACCATATATTGTAGAATTAAAACACTTTATACCCAAATGTCAAAAAAAAAAAGTTACTCGAATCAATGATCAGCACTAATAAAGCGCCATTCTTATAGATTACACATGAACTAAAAAAGTTTAGTTACCCTTTAAAATGACCATTAAAATTAGTAAATTAGTAAATCATCAAGGTGAGTGTTGAATTTTTCCAAGTTATGCCTTGGTTTTTATTTTAGGCCTTGAGCATCATTGTGTTGTTCATCATAAAATTCTGTCTAGCATTTAGAGCCATTGGTGGCTTCAGAATGAAAACCTTGTCATTCTGCATCTCTGTACATGTCTTTTATCTCTAAAATGTCTCAACAGCTGAAAAAAAGCCCTCTCCTTGTGCCACTTTTCACTGATTGGTTGTACTTTTGCAATACTAACAATTAAAGCAATTCACACAACCATAAAGTGCAGCCCCTTTCAGACAGCACAGTTGCTAGGTAACATGTCTGTCCATCCGGAATGAAGCACAAAAGGACATACAAATGTAGGAGACAATGTGGAATGTGACAAATTGGCCACTTTTTCAGCAAGATACATACTTGCCCAGTAAGAAACAATATAGCTATTCACATTTGTACATGTATGGCCACCTCTTGTTCTGATATTGCCATTTATACCTTTACAAATACATCCATCAACCTTGGCTGGGCCACCGAAGCAGAGATTAGAAGTTTAATCTCTACAAAAATCCTCCCAAAAACAACATTATCCAAGTAGCATGTACAAATGTTTGTAAATTAACTAGCGCATCAAACCACTTGTAAGTCCATTACGTGCAAATTGATGGATCTTTTTCTTTGCTTCCACAGTTAATCAGGGACATAAGCACATTGTTGATCATTGTAATGTAAATTAACACTATATTCTAGAGTAAATATGTAAAAATCTCATCAAACCTCATCTTATATGTTCAAATCAAGAGCATGGTGGTCACGTATTGCATGATGCATAAGTGCTGTCAAGCTATTGCACATTGCTTTGACTCCGAACCAAATTATATGTTAGCCCTATATTTAAATTATTCATTGAATTATTGAAATATTTCTTATTTATATTTAAATAAGAAATATTGCTTATAAAAATAAATATTCCTTATAATAATAATGCAACATTAGGGGGTGTTGATGGACTCGACCTTTTCCATCATTTTATCATCGTTCTGAATTTTATCATCCAAATCTGAATCTGACAAAAATAAGATTTTCAATTAAATTTAATTAAATTCAAATTTATTTGTATAGCGCTTTTTACAATACACATGGTTTCAAAACAGCTTCACAGAAAGTGCATTTCAGAAATGTACATAGAAAAATACAGTTAGTTAATCATGTATTAATTTAGGGCATAACATATCGCCGACGTTGAGTCGTCTCTTCACAAGCCTCGAGACGTCTCTTCACAGGCGTTTAGTCATCTCTAGTGTCCCGAGACAGCAGAAAAGCTGATGGGAAATAATCAGCATAACTGCTGTTCATAATATTAATGCTTTCGATCTGATTCAACAGTGGTATGAAAGGTAAGCATTATGTGAATGCTTGGCTAAAGAGATGCGTCTTTAATCTAGTTTTAAACTGGGACAGCGAGTCTGAGCCTCGAACAATATCAGGAAGGTTATTTCAGAGTTTAGGAGCTAAATGCTAGAACGTCCTCCCTCCTTTAGTGGACTTAGATATCCTAGGAATGACCAGAAGCCTTGAATTTAGTTATCTTAAAGAATGCAATGTAACGTGAGTCATTGATTTCATATCGAGTTGTCCAGATAAACTTGTGCTGTGTGGAAAGATTGTTCTTTGGTCGCTTTCTGTATAATTTGTTCACAATTTAAGATTATTTGCATCCTACTAAAAGAAATGATGTGAAGTTGATATTTTAGTCTCTGGCTTGGCTTATGCATAAACAGTATTGAACGATTTTGAGAAAAAAAGATTACCTGTCTGAACTTGAACAATTAGGCCACACATCAGAAATTAACCCATTGATTCTTCAGAGGCTTGAATACTTTTGTGTTCATTTGTACATCCAAATATTTATCAACTGCCATGCTTCGCTCGTTTGCAAGCCATGATATCTCTCGAGGAAAAACTCAAAATCGCGTTCGTATTTCAAAATTCTCTGGTCGGCGAAGCAGAGAAAGGGGAGGTTACCTTTACTCCACATGACATCATACGGAGGAGATTCAAAATCAGCCTGTCTGAGCTTTCATTTTCTAGAAGGCAGAGAAAGATAGCCCAAAACAGCCAGGGCTTTTGTTAAAATACCAAACTTAAGCATTTTTGCATTCAAGGCCAAGAACAGTTGGATTCACAGTGGGGCGGTGCCAAAAATGCAGATTAATTTACTTTTCTGACACTTTTTTCACAAGATGCATACTGCCTTCTCCAGTACGAAACAATACATCTATTCACATTAACATATAAAGACCACCTTCTAGATCTGATATCATTTACACAAATGCTGCAATGCACACATATTGAAAGAATACTTTTGGTTTTGTGCGCTTAAACAGACAAATGCATGCAAAAATGTGTCTAAATGTCCATTTTGGGGACTTTTAATTGAAACGCATTCAGTTATGTCTTCAGTGAACATAACAGCTGGGAAAGAAGTCAAATGCTTGTCAGAGTATTAGGTCTGTGCATTAGGACTTAAAGTGACAGCAGCCTACTAAACCGCTGGTCACTCTGTCATTTAACGTTAATCAAACAACAAAAGAAAATGAGAGAATCAGAGAGAATGACATTAGTAACTTATAAGAATCAATGTATAAACAGTGAAGACGATCCAGTCCTATTTATAATTTTGTTCCCCATTTGATTACTTTATTCAATTTCTGTTATTAGTAGTAGGCTAAATTGTTCATCTCATATATCTTTTTTTCTGTTGTATTTTTTCCAATTGTTTTTTTTATTTTTTTTTATTACTGAACATTTCAACTGACTGTTGTTTGTTAACTGTGATATTGCTTGAAAAAAACAGATTAAGGGGTAGGGGTTTTATTTTGCACTGAAAGGGGCCCCCAGGACCGGCACTGGCGTTAACATTATGCCTGTGATATGGTGTGGTAAGACAGAGAGAGGGAACTCTAGAGGAGGCGAGGAATCGAACAGACTGGGACAGTGAGGCCCAAGAGACCCCTCTAATTACAATGGAGAACAGCCTAGTAGACGCAATGCAAATGTCCTTCAGACAATTACGCGCTGCCGACACTAGCATTCTCGAATGTTTCCTGACACTCATCATCATCATTCTAAATTCTCACAACATAATTAGATTTGAGCAGCCTGGAGCCCGAAAACATTGTAGCTCACGCATTCAGTGCATCCTAGCTCGGCTGCCCCGTCGTAGCCTACTTCATAAAACCGTACCCTGCGTTCAACGGGCAGACACTGTAAAAAGAAAATGAGCTCTACTATTGACCTTCCTCATATAATATTGCTCACAGAAAGACACAGCGGATGGGTTTTAATTACCCTGCCCTTTGATTACACATCATCATCTTGGGCAGCTGTTATTGCAATGTGATGGAGTTATAGGCTAATGCAATTTGTTGGAGCATCACAAATGCGGTATCAAGAAGAAATGAAGATGTGCGATCTGGCATTAAGTTGTGAATTATGTTACGAGGGACAGGAAAATGATTAAGCCGAGTCTTCACGTTCACGTAGGTGACATTTAAATTTTGGTTTCCAAGTAAAATCTTATCTGGAGGAAATGTAAAGTTCACAGCTGTATTTGGGTAAACATTGTTGTCGAGAGTGCTGATAATGCCTCATAATGTAATAGCCATATTAAAAAGACTTGTAATTGTAATTAGCGCTGGTTGTTCCTCGTGGCTATGGAAACTAATTTCCCTCGGGCATGCCTCTGTATGTAAACTAGAGGAGTATGAAATACTGTATGGAGCTTATTGTTATGAAATAATACAGCGTTAATCGAAGGTTGTTGTCTTCTAGGGCTAGGCATTGTGGGGTTAATGGACTCAGAAGACTCCTTTAATGAAAAATGTGTAGATCAAAACTGTGGCAAACCAATATGTGCAATATGTGTCCTCAATGGACACTTTTCATATTTCCAAGTTAAAGAGTAGCAGGGAAAACAGCACAGCTGCGGTATAGAGTTACAATGGGAGACCATAGCAAATATTATTGCAGTGTTGTCTTTTATTCCAATAGCAAAGAGGAAATAAAGTTATACAATTTTACAAAAGAAGAACATTTCGAGAGAGGTATTATGGCAGTCAAAAGAAAGGATAAAGTTAAAGGCTCTAACCTAGATCTGAAATGCATTACTTACATACTTATGAAATGCAATAAGCATGTTTCACTTAACCCGTAAAAGTTATTATTACACATTCGGGTCTTTAGTGACCCAGATCTATATCTAATCAGTCGCGATAATATAAAACTCTACAGATATTAGAGTAACAATTACAGAAGAATACAATTAAGCATAATTTGTTACCTTTTGGAGCTTGGAAGGTTTCAGTTGAGCAGATGTTTTATACCAAGTCCTCATCAGAGCTCATTTACGTGTACATATCTGGTTCTTATTCGTGATCTCAAACATATTCTCAAAACTATCAATTTCAACATCTTCAAAATCAATATTTTGATTGCTGACTGCTTCTTTACCAGATCCACCATCAATGACAGAGAAACTAATATTTGATTGTGTTCAGTACTTGCTCTGCAATAAATCGCTCAGCCATTCCAAGTTTTGCTAATGATACTTTTTTGTTTTCTGATTGCGGTAACTGAGTGAAACGTCACTTCATCCTTATTAGACATTAACACCTTGTGTAATAAAGGTGAATTGCACTCATTTACTTTTTTGCGAAAATTCAAAGTAAAATTTAAAGTTAAAAATAAATATTTAAAAACAAAAACTAATAAAAATGATAAAATTACTAAAACTTTAAGTAAAAATAAAGGGAAAACTGAAAATATAAGAATAAAAAGTAATTCAAAATTTGAATATATTCTAGTAATACTACACTGAAAAGTTATTTATTTATATTTATGCGTCATAAAATGTCAAAGGTAATTCATGAATGTTCATAATTAATCATACAACTATTGTTTACACAATTAAGTGTAAAGTAATACAAAAAGTGTACCATTGTACATACAGTAAATTGCAAAAAGTGTAAAACCACATAGTTGTACATCTGTTTCACCACTGTACTGTAAATTATCTTTCTATTTACAATACTTGCCCAGATTCACAGGAATTCATCAAGTCATGTCATGGAAACCCTAACCAGAATCCACATATTTCAAGTGCCAATGAATTTTTTGACTTTTGCCACCTGATTGGCATATGAAAAGAGACATTTACCGCCACCAGGTGCAGCGCACAGAGAAGAATGAGTGTTCATGAATGATTGTAGGGGCTGTAATTATGATATTATTCAGAAACCTCCTTTTCAACAGGCCTGGCATGTCAACGCTGCTTTCATTGTGCTCAACAGATTGAGCTAAATGGACCCTGGGAGTCAAAAAAAAAAAAAATGGAATCTGCCTAAAAAGAACACCATAATACAGCTATCAAAAAAGACTAGCTGAAAACTTTTCAAACTGAAGTCCGATCAAAGAGTTTGAAAAAGCTCTCCCGAATTGCTCGGGTCGGGAACCCAGGGAAGGGAGGATTTATTATAAAGACCTGCTGTAAACTGCGGATGAAAAGCGCAGCGTGTAAGAGGAAGTACATCTTTTGAAGCCGGTGGATTCTGTTCAGTCATGCGCGCAACTGTTGATTTTCAAACTCGTCCGAGACACGTCTGCAGATTTCAGGTGTTGATTCATAACCGGAGTTTCAGCGACTATCATACTCTTCAAGGCTGATGACAAATAACTCACCTTTTATTTTCATAGTCTCAACTTTTATTTCAATTCTAAGCAGGCTAAAAATCACAGAAAGGAAGGTTTTCGATTCCCCACGGTATGTTTGCCTGCAGTCATGCTTTTAAGTATCAAGACATGCGCGGCCCCCCACTATCCTGTCATCAGACCCTTTGAAGCACTTTCTCTCCCTGCAGCTTTGACTTCATTTATAATTTCAAACACTCAATGGAAACAGCAGAGAGAACCGGGTGCAAACGACCGGCATGCTGCGTGGCATTTTTTCCCGCCCGTTCTATATGTGTGTGCATGTTCTGCCAATAGGGGTTCTTCTAAGAAATATTTCAGCAAGTGTGTGTAAACTGCAAAGCGCAAAGACGTATTTATCGTGCCTCTTTCTTTCAGCTATCTTTCTTTCGGCTATCGTTTTAATAGGAAGTTCAGCAGGGGTGTGCAATTAAGCCCCTGGGCATCCAGGCACTTATTGGTAGATGCTCTCTTACGCCAATTGTGACTCTAGCTAGATTATGCACAGCACAATAACAATGGCTGCTACCTGAGGAACTCGGCTTCGGTATTATCTGATGTTTGAAAATGCAGTCACTCATTCTCTGATTATATAACAAAGCTTGCTTTTTTTTTTTTAAAGAAGCTCACTAAGATTTGTTTGATCAAAGATACACTAAGGGAAAACGCAGATATTTCCCTGCGGTTTGGCCTCTCATTTACACGAAAACCCCGTTTTTATCACAGAAAACGTTTATTTCTAAAAAAAAAAGTGGATATTTCTGAAAACGCCGGTTATGTGTTGACGTATCAACTGGGAGAAACGGTGTTTTAGGTTCTTTCTTGCCGATTCTGAGGATTCTGATTGGCTTGCATGGCTTTATCCTTATCCCTACACTGCTGCCCATAGGTTTGGCATAGTTATGATGGCGCTCGACGGCGTATTTATGCGGGTGTGTGAACGATGTTATTTTTGAAAACGGAGAGGGGGAAAATATTCGTTTCTCTAAATACCCAGCTTTGTGTAAACGTGGCCTGAAAAGAACAGTAAAAATAAACAGTTAACAGTCTTCACATTTAATATATCTTAAAATTAATTAATTTATTTCTGTGATGTTAAAGCGAAAATTTTCAGCATCATTAATCCAGACTTCAGTGCCACGTGATCCTTGAGAAATAATTCTGATATGCTGATTTGCTGCTTATCAATGTTGAAATCTGTTGTTCTGCTTAACATAACAGTGGCTCTCAAAACTTTTTGACTTGGCCCACCACTGTCTAACACAATATTTGAGTGGCCCCTATACTGTATATATACACTGTACAGTACACTAACTCACTCACTCTCTCTGTCACACAGATGCACACACACACACACAAAGCAATTTTTTCAGCTGTTAACACTAATAATTGGCATTACCGCAAGGACATAGACAGGACAGCTTAGAAGTTCCACATTCATTTTAGAGCAAACATTTGCATCTCCCAAATTCCAGGAGATTACCGAAGCTTCCACTGGGCTTAATTTGTATGTATTTATATTTATATTGAAAAATGAAAGGTCTGAATGAAGCTGTTGAAAATGTCAAACATTATTTGAAATATTGCAGGAATTAGAGTGTATCCGCACGCCAACGCCACGTCCGCTAGATATTAAAAAAATAATAACTACGGCCAGATGCTGTTTTCACTAAATACCCTCTTTCAATTTGTGCTGCTATGGCAACCATCTGTGAATAAGTCCTCTCTCTTTAACCTATTCCCGTTTTGGGCAGCTTCTCCATGTTGTTTTTCCTCTTCATCCACTCAACATGTGTCTTCTAAAGGGAAGTACTGGCAGTGGCAGCCCCGCTATTCCCCACTGTATCATTAAACATGCCTGCAGTGGTGCCGAGACTGTCGACAGTCTGACAACTGTCTCTCCAGCCAAGCATCGCCTGGTTTATGAGCACAAACAAAGACTTTCTTTGGCAAATTTTGCCCTGGCAATTACCTAAAACAGCATGGGATTTGACATGATTAATTCAGTTGGTGTAAACATTTCATTACAATGCTAACAGGTGGGTAAACAGATGTGGGTTGATATAACATGCTTGTCGTTTCTAGTGTGAAAGCAAGATGTGCAAAGACGTCAATAAAATATATTTTTCATACCGATAAGTGAAGAGAGATAAATTCAGGGCGAAGTATATCAAGTATCAGACATGCTCCAGCTTTTTAAATTTCATGACTTGTTTTTGCCACAGAAACTCTGAAGGGATTTGTCAAGTTCAAGAAAAGACCCCAAAAGAATCCTCCTTCAAGATTTAGGTCAATAGCTTGAGTTGGTGCAGAGGATGGAACATGAGATCAGATTTCCTCTTCTGTTGATGCTATATGAAAATAACTGACATTTGCAGCACATGTGACGTGTGGGGCGCTACATAAAGATACCAAAATCAGACAGATATTCTTTAAGGACTAAAGATAACTAAAACAAGTTGGCGGAGAGCAACCGTGAGAGTCGCGAATGGTAAAAATATGTACCATTCATGATCTGGAAAATATACAGCATATTATTTACTGTTTGAGTAAATCATTTTCTTGCTGTTGCAGATGACTTAAGCAATCTAAATTAATTTGAGCTAAATAACAGGTCTGGATCTCCATCTTTTTACCACATTACGACAACAAAAGCACTTGAACGCAACACTCTGGTAAATACCAGCTCACAAGTGGAAAATATCATTTTCCATAGTAGGTGAACGCACCATGAGAGACATGTCGATGTCTCTGACTGAGTACAGAAGCGAACTGAAATAGAGCGGAAGGATGAAGTCTGACGCAGTCAGGCTATATTATAACTGCTAGCAGCACAGATGTACTGTAAAAAAAATATTCAAAAATTATTTTCGAGTCATGGTTGAAAACTTGATGATATTAAAATTATATAGGCCTACTATTTATATAATACTATTATATTATGGAAAGGAACAGTTCTGTTGATGTTAAAGGTTCTTCATTGAATCTTTGGAATGCTTATAAAGAACCTTAAAAATATGCATAAACATGTCAATAAGAATGTATATGTATTATACACTGACAGTTTGAAATATCCACATTTACAATTGTAAAACTTTTGGCCAAGCAATATAAAACAGATATGCGTGTAATATAAGAGTTTAAAGATTCACTGTAGATGATAGAGAGCAAAGGTAATCTAATGTAAAAAAAAAAAAACAACAAACAACTGGCAAAAAGTAAATGGCATCAATAGATTTTTTTAGTTAAAAAAAAAAAAACATACTAATGTTCCAAAAATTATTCATAGCTTTGAAAGGGCAACGTTTATGTAACATACAACAAATGGGCAGAGTCGTGACAGTGATTCATGCAAGTGAATCAGTTTACTTAACCTCTGATACAGAGACCTGTTCAACGGTGAAAAGGAACGGATACAACAGGAGCAAAATAGGAAGGACAGCTGTCAATGGTGTTGAGGTGAATAGTCTGGCCCTCAGGGTCAACATTGTTACACTGGAGGTGAATTTCAACAAAGTCTGCATTCAAAACCGCCTTGCAACAGTGCGCCTCTCTGACATCATTAGAAAAACATATTCCCCTCAACAGACCTTTGGACAAGCTAAAGATATTACTAAAGATCTAGATTGCTTTGGTGTTTTATAGGAGTGTCATATTAAGGTGTATTATGCAGATTCTATTAAGAAGACTATTTGATAATGTTAAGATTGCACTGGTGAATGGAGGCCAGAAGTGATGAGGGTGATTTATTGATGCCACATGGTGAAAGTCCATGAAACTATACAATGTTTACAATATATAGCATGAAAAGCTCCAAAGATCTGATATGTTTTTACAGCAAGCCCAAGCACCATATACTAGGGCCATAAATTAGGTGGGATTATTAGAGTTTAAATTAAATTAGAGTTTCTTCTTGAAACTCTGGAATCTGATGGAGGGCCATGAGACGTAGACCTAAGTGCAAAAATTGAGTCTCTAGACCCTTGCTGAGCTGAGATATTGAGATCCCACGTAGCATTTATGCCATTATTCAAAGAATTCGGCACTATACCTGCAAACAGACACTGTTTTCTGTGCTGCACACACATCCAAAGCTGGCGCACAGAAAAAAAAAAGTGATTTTAATGTGATTTAAAAGAAATTAAAGCGCAAATAGACTCACACACTGTTTTCTGTGCTGCACACAAATGTGCACACACACACACACACACACACAAAACACCTCTCTTCTACATCTTTTTACAAATATATCCTTGTGTACACAGTTGGTTTTGTCTTAAGTGCAAAACTGCAAAACTTTAGGCCAAGCAGTATGAATTATAAAATAGTTAAATAGATGAATATGCATGCATACCTTCAAGTCTTTTACAGACCCATTAGATGAGGAGAGACACGTCACAGCTGTAGCACCTGTTCTGTATGAGCACACACAAAGCTTTTGTCACTTATGGAAAATTGTGTATGCTATTGTACAGCAGCCTAGTTCTGAGATCCCCACAACACAATGGTCCCTTTCTACACAGTGAGCAAATTACAATGGTTTGAAGGTGCCAAAAATACATTTAGAACAAAAAAAAAGTCTATCTAACAGTCTGTTTATATGCGATTTACAAAGAAAAAAAGCACCTAGATGTGTTGAGCTTATAAAATCAACCCTACTAAATATTATACTGTTCTAATGCTTTGTATCAATCAGCTTTATTTGCTATAGCAGGTCACATTTGTGACGGCCAGATGTCTATGTCCCTTTCAGCATAAGCCTGGGTATCTGTAAATATCCAGAAACATGCACAAATGGGGCAAAAGAATTGGAGACACCTGTCCCCTATTACACAACACAACCAGTGACATCCAGAAATTAGAATAATAAACAGCCATGAGAATAATATGAATGTTAATGGACAAAAATACAACTGTCAACCAGAATCCATCATATATGTAAGTGCTTTGTTACTGTATACTTATGATAAAGTGTTACTAAACATATCAATCAAGCTGGGCTTAAGAGCTTAGGGCCTGATCAACATTTTAACCTTGAATTTATGGACATTAGTGTGATATACTCAGTATATAGGAGATGCTAGTCTCTATACCTCTTGCAAGCATTTGTAGCTGTCTTAGCAACTGTAACTTCCACCAGATTTAGCCACTGATTTGACTGCTGCCATCCAAATACATGTTCTCTCTCTCCAAACGACAACTTACCAAAGCAAATCTGAACACACAAAATGAATAATGGGCAGAGAACATTTCAGACTGGCTAGTTTTCTTTTTGCTGCCTACAGAACATGTACCTGCCACAGAGACAGTTGTGTTTTCTCAGGAGACCTATTTCAGTGATATACATTATGTAAGGACTTTATGTTGAGACATTTTAAGAGTGATATTTAAATAAAAAAAAAATCTTACAGTACTTTAACGGTCACTGACAGGCATCTCTGTCAGGCATCTAGTTTTTTACTCATAATTCAGTGTTATGAGACACATCAGATGATGTGCAGAAAGGCTGTACAGGCCCACAATGCACTCACTTACATAACACCCTCATTAAGGGCTATACATTTAAATATATCAGATGCAATTATGGGATGTGCAAATATGCCTAACACCCACTCATCCGAGTATCTTATTTAAATGAATTACTAAATATCATTGATTCTACGTCTAAAAAAACAAACATGTAGCTAAATTATCATCAGTATTACAGGTCCAGAACACATTCTACTCTGTGGACAAGCCGAAAGGCCAGAAAATCAAGGTTAAAGTTTACAGTGTGATGACGCCATTGATTATTTGCACAGTGAGTAAAATAAACTCATACTCGTACAGCCCCTCTACCCTCAGCTAATTAAAACCGCTTGTAGCACCTATTAAACAGAAGCAGGTGTGGTGCTACAAATGAGTTAATGCAGCACGGAAAGTGCAATTTATTTTAGAGACAGTCATAAAAACCCTCATTGTTTTGTGTTTTTAAATTATTTAGTATGATGCTTGTCTTGTATATTTCCACCATTTTGTTTATTTCCCTGAAGCTAAAAAAATACATTTTGAAATGATAGGAAGGTTAAAAAGTTTTAAAGGAACAGTGCACCATTTTTTTTTTTTTTTTTTGAAAGAATATCCTGGCTGCTTTTTCCATATAATAAAAGTGAATGGGGACTGGGACTGTCAAGCAGCAAAATGACAAAAAGGTGGACCATAAAAGTGGTGTACAACATGTGCACAATAATAATAAAGTGTGCTATAATTCAAGTGTTTAAAATGTAGTTTTTTGTAAGGACCAGATTGAAATTTAAGCCATTATTTTTCTTTTTTTTATTTTGAAGGCTTGACAGCTTTAAAAAACCCCATTCGGATAAGGGCAGCCAAGATATTCAAATATTCTACGCAAAAAAAAAAAAAGTTATATAGGCTTAGAAGAACTTAAACGTACCCTGCAGTCAATCATTTTATCCATTAAAACTCACCTGTGATCACCAAAAAAAATAAAAAAAATAAAAATCACCTCAAAAAACTCTTCATGCCTGCTTGAATGTAAATCTCTACAACCATGCCTCATTTAGTACATATGGTCTGAATATGTAATATAGCCCCATCCCCACTCACTCACACCAGCTCAGAGATCAACTCGTTGATGATCACACATTGACATGATTGGTTACGAGGTAGTTTGTGATGTCAGAAACACTGGCGATTTCAAACCATGTTTTTGAGGATTCTTTGGTTCACTGCAGTTTTAAGGAGAAAATCCTTAGCAATGGTGTAGACTTATGAATTTGCACTTAAGCATAGTAAAAACACCACATAGACATATAAACAACATTAAATGCTGGATTTTCACCACAGGGGGACTTTAAGGTTGAGTAAATTACAGAATGTTCTGTGTAGACTTTTCCTTTAAACCCTTCTTTTGAAGCTCAAATAATATCCTTTTTCTGTCCTACAGAAGAAATGAAGCCATATGGAGGCATAGAGCGAAATGAATTAATATAATTTTCAAGTAGACTGTTCCTTTAAACACTGCATTTGGAGGCTAGTTTAATGCCTTTTTTATGCTTCGTTTGAAAGAATCCACTGCCTGTGGACAGATTCATCAAGCGTCCAAGGGCAATTATTGTGGATCCGGCCCATTTGTATAGCATGCCTTTACCAAACACTCTGAAAAAGATGCATGGTTATTTGTTCTTGAAATACCACAGCACCTGATGGCAGTGAAGGCAGCTGGCTAATAGAGGCCAGAACCTCAAGAAGCTGTGTTGTGCAAAAGCTTGATGCTTCAGGACTCTCAGAATGAAATGTGGTGCAACCACCTTGCACTTCTTCAACAGGGAATGATCTCATTGCTGCCACTATTGAGTTGTGAAAAGAAGGGAGAGAATAACCTGGTGGGGTGATATCAGTGTCAACAAAGTCTATAATACCTAAAGAGAGCTATCCGTTATTCACTGTTTTTTTTTGTTGTTTTTTTTTACTTAAGAACTACTTAAATCTTTAACCGTTGAGTAAAACTCACTGTCTTAACGTTCTAGTGAAGAATTTTCTGCAGCCTATTATGATGTGCGTAACTATTTGGAGTCTAACTATACTCTGCATAACCTTGATGCACATCTTAATCTATTCAATTCCACCTGTGCAGATATTATGAATTCTATTGCGCCCTTGAAGTATAAAAATGATAAGCCCGCACCAGTGTCTTGGCACACCGACACCACACTTACCCTTAGACGGGTATGTAGTCGGGCCAAGCTCCAATGGAACAATGACCGATTCCAGATCTCTTTTGAACTAATGAAAAATTCTTAAAATTTGTTTCAGAACGCTGCTCAATGTAATTATTTTTCTGAACTTATCACAACAAATTGCCATAAACCCCAAGTTCTTTTTTCCACTATTAACCGTTTTAAATCCTTCTGTGCAATCTATTTTAGAGACCTCTACTGCTCTCTGTGACAACTTTGGAAAGTTCTTTGTTGATAAGATCAAAACTCTAAGAGCTCAGTTGTCTAACTCTGTATACACTATGCATGAGGTTCCATTATGTTCTTCCATCTGGAGCTGATTGTTCTGGATTCATGTAATGAAAATGTTGGTCACGTAAATCCTATTATCTGTCCTCAGAATATTATTTCACCTTTTTTCCTAAGACAAATAATAGACACAGTCAGTCCTGGCCTTTTATTGGTTATTAACAAGGGTCTGTCTACTGGTTCTTTCCCTAATAGTCCTAAAGTTGCTGTGGTGATGATATATCTTAAAAAAAAAAAAACTTGGATCCTTCCTATCTTTCTAACTTCCATCCTATTTCTAACCTACCTTTTATTTCGAAGATCCTTGAGAAAATTGCACTGATTCAATTACAATCATACTTGGCTGCAAATTCTCAGCATGAAACATTTCATTCTGCTTTTAAAGCTTTAGTTTACACAGTACTGAAACTGCCCTTTTAAAAGTTCTAAGCGATATTTTCACAGAAACTGATTCTGGTAAATCCATTGCTTTAGTTTTATTAGATCTGAGTGCTGCGTTTGATTTAGTCGACCATGAGATCCTGTTGCAACGTCTGGAGATATCTGTGGCCTTTACAGTCTTACATTGGTTAAGTTCTTATCTGACAAACAGATGTTTTAGTGTTTGTATCGGTCATCAGTCCTCCTCTTGTCTTCCTCTAAATTGTGGAGTCCCACAGGGATCAATCCTCGGCCCGGTATTGTTTTATCCTGTATATACAGAGTATCCTTTCATCTATACGCTGATGATGCTCAGATCTACTTTCCATAAAACATAATGATAGAAATGGTTTACATTTCCCCTGGTGGCCTGTTAAAATGAACTTAAGCTTTGGCTGTCAAGTAATTTTCTAAATTCAAATGAAAATAAAACTGAAATATTTTTATTCGGGCCCAGGGAATGTTGACCGTGGTCCACTTGCTCCATGTGAAACTCAATGCCCTAGAAATCTGGGCTTTCTATTCGATCATAACCTAAAATTTGATAAACAGATCAGTACTGTTGTAAGATCATGCTTTTCAACTCTCTAAAGTGAAACATTTTTTAACCAAGAGTAACTTCCAAACAGTGATCCATGCTTTTGTTACATCACGTTTAGACTATTGTCTCTCTTATATTATAAACTCTCTTTATATTGCTGTCTCTCAGTCTTCCCTCTTCTGCTGCAGTCCATTACAGATATTTACAAGTTGTAAGAGGTAAGTACAGCCAGTTCAGCACTGCTGACATTACGCCGTTCTAGAGCTAGAACTTCACAGATATTTCCATGGATCATGGATTTCAAGTCATGATAAACAAAAGCAATAAGCAGAAATCTAAACTCCATGAGCTGGTTCCAGCAAACCAGGCTGGTTTAAGATGGATATTTAAACAGGGATGGCATTTGAAAAATCTGCATTCTGCATGTTAAAATGCTCTTAAGTAAGCACTAAATAATGCTGATGGGAGTAAAATGTAAAAAGCTGGCACCAAATAACTAGATTGTGTTTGTGAGCTGGAGTCATAAGGACAGAGTGTGTTTAAGATGTGAGCTGATATTATGATTTTCCCACCGGTACGTCAGCATTTTTAATCTGTCCGCACAGTTTCGTGGACATAACAATAATAGAGCTGGGTTGTTAAAACCTATTTGTATGGAAGCTTCCACTTTATAATAAAAAAAGGTAGTTGTGACTTTTGCTTTGTTGTGAATTTGGACTTTAATACAGCTAAAAAATTGCTGAAAAAGTCAACAATGCTCTATTCCTTTTAGGCATGAAGTCACACATGTCAAAGATTGGGGAAAATAGTTTCAACTGGCTCTTATTTTGTCAAATGACACTTGGCAACAAAAGTAATGATGATAAATATTGACCGGGTATCTTGAGAAACATACAACATCACCACAAGCATATTTTAAAGTAATTTTCTTGCCATTCATGGAGGCACACATTATTCAGCCAGAATTCAAAACAAAGACAAACAATCGCTCAAAATGCAATCTACAGCTATTTACCTGTCATCAAAAAGCTTTTGTATACATGTTTGAAAAGTCCATTTGATGCAAGGGCTTTTTAGTTCCCTGCCCATATTCGCATATAAAAAGCAAGTGACATTCACAGAAGTCAAATGCTAGAAGACAAAGCAAAATAATTGCTCTTTAAGAGAAAATACACTTCACCGAAAACAAATCTTGCTATGCTAAAGACTCACTGATTTCCTCAAAGAAAAAAAGAAAAAAGAAAGAGTAAGCGGCAGACATACCAATCAGTGAAAAGATAAGGGCCAAATGACCTTAAAAATAATTAAAAACCTCATTTTAATCTGAATTGTGATTAACCAGAATGGCTGCTTATCCTTTTCTTATAGAGTACCACTGATAAACAAGTCTGCAGATTACAATGCCACTCAGAAGCTAATCTTTACGTAAAAGGTAAATTGTAAAACACGGTTCTTGCTTTCAATAGATACAGTCGGTTGGTCTGGGAACGCCCCCGGGAACGCCCCGTCACGTGGTGTGAATTTAGCCCGTGGGGGAAAACATTGCCTTGGCGCTCATTGAAATACATGGGACAATCATGCCGAAGAGTTGCTGTGTCGTTTTCTGTACCACCAATAAACTAACAAATTATAAATTGAAGTTCTACAGCCTTTCTTACATACATACAGAACCGGATAGGAGGACAAAATGGCAAAATTAATCATATCTTATTAGGTTACTGTGTGAGTAGAGGTCCGTGTGATATAGTAGTAGATGTTTAACTCGTATTAGGCAGTGGGCCAGATTTGTCTGACTTTACATCCCTTACGAAAAAGAACTATAGTAATCCTATGGCTATTAGTATTCTATAGTAGTGTATAATACTTCTGTGATGTTCTTTAATACCTCTATACTTCTAGGCTATGTCCCAAAATACTATAGTATTCATATAGTATTCACGTTACTATAATATTTTGTCCTAAAATACTACAAGATTCCTTTAGTTGTTTTTCATAAGGGATGTCTCAGTCACATTAGCGTTATTAGCTGAAGGTTATCAGACTGCAGTCTGTGAGAATTCGGATAACTGTCAGCAAAGTCCCTCTGCAACTTCGTAGCTACTACTACTGATCACCATTTTACAAAAGGATTAATAGTTTGGAGTGAAGCATACGTACAATTGGTAAGTGACATGGTTTCATGGACTTATAGTAACTTATACGCAAGTTGATTGAGTAATAGGCTTGTGTTGCAGCTTCCGCGATGTCTGGAGATTCAACCAGATAACAATAGTCTGGAAACGACACCTCCGGCCATTTGGTTGGGTCATTGACCCAGTTTTTAATTAAATAAGGGCAATCATAACCTATTACAGTTAATTTTGCAACGACCGTTGCCGGTCGGCAGGCATAAATGACTCGCAATATGACATTTTTGTCATTCAAATACATAGGATGGTCGCGCTGCTTTCCCCCACGCCGACCACGCCCCCAACTATGACGCGTTGCCGACTGTATCTATGGCGTGCCAGTTTAGAAAAAGAGCCTTTCCTTCCGAGACATCTTCCATTGCAGACATCTGTGAGAAAGGTGCATCTTCTCCAGGTGCCAGTGGATTTTTTTTTCAGGATTTATTTCTTGGGGGTGCTAAGGGGTGGGGGGGGGTGTGGCTAACAATTCAAGAGGGGGTGCTAAGAAATGTTTGAAGTGCATTATGGCCTATGTCTGGATAGTCCCACCTACTGGCTGGAACAGAAAATGAGGGCTTAAAACTGCAGTGAGCTAAATAAAGAAACGTGTTTGTGAACAAGGCTAGTTTTTAAAAGTTGAAGATTTAAAGGTAGGGTATGCCATTTTTGAAGTGGCTAGCAATAGTGAGCTAGCTTTGAAAGCATAAAACCGCCTTTTCGCCATATCTGACAGTCGCATATATGATTGTCCCATTTCGCCCCCTAGTTGCAGTCACATGGAACTTTCAAATTGGCTGCTTATTCACCAAAGTGAATAATTTGAATGAATTTAATGTTTGTATGCATATATTTACACAAAGAAAATAATTTAGGAGTTTATTGAGGAAAACATCATAGTTAATAGTTATCAATTAGTGAGAATTGGACCCTAATCTAAAGTGTAACCCAACGTTTTAGTGGAAAAATACTGGTAATTCTCACATTGTGTTTAAAGTTTTGATTAAAATGTTTCACATCCGGTCTGGTGGTCAAATGCTGACGTTTAAATATTTCAACGCATCCGAAGCTCAAATCAGATCCTATTATTTTGCATACACATATGGTCAGAATTCCACATACTCTCCATTGAAAATTAATGACTTAAATTCTTTCGCTCATCATTTGTATGAGATAGTGGAAAGGCGGCTGAACAAATAATTAAGTATAGTATCATAGTGGCATAAATAAACAGGTACAGAACAGGCTGAAGATATCCTCAACTGCGATATTATATTGTAAACAGCTTGTGAAAGCGCAGAACGCTTATCACACTGTTCATTCTGACTACCTCCATAACAGCGGACAAATACCAAATTGACTCAAAATGAAATACTATGATTAAAGCTGCAGTAGGTAACATGAGAAAACATCAACTTAGCCTGAAAATTTGAACAAGCACAACCATAGACTGTAAAAAAATATGGACGTAGTGTCCGTGACGTCACCCGTAGGATTCTAAAGAGCGTTTTTGAAGCCTAAAGTGGGCGGGGCCGGTCGTCGCCATCTTGGCAGTACGTCACCTCTCGTCACTACTGGATAAAATAAAATTGGCAAAGAGGCGGGACGTGGGTGGAGCTGAGGTGCTAATGCTACAGTATGTGCTGCCCTCGTGCTGAAGTGACAGCTGATTGAAGAATTAAAGCCAATAGTTTAAGTTCATGTTTTCGCCCTTTATCAACTTTATTAATCCCACAAGTGGCAATTAGTTAGGAACATGTATACAAAAGTACATAACACAGATCACACACATTTCTCACAACATACAAGCAGTCAACTATGTGTATCGTGATGCATTATTATTCTGTTAGTTAAAAATGTATTATCATTCAGACAGTCACTTACAATATTGCTCTGAGCTTGTCCGTGTGACAGTGATTCACGCACATACATGTCAGTAAGCAGGTCATCACATGTCAAGTTCGTAAAGGGCTTTATTCAGTCCTTTTTTTTAAATCTGATTTTGGCTGCCTCTCAATTTCTCAGATGGGTTAAACCAAAGATATTACCTCAGAATTTCAAGTAAATGAACTAGAAATCCACGCTCATTCAAGGGTGTGCATCTATTGCATGGACGAAGAGAAAGCACTGAAATTATCAGACATACATCAGTGCATGCCAGGGAAACGACTGGAAATACAGCACTGGTTGTTCTCTCCATACTCATACTTATTATTTCCTGTCTGCCATTATTGAACAAACTGATTAATTCAGGTGTGCCTGACCTCAGTAGTCACGGCAACAATAATCAGACACACCTGGATTAATCAGTTTGTCCAATAATGGTAGATAGGAAACAACCCAGATAGCAAATTGGCCTTGGGCCGGATCTGGCTTAATTTCGGCTGAGATTTTGGCCCACATACCGCATGGAATTACGGGCCAAGGTTGGCCCAAGTGCTGTTTGCCGTAAGTCAACCAGATCAAAGCCGTGAGCAAACCAAAACTCGCCCAGAGCTTTGCAGTGTACCCAGATATTACCCAGAACTGGGCCAAAACAACGCCGTACTCCCCATATGTCAGCCAGACAAAAGCCAAACTGCCACCACCTTTAGGCCAGAACTCAGCCACATCTTATCCAGAAGCTGCAGAAAACAGCCATAACTGGGCCAATATTATACCAGAGTCCCCAAAACTGAACCAGAAATTATTCCTGTGTAAAACAAGGTATAATAAAAAAAAATGACACTACAGAAATGCAAAGAACAATATTTTATTGAGAAGGGAAGAAAATCTCAGCCAGATAAAAGGATAAACAACAAAATACAAGCCAATACTAGAGTAAGACAAAACAAAATATAACTATAATTCACATTACAAGAATAATAAAAAGACCGCAATAAATTAAAATGTTAAAAAAATGTGTATGTGGCATTCTTAAATAATGAGATACAAAAATTAACAAAAATATGTTGGCCGAGAGATCTCAAAGTCCTGCAACATAAGAAAACATGCAAACAAGAAAAACACCAGCAAGTCAAGACATCAGTTTCACAACACACATGCTGCAAATACAATGCAAACAATAAATAATAATAAAAATAAAACAATGAACACCATTGTCGAGTAGATATTTGTTGGCCGGACATTTGGAGAGCATTTATGTATTTGGTTGTGTTTTAGCACATGTGATAAAGATGTTCTTATTTTACAGGGTTTTTTTTCTGTTTGCATCCATTTTCTTCTGTTGCAGAATGTTGAGACCTCTCAGCCACCGTACTAAAAAGCAACAGAAACCAAGCAATACATTAAATTCATACAAACAGTAAAGCAAAAGTGTAAATGTGTCATGCATGTCACACCACCACTGCTATGACACATGCTATAGTATCCTTACACTAACAGTGAATATATGATGAAAAATACTAAATGAAATCTTACATCTTATTAAAAGTACTAAATGAAATCTTACATCTTATTAATCGGTCATCACTTGAGAGGCTTTTTCTCTGTGGTCTGGGTGTTTCATGATGCCATGGTGACTGTATTGCCTGTCTGTGAGACTGTAAAGTTAAATCCTGTTGGATCTCGCTGAAGTTCAGGAATTAGTGCAGCTGTGCATAAAGCCTATTGTGTTTGTAGGTGTGAGTCTCTGTTAAAGGGACACTCCCCTTTTTTGGGGAAATAGGCTCATTTTACAACTCCCCCAGAGTTAAACTGTTAAGTTTTACCGTTTTCGAATCCATTCAGCCGATTTTCTGATATTTAGAAGAATATCAGTAACCAGACCGTTTCTGGTCTCATTGACTTCCATAGTAGGAAAAAAAATATACAATGGAAGTCAATGAGACCAGAAACTCTGTTTACTGATATTCTTCTAAATATCAGAAATTCAGCTGAATACATCTGAAAATGGTAAAACTTAACTGTTTAACTCTGGGGGAGAAGGAAAATGAGCCTATTTCCAAAAAAAAAAGAAAAAAAAAAAGTGGAGTATCCCTTTAAGACATTAGAAAAAGTATTTGAAGTATGGGTAAGTGCTTGTTAGTGATTGAAAAAACAAAAACAAATTGTAAACATTTCAAACAATACAATGGCTTGACTTCTTTCACATTCATGGATTTTCATGGACATTTCTACCTTGTGTCTACCATTCTACAAAACTACAGTGAAAACATCAAATTATCACGCAATGAAATAAAATAGAGTCTCTTCCCTGCAAACGATGCTATTAAGAATGTGAATATTTAATATAAAGGCAAAAACAAAACAAAAGGTGCAGTAATCCGTATTAATTTCAGTATCAGTAGAGGGTGCAACTCGGTGTGATGTAGCTTCACATTCTCTACAGAGCTCTATATTGACTCCTCCCCCCCCCCATCAAGACTAAGACGCATGAAAACATTTATTATTATTTTCTTTTTTTTTTTTTTTTAGTTTTTAATGACTTTTTATTTTTAATGAAAGAGACACAGAGTAAAAAACAGGAAAATCATTGCCAATGCTATGCAAATTTCTGTCACCACACTGCCACTGGTAGGTGCAGCTGTGTTTAACAAACAATGCATCTGTTGTTTGATATGCTCTGCTTATCAAAATGAGCCCTATATTAATTATCATGGCACAGTGGAGGAGCAAACAGCAGGAGGAGCAAAAACCAGTCATGAAATGTTAATCAGGCAGAATATTTGCATTATGTGTAAATCTCTTTTCTTCCAATGGCCATCTACATGCAGGAAGCTTTGAGATGGTGATGAGACAGCTGGGAAGGTTGAGAGAGAGAGAGAGAGAGAGAGAGAGAGAGAGAGAGAGAGAGAGAGAGAGAGAGAGAGAGAGAGAGAGAGTGTGTGTGAGTGAGTAAATGAATGAATGCTGCTTAATCTTGATGCTTCATATTTTTCCAAACATATCATGATCTTTTCTGACACTTTCTGTACTTTTTTTTCTCCTTGGTAACTATACTATACACTCTTGTACTATATAGTTGAACATGGTGAAAACGATACCAAATTGACTTTGATGGTTGAAAGATCAATCAACGAATCAATTAACCAATCAACCAATCAATCAATGGCCTGGGAAATTGGAGACGTTTAAGACACGTTTATGCTGCAGAAGAACATAAGAACTTAAACGTATGTCTTAAATCTTTATTTCTTACAGTAATTTCCTAAGTATTAACCCTCTGGGGTCAGCAATCATGTAGCCGTGATCGGTTTTGTTTTAAAGCAAATATTCTAGGCTATGTGATACAATTTTCAAAAGTTTTGTGAATAAATAATTAGTATGAGTTCCATTACCTTATTTCAGTGACAATGTTTTTTATTTTTTCACAAAACACACATAAACATCATTATCTCTAAACTAAAAACTTTTACATACATGATGCTGACATATTACTGTAGCAGAGTTTGTGCTAAAAACAGTGTAATCAGACTCTAGCCATGAAAATGTCACAAGTCTTAGAAAAAAAACATAAGTGTCAGAGCATGTCAGCACACCTCCAGGGCCCAGAAAACAGCTGTGACCCCAGAGGGTTAAATAGGTGTTGCCAATTAACTTAACGTGTTGTTTATGACAATTAACCCTTTCACGCTGGTCCCTGGAGCGTACGATCACACCGGTGTGATTAGAACAGTCAGTGCTTCACGTCATCAACTGCTAAATTCAAACTTGCTGGCGCTGAGCCAGAGACGGACGCATTCAGTGCTGTCATATATCACAACTATTGAGTGTTTTCAACCACATAATATTTATTTTAGGTTTCAGACATTTAAATACACATAAGTACTAGCAAAACAATGATTTAGAGTTTGTAAAATACACACAGATGTCTATGGAAGCGGCAATAATAATCCTTTCAGTTATAATAAGACGACACCTTTTATTCATATCAGATACTCATTGTGTAAGTAGCTTAACATTTGACCCTATTCTTCTCCCAGTTCACCAGCCACTTACTTTCATGTATTTCGTGAGAAGTGGAGGAATTGACGTTGTAAATCCAACAGATCAGATTCTCTCTGAACTGTGAAACAAACTAAAATGGCGCCGCCCATTGAGCATATAGCTCAACTAATGCGGTCGTTATAAAGATGTTTAAACAACAAAACCCATCCACTTGCACATATTTGACAATTGAAATATCAGTGTTTCATGCTATAGCTAATACATTTGTGAATATATTTTTTAAAAAAGGAAAAATTACATAAAAAAGCAAATCATCATTCATTCAGCGCTGTGTTGTGGTTGTGCTGTCGCGTGACAAGCAATGACGCATCATATGGAAACATTACGTTAATAAACTTATTATAGTTATTCTATGTCACTTTAATAAACATATTATAGTTTGGTTGGTTATTATATAGTGTAAGATAAATACAGTTCCATAAACTGTTTAAATGTTCAATTGAGCTGATTTTTTTTTTCTTTAACGGCCCATACAACTCATATCAGCGGCCCATTGCGTTTAGTTTTGCGGCCACGGCGCTGGGATCTTTGTGCCGTTGAAACGCATCGGACAAAAAAAGTCAGCGTGGGATTTTTCTTTCTCTTGGAAAACCATATTTTCCACCAAAATAAAAGCTGAATGCCGTTTCCATCAAAATTCCATCTATCTTTTTCCATCAAAAAGATAATGTGTTTATATCTCTTTCAAGTTACAGAAATTAGTTCCAAGCTAATTATGAAAGTTGCTTTTATTTTTCAGTGCATGTGTTTTACAATATATGGCTGTTACTGTCATGTGATTAATATTATAACTATATATCCCAACTAAAAGAGTTTTTCTTTTTTCAATTTGCACACTGAATATGGGTTAGAGCTCTTAATTTTGAACTCTCAAAGTGCACCAGATTGATGAATTTAACATTAAAAAGCACACAATTTTATGGGGGAGCATGCCCCCGAACCCCCCTAGAGGGACAGAGGTTACTATTAAAATATCTTGTGAGAAAGACTGGTATTGCCAATGCAATTGGAGAATTGTATTTTACACTTAGTAGTTATTTCATCTCACTCATTAGATGGCATTGGTGGGTTTACTTTAAAAGGAGTTGTTATACATATTCAAGGGCGTACACAGTTCGGTTGTGTTTATGTTCATATGTAGTGGGCCGGTCTCAGCCAAAATGCCCGGGCCGATTTTTTGAACCAGTCCAGCCCTGGATATATCAGAATCAGTTCTGATCACTCACTCTACTTTCACACTGAAAAATGTCAACGTCCATGATAATGATGACAGCTGAGTCAATAGTATTGCATTTTCTTTGAGGTGCAGACATTTTTTTTTCCGTCTGTTTCAGCGTTACAAAAGAGAAAAATAAGTGATTGAGGAAAAATGATGCAAATATTAATGAAAATGGGAAAGCGAAGAGGGAGGCCACCCACAGAGCAAAATTGCTTTGCACTTACCTGCCTATTATTGGAGTGATTTGACTTAATAGTCAAGGCCATTAAGGATCATCTACTGTGTCATTATGTTTCTCTCTCATAACACAATGCCCTTGGAGTGATGACCCTGCACACCATTCCTGTTACCATGACAACATATTCTGAAAGTGATTTATTTTCCAAATAGAAGGCAAATGTAACATAAGGCAATGCTAGAAATACCAGGATTACCAGACTCTTGGAAAAAACTAATGACACAGGAAGTGGAAAATCCACTCTGCCCACAAATGCACTACTTTAATTGCTGTTACACTAGCTGTCATCTGTTTTTGTTAGGACATCGGTACAGGGATCCATAGGGGCCGCACAGGACTCGTTTTAGGACACCGTCTATTTAAAGCAACCCATTAGACGCTGTCTAGATCAGTAAACGGGTCTCTCTAGTAGTACGGAAATGGCCTGTGGTGAAAGTCCTGGTCCTCAATCAGATTAGCAATAGACTGTGTCGACGACAGCCAAAACCAACGGTCCGGTTGTCCATATTTACCACAAGGACACTGAGCAAGTCACCTTGGTGCATTGAGAGAGAAATTATCATATAAATATTCTGGAGACAGTCACTCATTAAAAACACATTGATTGCTCAATTAACTTTTGTTCAAGCCACATAACTGCGCTTCCCCACTGCTGTGTTGAAAGTATCACTTTAATTATCTCTCAAAACTTCTGATGCATTTTGGAGTCATAATAAATAATTTCAACTAAAAATGTTTATGCCAGCACAGAAAATAACTTCAAAATGGCACTAACAATTATCATTGCATTCATTAACCAAACCAATATAGCAAATTTGCAACTTGACAGAACAGCAATATTGTCTCTGTTATGTATGTATCCCTAGTTCCCTGATAGGGAATGAGACGCTGCGTAAAATGTTGTGGGAACGCCATTGCATGAGTGCGTCCTGAAGCACATATTGAATCAGCCCAATGGTGAGACGGAACGTCAGAGGCGGGTGACATCATCGACCACGAAACTATTAAGCACCCCAGAATCACAACCGTCAGCTTCTGAAGCAAGTCGATCACGGGAATGCTGGGAGCATGGTAGGGAGACGCAGCGTCTCGTTCCAAATCAGGGAACTAGGGTTACATACGTAACCGAGACGTTCCATTTCAAGGAAACTCAAGCTGCGTCAAATGCTGTGGGAACACTAATACCCACGTCGCCATGAGAGCAAGTGTCCGTAGTGTGAAGTTAAAGCGCACATTCAGATGAAAGCACCTGCGCCCCAGGGGTGGAGCTGAAGTCAAGGTCATAAAACCTAAATGTGACCAGCTTGCCGCGTCACAAACATCATGGAGGGAAACTCCTGACAATAGAGCTATAGAAGCAGCCATACTCCTAGTTGAGTGAGCTCTAACGACCAATGGTGAGGGCTGACCAGCTGACTCGTAAGCAAGTGAAATGGCCTCGACCACCCACTTGCCCCTCCTCTGCTTAGAAGCGGGAAACCGAGAGTGCTTCTCTTGAGAGACGAGATAACAAGAAAAAAGATATTTTTTAGAGTAATGAATTTCTCAGGAAACTTCTTCAATGGGCTCAAAAGGAGCCAGGGAGAGACCTTCTAATACAATGGCCAAATCCCAGGTAGGCACAACCCTCTAATGTCAGAATGTGTATTTTGGGGAATGGCCCCCCACAATAGGAGGAGCGGCCACTCAGTGTGTAGTGTGGAGGGGGAGTGGCCACTCAGTGTGCAGTGTGAGAGGGGGAGTGGCCACACATTGAGCCGTGTGATAGGGGGAGTGGCCACTCAGTGTGCAGTGTGATAGGGGGAGTGGGGGAGTGGCCATTCAGTGTGCAGTGTGATGGGGGGAGTGGCCACTCAGTGTGTAGTGTGGAGGGGGAGTGGCCACTCAATGTGCAGTGTGAGAGGCAGAGTGGCCACTCAGTGTGCAGTGTGATAGGGGGAGTGGCCACTCAGTGTGCAGTGTGATAGGGGGAGTGGGGGAGTGGCCATTCAGTGTGCAGTGTGATGGGGGGAGTGGCCACTCAGTGTGTAGTGTGGAGGGGGAGTGGCCACTCAATGTGCAGTGTGAGAGGCAGAGTGGCCACTCAGTGTGCAGTGTGATAGGGGGAGTGGCCACTCAGTGTGCAGTGTGATAGGGGGAGTGGCCACTCTGTGCAGTGTGATAGGGGGAGTGGCCACTCAGTGTGCAGTGTGATAGGGGGAGTGGCCACTCAATGTGCAGTGTGGAGGGAGGAGTGGTCACTCAGAGTGTAGTGTGAGAGGGGGCCAGTGGCAAGAGCGGCAAAAGCCAAAGTGTGCTTCTTTTACCAATATGTTTAACGATATCTTTTGTATTTCTAATCCAAGCAACATCAATCTTGGCACTGCACTTACTCGTGCCCGTAGCAAGACACCTGTCATATTTGAAATCCATCGGACAAACGGTTCGAGAGATACCGAATGCAAATAACAGATATGCCCCTTCAAAATCAGTTTTTGTGCATGTTTTTAGTAATTGTTGGTTTGATGTGTTTGATGTGACTGCTTATTGTTACATTTACAGTACATGGCAAAAGTTCAGTGACATTTTTATTTGTACATGGTAGAAAACAAATACTGACACTGACATAATGACATACAATAAATATGGAACATTAAACTACAGCTGACTACTGACAACTAACTACTTCTGAATAACTAACTAATTCAGAAGTAAACAGTGTAGCTGACTTAATGT
Source organism: Pimephales promelas (assembly GCF_988280905.1). NCBI lineage: Eukaryota > Metazoa > Chordata > Actinopteri > Cypriniformes > Leuciscidae > Pimephales > Pimephales promelas. Next base: position 10,485,950 of record NC_142791.1, read on the forward strand.
TTAACTGACAGAATGTTTATTTTTAAGCCACAATTTTTAAACCACAACCCTCTCTAATGTCAGAATGTTTAAAAAACATTACTTCACTGTGTGCTTTTTTTATTGATATATTTACCAAAGTCAAACTCGGCACTCAACTTGTGTGTGCCTGTTATATTTACCAATCTTGCAACAGGCAAGACACCTGTCAAGTTTGAAATCCATCAGACTTACGGTTTGAGAGATATTTGATTGACACACACACAGACGTTCCTGTAATTTCTAGATAGATAAATAGACGTATGTGTTACTTGCAATTTCTTTGTTATTATTTGTGTGTGAAGATAGTTTCAAAGTAAATCCTAGACTTTATTTTTAAAAATTTTATAATGGCATTTATAATTTATAATCAAGTAAATCACAAGTATAAACTGGCAGACCAGTAATGATGTCAGTCTTCATCTAATAATTCCTCGACCACCCATGAAGATGAAATAGTAGTTTAAAGCTGGGCTATCACTGAGCCCCCACACGGATTGTTGGGAATGAGATGAGGCATTTGTTTTGCTTCCTCTATCTGAAGTCTTCACGCTTCTCTTCGGCCTATTATGACAGCGCATTGTGCCACACGGATAATGAAGTGGAACTCTACTTCCAGACCACTCGCTGTAATGGAAGCCCAGTCACAATGATTAATGCGCTATTCACCATGAACTCAACATTTTCAGGAGCTTGTCAATTCTTCTGGCCTGCCACCGAACAAACATAACAAATGCCTCAGCTTTCCCTCATTAAAATGCAAATGTGTTTACTCTGTTGTTGATTTTTAAGCAACACATAGCAGTACCTGCACTATTTAAATGAAAGCAGATGTGACTAACGTGTTGTAGCTGCCGTCATACTTGCAGGTCGGCCACACGGTTGTGCATAATATGTAAAATTACAAATATATTAAAGACCTTCCTGCATACATTCTCTTGTGTTCGATATGGGCTCAAATTGGTATGGTTTTATTGATGCCATTGTTAATAATACACAAACTACTGGTAAAGGTTAGGCGTGTGACGTTTCCAAAAAAAAGTGCAATAGGCAGTTAGCAAATCCAGAGCCATATAGAGAGATCTGAGCGAATCACAACGCACTGGGTCAGCGAACCAATCTGAGCCCATTGCCTGTTTTTGAGGGACTGGCTTCATAGAAACCGGAAACCATCAGACGGTTTTTACAAGGAGGGACAGAGCAGTGTAGAATAAAGGTAAAATATATGGAAAATAATTACATTTTTTTTAAAACGAAGCATGAACACGTTGCAGTGCAATCCACACACAATCAAGCCTTCAAAAAATGTGTTTTACCACCCCTTTAAACTATAACAAAGTAACTAGTAACATGTTACAAATAAATACTGATCTTTTGAACTTTCTACTCAAAGAATCTCGAAAAAAATGCATGACGGTTTCCAAAAACTGTTTTAAACATTGATAATAATGAGAAATATGTCTTGAGAAGCAAATCAGCAAATTAGAATGATTTCTGAAGGATTGTGTGACTGAAGACTAGAGTAAAAAGACTGAAAATTCAGCTTTACCATCACAAGAATAAATTAAATTTTAAAATATATTAAAATAGAAAACAGTTATTTTAAATTGTAATAATATTTTTAACAATATTATTGTTTTCACTGTAGTTTTGGTCAAATAAATGCAGCTATGCCCGTGGTGAGCAGAAGAGACTTCTTTCAAAACTCTTACTGACCCCAAATTTTGAACACTATGGTATATAGAATTATATTCATAAAAATCTGTCATTATGAAATTAGTATATTGTAAATCTAAATTGAACACATGCATCAGTCTGAATTATGGACCAACTTATCAGAAGAAATCATTAATTTTAAAATGGCAAAAATGCTCATTTTTGAAGTTATCAAAAAATTCCATCAGTTACCAACTGTTCAGGTGAAAACAAAACAAACTAATAAAATTGCTTATTGTTTAGCATGTTATTTATCACGAACACATCCGACCCAACAACAGCGCCAGTGCCATTTCTCAGCTTCTCCCTCTTGTTCCCAATCCCCAGAATTGTAATCACCGTCACCTATCACAGCTCATCATGTACTCCTAAAAATCCAGATCCCACTATCACACCATTGTCTGGTCTCGTCACACACTACCTGCATTCCTCTTTAGTTATCATCCGTCTATCTTCATATTCTTCACTCCAGTTGCATCATCTTCTTCAGTCCTGCAAGGAAATCAAAGACAATTGTAACAAGCAAAGTTAACCTGTTGAATCTCACACTTTGCCTCATATTCCTGTGTGTGTTGTTCCTGAAGATATCTTTAATAAAGTGCAGTTCTGATGCATTCCTTGATATCGATTCTCAGCTGTTGCGAAATTATTAGGGGGATGGTACTCATGCTGTAAGAGAATGAAACATGCTGAAAGAGTTATCCTATTTGATAAATGCTGAATAAATTGATAAATATCTGCAGCTGAACTAATCCTTAATCCCAACAACCGGCAAATAGATCAGACTGATCTCTGAACAAATACAATATTCTTTAAAGTCAGGTTACATCACACTAGCACAGCCACAGAGTAAAGTCAAAATAATGCTGCATATGTTTGCAATAATTCTTTAGAGGCCTCCATTTCTGAGAGGAAAAAGCAAGTGAACCTTTTTGCCATTTGCATTCTGTTTTGGACACAGATAAACTACAAGATGAAATTTAAATGCCCTCTCTCTAGTAAAAAAAAACTTTATTGCATATACCAGGTATAGTAAGAAAACCCTATAGGCTCTTCAGTAATTGGCATTTATAGCAATCTCAAATTTAATCATTCACACACACAGAGAAATGCACAGTTCATGCCATTAGCTAATGAAATTAAAGATTAACTTATGATTTAATCTGCGGTAACCTAAACAAATACGTTTCTGTGAACACAATACACAAGGACACTCCATGTATGAATGAACAGTATTTCTGTAATGCTATATTTTCACAGATGGTTGCCCATATTTAAGTAGTTCATTCTCCAGCTAAATGTTCTATTAGCAACTCTCTATCCAATGCCTGTCTAATCAGCATCTAAATTTTATAGTTAATAATCTCTAAAAAATGTTTTAGTCGCACCTCATGACATTTTAAAAACCCAAACTAACCTTATAATAAAAGGTCAAATTATCCAATATTTTAAGATTGACTTAACATAACATAATGTCCTGTTTAGTAATTTTTACAAGTTGCCAAATTCATGTGAATTCATTCGAATGACCTACCCCTGACCCCACCCCAAAACTAACTCATCACTGGGGTTTAGACAAATCGTACAAATTCATACGAGTGAGGTTGTGCAAATTCGTACGAACTAACCACCTCATACTCACTCGTCAGTGTAAAAAAAAAAATATTGTTGGTTTAACTTAAAAAATGAAGTAGCCTAACCAATTGTTGCCTTAAAATTTTAAGTTCATTGAAATGGAAAAATTGAGTTAATACAATGAAGGATATTGATTTAATCATTAGAAACTCAAAATATTATGTCATCTGAACTACATAAATTATTTAAGTTGATTTGACAAAAGAAAAAAATGTTGTGATTACAAATCATGAATATATATATATATATATATATATATATATATATATATATATATATATATTTTTTTTTTTTTTTTTACAGTGTACGAATTGGTCATGAGATAGTGTTGGTCGCTCCGCGTGACCTCATGACGCAACACATTTCAACTTGCATATCAATAAGCAGTGAGGCACTAAAGTCCAAATATTTTTTTTTCAAGAATTTATAATAAAAAATATGCTAAGCTACTAAATAGGGTTTTCTTTTTTTGAAGAATTTCATTCTTTTAATGAAGCTTTTCTTGTCTATTCTTGTCCTCTTTACATGCGCAGGTCAAAACATGCATGGCGTTCATGTCGAGAGGTGCATTAAAACCCTGTCACAATCCATCAGAAAAGGGACTTTGCTCTATGCAAATCTTTGACTTCAACATACTTGTGGGTTGTCAGCAGAATCTCACAGTAAGTGACAGGAAACTTCAGATAATGCGAGAATTTAATGGTAATCTTTCACATCTTTTCGAGCTACGTGTTCTGGTAATTGCCATTGTGCGTGAACTTCTTGGTGAGAAGAGTGTTTCCTATAAGGACATACATCTCAATGTAATTTTTTCAATGCCTTAATGCCAATCTCTATAACGACTACCCTCTATTCATACGTCCTTCTTCCATGTTAATTTTCCTGGCATATCTCATTCTGTTCAGTTTATAAGGATAGCTTTTCAAATGAACTACTAGCCTGTCACACAGGCAAGAAAAGCAGCTCACGGCAATACAAAAACTATTATGATTATCTGGGTCAGGTCAGTATGCAGTACAAAGTCATTTAAACGGTCTGCATGTGCATTAAACGCTCAATACGTAGCTAAGAGCCAGACTTGAGTGAGCTCGAGACTGAATCATGAGAAACTCACCCAAGGCAACAATCTATTAGATACCAAATGAAATCAGCACACTGGACTGGCTATAAGCATGTGGAAAGATCAAGTCTTCAGATCGATAATGACACAAATGTGATGGCTCTTATTGATTGTGAATCCTTATGGGTGCTCAAACAGTGCTACTAAGGAGCTTATATAGGAGCCACTGTAAAAAGTGATCAGTTGACTTAACTTAAAATAAGTGAGGAAACCCATTGCCTTAAAACGATTAAGTAAATAAACTTCATGCTAATTGAAAAAAAAATAAGTTGTGTGAATGTCCACACAACTTTTTTTTTTTTTCAATTACGTATTACGCTCATTTCCTAAAAATAATTTCCTCACTTTTTTAAGTTAAGTCAACTGATTCAATACAAGTTAAAGGGTTATTTCACCCAACAATGAAAATTATGTCATTAATGACTCACCCTAAAGTTGTTTCAAGACCTCCGTTCATCTTCGGAACAAATTATTTACTAGATAATTATCTTTAACAGTGTAATTGAAGAGTTCAGATGCAAAAGCCTCTAAATGCCATTTGAAATTTTCTTCTTTAATGATGATTTTTATCAAGCTTGTATATTTTAGTTCAGTGATTTCACTTAAATGGCAATGATAATTACCTATTAATTGTTATTTAAGTGAAATTATTGAACTTAAATATACAAGTTTGATAAAAATCATCATTAAAGAAGAAAATTTCAAATGGCATTTAGAGGCTTTTGCATCTGAACTCTTCAATTAGACTTTCCTGTACTTTTTACTCTCTTAAAAAGTATTCCATTAATTATCAATTACTTTCTAAATCCCAAATCAACCGCGATCTGATGAACAATACAAAGATAGACATGAAACTGCACTTTTAATTCTATCGAATAAATAATACAAAATTGCATAAATTATTCTTAAACTGACCAAAGTTTTTAAAAGGGAGAAGGTTAATAACATACATTTTATCATTAGATGTTAAATCCACTATTGTTTTATATTTGTACTACAGTATATAATGTATTTAATGCAATTAGATCAGAAATTATGGGAAAATTAAGAGTAATCCCTTTTTCAAGGGAAAAGTAAATTACTATAGGCTAATTAATTACTCAAAAAAATGATGCTAAAAACAAACAAACATGTATAACAATTTCACACAGAAACGGTAGTAGGCGATTTTTGATTTCACATTAAAATCATGTTAACTGTTTATTGTTGATGTCTTGTGTCTAATCAGTGCTGTTATTGTCAACTAAAACCAAAACTAAAAGAATATTTTTTGTTGATTGAAATTAAGTTGAAATAAATACAATTATTAGAAAAATATACACAAACTTAAAAAAAATGAAAATGTTAACTGAAAACAAATAAACAAACAAAAATAAGGCTAAAATGAAATTATTTACCCTCAAATTAAAAATAAATAAATAAATAAAATATATTTACATATTGGTCCTAGTACTTACAGTATATTGTATATTTAATTTTTTATAATAATTAAAAATAATTTTTAATAATTTTTTGTTGCAATCCCTAGATGATGCTGATTAAGTTTGACTGAAGAACCTGAATATTCATAGGGGTTAATTCACTAAGACTGAACTGTGTCCTACCTCTAGCACAACATTAAACAGCGCTTTTACAGAGTTTTGTTAATAGCAAAAATATGTACTGTAGCCTAATTCATATAAAAGGGAGGCATATACACCAGCACAGATAGCATGTAGTTAAACAGGATTGTGGTTGGTTAGTGAATAAGACACAGATGTTTGTGCTGAAATAAAAACACAAAAGTGCCACAATAGCTCGAAACACGCCCCTACATTTTTTGGGGTGATGACACGAAAACTTTTGACACACAATTACATTATAAACCTAGCCGACTTTGAGTATGAAGTTCTGTAATTACAAAAGATAATTAGTCATTTCACAGATGAACGATTATGCAGGACGATATTTCTCCACCAAATCACATTAATCAACATCTCAGTAAGTAAACAGGCACACACCTCATACCCAGCTTCATTCTGAACAAATACAATGTGAAAAACATCCATCAGCCTATTCAACATAATTACTATATATCTCTAAAAAAAAAAGGATGAAGTGTGGGGGGAACAGTGGTGGAGGAAGTACTGAATCTCAGTACTTAAGTAAAAGTACAAATACCCAGATAAATATTTACTTTAGTAAAAGTAGAAGTAACACAATGACAACCATACTTAAGTAGAAAGTAAAAAGTACTTTATTTTAAATGTACTTTAAGTATTAAAAGTAAAAGTACTTGCATAACAATTTATTATCTTAATGTCTATTTTCTAATGATTAATAAAACATTTAATTCTAACTCATTCAACCTAATAGCCTACTCCATAATGATGTTCAATAATGATGGAAAAAAAATGTCACCATTTCTGAAACAAGCTTGCAATTAGGCAATACACATCATCCTTACTATATGTTAATAACTATGTTTGGCAGTAAACGAGATGAATTTATGGTGTAATTCTGAACCTCTTGGCTTGCCATATCCTAACCAAACCAAACATATATTACACACGGTGTGTTTCCTATGCACGTAAAAACAAATTTTCGCGTATGAGTTGCACGATAAACACACTGCGTGTGAGACACATTTAGTGTGACCGGGTTGATATACTGTATCTATGGCAACCAAACGTCACTGGTGAGACAAACGTGAAACGAACGGATGGTCAGATTACGTTTTTGCAGGGGAAAAACTGATCAGAAAATGTAACGAAAATGTAACAGAAGTTGTAGAAATGTAGTGGAGTAGAAAGTATAATAATTGCTGCAAAATGTAACGAAGTAAAAGTAAAAAGTAGGCACTATTTATTGTACTTAAGTAAAGTAAAGATGCGTGAAAAATGTACTTAAGTAAAGTAACGAAGTATTTGTACTTCGTTACATTCCACCACTGGGGGGGAATCATTGTGCATTGAAAAAGGGCTCAGATGCAACAATGCTTCCAAGGTTCCCCATAATAGTGAAACATCATTTGTGAAGAGTTCCACTCCCATTAAGCTTTCACACTAATTAACAGCCTTCAACACCTTTCGCGCTCGAGAAAATGATGATGCTATCTTTAATAATCGAACATCTGAAGACCTCCAGTAGCCTTTTTACCCATGCGAGGTAAAGAACAAAACAAGCATTTGTCTGCAGTGCAGCTTTATAAAAACAACTGGAGTCGGCCATTATTTCATAAAAAAATGTACAGCATGTGAGACCACTTTACAGAGAACCAGAGCTGCAAAGTGGGCTTGTAAATCATCTCACTGTGCCTTTGTGTCCTATATTATGTCTCGGTTAATGATATCCTCATTATACACAATGCGACAAATTCATTGTGCAGCTGAACCAGTGCCCTGAAGACATTGCTTTTATGTTGTGACCCTAATGCTGATATTCCACAACATCCGGAAAAGTTGTTAAAGAACCACCCTACTAACTTTCAATTTTAGTCTTGTAATGGTAGATGTGTATGATTATGTAGGCCTAATGCAAAAGAGCTCAACTGGGAGACCATTATTTCCTGGGCAGTACATGACACTCGATGATTGGCTCACAGCAGCTAGGACAACCGTTGGGTTTACATATGGCTACGCTAATTGTGCTTTACACCCAACACTTAGTCCACAGAAATGCGAGCATCCTGCTGTTTTTTTAAATGAGCACACATTTTTCAGTTTCAGTCCATTTCAGAGCTCCTAAAATGGGAAACGGGCACAATCACAACAGGAGACACGGTTGAATCCATAAAATGTAAAAGCAAGGAGCACGGACCATGAAAAAGTAGTTATTATTTGGAAATTACCAGCGGTGTCATTCAACATTGTTTGCATGGGTGAAATCCAGTCATTACAACAGGAATCTACAAATTTGTGTGTGAGGGCAAAATATTTCCCCCAAGCAGATTTCGCAGCGGATTCAAGTTAGTCAGGTGGATCTGCCATGTTGACCAAAGAAAACCACTTGGTTTGAAAGTAACTTGTGTGAGCTGTTATTCATACATCACAATACTATTGAGTATTTACAATAATAGACCTTTTTGCCTATAAAGTTTCGCTAATGTGGCCGCACACTTTTACTTACATGTTAAAATACATGTGTTTTTCACACCAGTATGTGTTTTTCACAAAGTAGAAGTTCCCACAAGCTCCATTACAATATCATGAAGTGGCCAATAGCTGGGTTTCAGTCACGTGATTATGATGACGCGCGAAATTCAGATGGAGGGCAGGGAGTGAAGAGCGCAATGGACGAGATGGAGGAAAGTCCGTACTGTACTACTTTACACGCTATGACAAGAAAAAGAAATAAACAAAAAATCAAACATATGTTGGACGTGATCCTTACGTTATGAAGAGGAGCGATTTTTCAACTGAATTGAAATATTTTCTTGCCATCGAGGCTGTAGATATCAGCAACTACCTCTTACAGACATACTTTGACTTTACAAAGTTCGGAAATGTTACACGTTACACAGTCACTTAAGTTGTATTAACTCACCTTTGACGAAGTGATCATTTATGTTACACACACACACACACACATTTTCCCAATCGGCTCCTCCCGTCCGCAGACGTAGGTTTGCAAGCCGTTTTTCCAGAGTTTTTCGATCAATTTCTTGCATTTCCCGCCCTTATGAACAACAACTTTTGGTACACGATAAAAACTCCTTGTGGTTTGATCGATTCAAGTAACTATAAATGACTCAAAACACAGGCATTTTGAGTTTGTTATAGTGCTTTCTAAATACAGCAAATCACTTCCTGCCCTCCATTTGTATTTCGCGCCATGGCAACGCAGTGGCGTGACGTCATATGAAAACAAGCTATATCAGGAAGAAAAACCACAGTTTTCTGTCCTGTGTCGACATACTTCCTGTTGAAACAGGAAGTTGGGGTGGGAGATATCAAAGTGACTATAGGGCCTAAACCATAATTTGCCATAATGACATGTGTAATACTTAGAGAAAGCCATATACACATAGCATTGCTTTTTAGAACTAGACAATGAATTTAAAGCAAGGGCTAGATACGCTAAATCCTTGTTTTGGATTTAGGAACTCATTCATAATCTTGAGAGGATTTGATTGGGAAAAAAAAATCTGTGTAGTGCCCTATAGTCATCAATATTATTTGCTCCAAGTGAAATATTGTAAATGTGCTTATTTGCTAAAAGTGGATTGGAGAATAGCAAAAAGACATGGACTAGAAGCCACAAAAGTCTCATTTTTATTTAACGAAGTTTTAAGGCAAACAAAATCACTCCTATATGTCAGATCAAACTGCCCTAGTGACTCTTATAAGGATCATTTTAGTCTTATTGGATACTGAAAAGTGCTAGACTATATTAGCATAGAGGTAAGCTAATGAAAGAAATGAATCTTGTTTCATTACCGATGGACATTTATGAGCCATTTGAACTGTATTAAGCTGTGATTTGAGTCCTGAGGGTTTCAGCAATTAAGCCTAAACTGGACAATGGACAGTTACTGTACAGTGTCAGGCACATTGATTTTGACCGGACTCCCCTTAGCTTCTTCCTGTCTCCCTCCCATTACTAAGAAATGATCATAGCAATATAGCAATATGTGCCTATGAATAATAGCCATGACTTTAATGTTGGCTCCATCTTCAAAGGCTTTACTATGAATTTCTGAGGGCTGTTTGACTCCATAGCCATTTGTTCCATGAAATCATGACGTACCAAATGCAGTTCAATAGTTCATCTTTTGGTAGCATCTTTACCAAGGTCCACTGCAAAGAGTTCATTATGTGCAGGAAAGGATATTGAAAAAAGAGTGTAATGAATCTTGGCATGCTTGGGACTGACTAGAGCGATGAAAACATCTCACAGATTACATTTTTCAAGCTCTCATGGAGAGTCTACTCTGCTCAGTCTAATAGACTATAATGATGAAAATGTGTGCAAAGTACTCAACCAAAGATTCACCTCTCATAGTTTGGCTGACTATAGCAGGTCAGGCTACTCCAGCTATAAGGCCATTAAAGAACCAGGGTGACCTAAATCTTTAATGTGCACTGTGGTTGTCTTTTTAAATAAATGCAGTCATCAATTGCAGACTATGTGTTTGTGTGGCCGATGAAGACAAAAAGAGAACATGAAAATTAATTAAAGCATTTTCTCTCAAACATCCATTCAAAGATCCCATAATAGGAGTTGTGGTTCATGCATGTTAGTTTTGAGGTCATCAGTGACGGTATTATTATGAATATGGCAGTGGAGTTTTTTTTTTTTTTTAAACTGGGGTCCAGGGCAAAACAGTATTACACATTTTGATTATGTATTTATATGAATAACAACAACCATTTTTAATAAATTATTATTAGTAAAATACAAAAATAATATTACTTTTTAATTTTTACATTCACAATGCTAATTAGAAATCATGAGAATAAAGAATTATTTTTAGACAGTTATTTTTATTTTTATTTATATATCTAAAGGTACTGGTTGAGGAAATTTTTGTCCTCTAAAATGCTCTCTAATCTCCGCTGTATCTCCACCACAATGACAAGTCTTCCCAAAGCCTTTCATTGTATGTTACCTGTACAACTGACTTGGAGAGTGTCTTTGTAATGGCTCATGCTAATACTGGTCTACTTCTTGTGTAGACTAAAACACAAGAAGTAGTATCTTTCCAGATGCGTTTAAGGAAAAAGATAGTCCTTGGAACAAGGAGAGAGAGAGAGAGAGAGAGAGAGAGAGAGAGAGAGAGAGAGAGAGAGAGAGAGAGAGAGAGCGAGAGCGAGAGCGAGAGAGAGAGAGAGAGAGAGAGAGAGAGAGAGAGAGAGAGAGAGAGAGAGAGAGAGAATTCCGGTATAACCTCAGCGTAATGTTGTTACAATTGATTAGTGGTTGTTCATGGTCATCATTTTACAGAAACTTCCATACATCAGCTCAATGAAATACAATGTTTGTTCAAGGCATAAGGGTGAGCAGAGGACAGTCTCGCAGACAGCAGAGGACGACCCCTCAGGGCCATTCTAAAGATATTGTTTGAATTCATTTTTCTCTAAGAGAAATGGCCACTGTCCTAAGTAACTTGAGGGCAGATCTTGTCACATTCTGTACGCTTATTACATCAAAACTTTTTGTTATTGTTGTTTTTTTGTTAAAAATTAAGATATCATTTAATTATCAAAGAGATCAAAATAGCTTAAAAACTTATATGAAAAACAAACATACAATTTTAAATTAAATTTCACAATTCTTTGAAATGTATAAATAAATAAATGTATTACTTTAGTAACAAACAAACAAACTAACTAACTAAACAACAACTTAACTTATGGAAGCCTGTTTCCGCCACAGTTGAGTAAAAAATATAATTCTGTAAGTCATGATAATGAGAAACTTTCTCTTAACAATGAGGAAAAAGTTTCTCATTATTACGAGATGTAAAGTCATTATTATGAGAAAATTTCTTCTTATTATGAGATACTTAAGTCATAATTACGAGAAAGTTTCTCATTATTATGAGATACTAAGTCATTATTATGAGAAACTTTCTCAATACAATGAATGAGAAACTAAGTCATAATAATAAGAAAGTTTCTCATAATAACTTACAAAATTATATTTTTATACTCAACTGTGACAGAAACGGGCTTCCATATTAACTAACACATAATATATGAACAATAACAATAAATAAATATATTTTTGTGTGTGTGTGTGTGAACATTATAACATTATTTTTTGTAATCCATTTCCATTGCTGCATTATTGATTATAGGCATAAAACGAGCAACTGATATGCATAATTAAATGTAAAAATGTATATATATATATAAAAAAGAAAGAATGAAAAAAAAAACTAATTATTTTTATCTTACTTTCTCACTGGGAAATGAGTTAAATTAAATTAAAGCTTACTCGCTATACGGCAAATGTGCTGAAATGCATTTTAATTAGAACTTTTCTATCGAGTTCTATATCTTCTGAGCCTCGGATCAACCCCATCATTGTACCCAGCTCATATTTCCCACAGTCCCTCGGCTCCTTTTCTCCGCTCTTGCGCTGTCTAATTATATTGATGGCTAAAAAAGCTTTGGCAACAGGATTCTGAAAGAATTGCTGGAAGATATCAGACCGCCTGACAAGTGAAATAGTGCTTGCAGCAGTCGTGGAAAAGAACATTTTGTGCAAGGGAAATTGCAGTTATTATGGCTCACTTTATGCTTGTCCTTAACTTAAAGATGCGCGCGCTGGCAGCGAAAAGCAGGGTGTAGGCAGGGTGTGTAGATGGAGAACTCTGAGACTCTGGGGGGACGTGAACAAGCTTGAAGGGGATATTTATAAGAATAGGTTGGGACTGGAGGCTTAGAGAGAAGATATTGTACCTCTTTGTGTATTTCCTGACTGGGAGAGCAAGAATTTTTGTTTTGAGTGAGTGTTTTGGTGAAGAGACCCAGTTTTAGAAGTGTTGAGGCGACAAGGTCAGGTTTAAAAATACATCCCCTCCAAAAATATCTAGGTTTGGAAAATGGAAGCATCTGCAACTCTAGACATAAGTGTTATTTTCGCTGTTCTGATAAAGCTAGCGGAGGGGATGAAATAAAGAAGTTGCGTTTGAGAGGAAGCTGTTCATGAAATTAAAAAACAGAGATGGGACATCACTATTTTTCTGATCTAAACCAAAGGGCTGCATTGCTATATAACTACTGTACATAGATCATTGACTTTTAAGACAGGATCTTTACAGAAATGGATTACAGACATGCTTGGCTCAAAAATAATGTGGTGTTAGCTTGTTGCGCTAGCCTACACAATAGTCTATTTAGCATACAAATTTAAAACATTTAGTGTCAATAAAGAACGGTGACCAGACGTCCACGTTCTTCCGGGTATAGTCCTAGTTTTTGGTGTCCTGGCTGTCCCGAGAAATGTCCCAATTTTACAGAAAATAAGCCCAACCAAAAGGGACACTGCAACTAGTCTGATTACATGAAGAACTTAACCCAGACAAGAGCACTGCTATTATCAATTATCAAAAAAGACACTGTTTTCGAGTTCAAGGTAATGTTATTCATTAATGATAAATTCAAGTTATACGCTGTAAAAAATAAAATAAAAAAATAAGTTCCTGCCTTACATTTTTAAGTTCAATCAACTTTGTTTAAGTAATTTCAACTTAAAATACATTAAGGGGTTGAATGCTGTATCATAACTTAATGATCATATTTTTTTACAGTGTACTATATGTTTGTTTATACCTGTAAGAGGACCTGAACAGTGTACAAGATTGTTTTACACAAAATTGTAAATGTTCACAATGTAATTCCCCAGCCCATTCTCACTCCCAAGGCGTCACCTAACTGACGCCTTGGGAAGCATTTGGACATGCTTCAATATCTGACGCTTTAGGCGCCCTTTAGCGTCAGTTATATGACGCCCTAGGATCGCGTGTACCCTACCCCCACCCCACACCTAAACCTAACCGCGTCCTCTAACAGACGCTTTCCTTTAGCGTCAGTTAGATGACGCCGTAGGATCGCGTCATGTAAGTGACGCTAAAGGGCGCCTAAAACGTCAAATATTGAAGCATGGTCAAAGGTGACGCCTTGGGGTGAGAATGCGTTGAATTCCCACATATTTTACTACATGGGTGAAAGTATGCATAATAAAACAATGACCAACTAAACAAATACACTTGCAACAATTGCATTTGCATAAATCACATATTTTGCGCTCAAACTAAGCCTAAAATGCTAAAAAAACAAAAAAAAACCAAGCCTAATTGTGGATAGTAAATATGAAATTTCCAAAAGCACAAAAATAAAATAACATTTGAAACGTTACAAACATTGTGTTTACTGGGAACAGTAAACTGACAATCTGAATTTGAAAATGTAAAAAAAATAATAATAATAATAAAAAAATACTGTGTTAAATTAATAATTATCATTATATATATATATATATATATATATATACATACATATACATATACATATACATACATACATACTGCTTTGCTATTTGCAAAGGTTAATATTTATTATTTCTCAGAGTTATTTTTGGTGAACTGTATTAAAAAGCAGTTTTAAAACTGGCATCAAAATAATCATTAATTATAACAATAGTATAATAATAATTAAAAATAATTGTCCAAAAAGTATTGTCCCTGTTTTTAAATTCATAGAAAATAACAAATGAGATTTCAATGGTCTACCTTACTGTATGTTAATTATTTTTTTTTTCGTTGTTTGTACCAACAAACTATTATATTGATTTGAAAGGTTACCTAAATAAAGCCTGTATGTATAAAGCAATTAGCACATCTGCCAGAATTCCTTTAGGATATTATTTGACACATTATATGATTGTAATCTCAGTGTAAAGTCTCTCACGACATCACAAACAACATAAACTCTGAGATTGCTGCTAATGAGACAGCAAAGTGTCTCAAGTTTTCAAGCTGTGCATTAGGTGAGGATATTCAGCAGTGTCCCACCATATGCTGCCCAAAAATCAACAATATCATCCTGATTTTTTGTTTATTGCAATCAAGGATATTATGACAAGACACATATCAGAGGAGAGGATGAATGCTAACTGCTGAATCATCAGCAGGAGTCGTCGTCCTCTGGGAAAGGCTATTTAAATTGGCTTAACGTTAATTAAAGAGCAAAGACAGTGAGTTTGAGTTCTTGTCATGCTTGGAGAAACATGTAACAGTGCTATCGTTGGCCATTTCTAATTAAGTAACGTATCAAGTTCAAAGGCCTTTTGCTATTTGCATGGTAATTGTCTTTTATGTTATTGATCCGAGTATGTGAAGCTGGCTCAACACTTATTACACGGCTCACTGGAATACTTGATTCTGATTGGTCAGTCATGACATTCCGAAGACAAATATTTTTTTTTTAAAAGAAGCTACACTGATTGTTTTCCAGAAACCAATTTCCTACAGTAGCTGTTGTAGTTGTCGCTTGTTACCAAATACCAATTTGTCCATTACCCATTTACAAAAAAAAAAAAAAAAGTCTGTTTTTTTAATGAAACAAGAGATCGAGTAGTGTTGGTTTAAAGGTGAGTTTATCAGAGATTCTGACTTGTAAAAAGCATTCTTGTAAAAAGCATTCACCTTTACATTTCAACATATATCTATCACCACTTGGCTATCTCTTGAGATCGCACGGCCTCCATTATCATTTGCATGCCGACCATACACAGAATTATATAACCAGATGAGCACTCCGATGTTGCTTTTCTTTCTGGTTGTATTACTGAAATAAAAACCTGGATGAGTAATGATTTCTTGTGTTTGAACATAGACATATACACTAGACCTCACCTTGGGGTTCTAAGCATGTGTCAAAACCGCCGCCATCTTGGAACAGTGGTCTTGTCATAAGTATATAGGTAACGCTGCTATCTCTGCCTTTACTTCGAATTCATTGATGGTGGCAGACTTTTGTGCAGTGTATGATGTTCACAGATGAAATCTGAACAAGGAAGACTGTTTTTTTAAAAAAAATTCCTTTCTGGAATCAATGATAAATACATGTCTGACCGTTGGAACGAACCAAAAAAAAAAAAACAAGAAAAATCGCATTCATGATGATTTATGGTGATTTTATTTCTGTTAGACCTGTGTCTACTACATTGACACTGATGCATTAAAGTGGAGGGGCTCCCCTGTTTCAAGATGGCGGCTCTATTGACGCATTTGTTCCAATGAACTGCCGTAGCCAATGTGAGGTCTAGTGTATATGTCTATGGTGTTTGAACAGTGATTAAACTGAAGTTATGCTCATTAGTTCTCGTCATCAAACTTCAAAAGTTGGTTCTCTGTCTTTGACTCTTGATGGCTCTGTTTTGTGTATCCAGAGTAAAATGAGGAACCTTTGAGTTGTTTTTGATGCTAATCTTTCATGCGTTTCTTTCATTCAGAGTACTGTTAAAACATTTTTTCCATCTTCGAAACATCGCTAGATTGTGGCTAATGTTAACTTTTCCTGTGGCTGAAAAGCTGATAAATCCCTTCGTCGTCTCACAGGATTGACTAACGCCCTTTTAGCCGTCGTCTCTAAATCTTCTCTACTCAAGCTTATCTTAATGGGTCCAGAATATGCAACCATATCAGTCCGGTTTTGGAATCCTTACATTGGCTCCCAGTTAGGTTCCGTGTCGATTTTAAGATTATGATGCTCACTTACAAATCTTTGCAGGGTCTGGCTCCAAATTACAGTAGCTGAACTGTTACACCTCTACACTCCGAATCGCAAATTGCGCTCCTCACAGTTGAGCGGGTTGTTCCTAAAACTCACTTAAAGTCTATGGGTGACGAGGTTTTTTTCTTTCTATGGAGCTGTCCTTTGGAATTATCTGCCTCTTGAACTTAGGGAAGCCTAGTATTATGCCATTTTTAAAGGTCAACTTAAGACATACATTTTAAAACTTGCATTCACTTGTTGATGTGTTTGATGTGTTTGCTTTTAGAAGCTGCTTTTAAAGGTGCTTTATAAAATAAAGGTTATATTATTATTATAATTTGAAAACTCCAAACTTTCTGAGAGCTCCAAGTTGTAACACTGCAACGTCAAGCGGGAAAAACGTTTTGGCAGCTTCAGCAGTTAGGCTATGTTTTAATCAAGCAGCAACATTCTAATCTGAAAAATGAAGCCTAACTGGAAGTGTGAAAAACTGCAATACATCTAAAATCCGCTAGAGGGAGGTCCCAAAAGGGAGCAAAAATCCATAGATCCCATGTTAAAATGTCTGTTTTCACAGCATAAATTCCAACGCATTCTCACCCCAAGGCGTCACCTTTGACCATGCTTCAATATTTGACGTTTTAGGCGCCCTTTAGCGTCACTTACATGACGCGATCCTACGGCGTCATCTAACTGACGCTAAAGGAAAGCGTCAGTTAGAGGACGCGGTTAGGTTTAGGTGTGGGGTGGGGGTAGGGTACACGCGATCCTAGGGCGTCATCTAACTGACTAAAGGGCGCCTAAAGCGTCAGATATTGAAGCATGTCCAAATGCTTCCCAAGGCGTCAGTTAAGTGACGCCTTGGGGGTGAGAATGGGCTGTGATCTGACAAAACACATCATACCACCTCTGTATCCTTTCTGAACATTTGTATTTTGTATTTATCAAGATTTTCCAATATGGCGTTTCCAATAAAGTGTCAGTTGTATTACGGCCCGGGATCGTCATGTAACCGACGTTTAAGGGTACCCTAAAAAAGGTGGATGTTGACGTACGTCCCAAGACGTCAGTTATATGACTTCTTGGGATCAGACTGTGTCACAGTCAGTGTTGGGTAAATTAACTAGCTACTAATTACATCTTCAACAGAGTAATCAGATTACTAATTAATCTCTCTAAAAAGAATTGCATTACTTATTACTATTACTTTTCAAATCCTAAATGAACCTCAACCAGATGAACAATTTAAGGGTAGACATTGAACGGCTCATTTAATTATTTCAATTATTTAATTTATTTCATAAATAATATTATGTAAAGTTGCATAAATTATTCTTGAACTGACCGATCTATTTAAAGGGAAAAGATTACATTAAAAACATACATACAAAACATGACATGAACCCTTTCAGAGGTTTAAATTACTCTGGCTTTTTCAATACTGCATCCCTGCAATCCCAGCCATGCTTTTCCTTTTCCTCTCTGCTCTGATCTTTCATCAGAACTTACTTGCAGAACGGTATGGGGCATTCCAAACTTTAATCATCTTTGACCTATAAACCTCAGCCTCTACAGTGCAAAACTCCCCACGGAGCCGCAGAAACCTCTCTATCTCTCTCTCGCACACACACACAGACACACACACTCACATGCACACATAAACAGCAGTTGTTCAGCAATCAATTTACCTGAAGCAGTGTACTGCTGAAAATTACTTAAAGGGACAAAGTGTACTTTTTTTATGTATTTTATTTTAAAATCAAAAAAATTTTTTTATGTTCTCAATGTTGTATAAACGTTGAGATGTTCAATGTTGTATCTTATTTAATAAACATTTTAATCATGCTGATTTTTGGAGGAGAAAAACTGAAATGGCACTCTTTGTGTGATACAGTATTGATTAATTACATAAATTGATATAAATATATACATTTTCTAACACCTCTAATCTTGAATTTTGAATCCATTCACATGCATTCATAAATACATTTTAGGGTCTTGATGTTTGTGAATAATATTAAATATTTAATCCGAAAAGGACAAAACAAATGATAATGAATGAACCCAAAAGGTTCCATAAAGAACCTTTTTCCTATTATTGAACCCTTAAAAAAGGGTTCTGTATAGAACCTTTTACGGTTTCCAAATACGTAGCTCTGTATAGAACCTTTTAAGGTTGTATATAGAACCTTTTCTTCTAAGAGTGCACAGAAGCATGTTATTGTGCGCTAATAATAATATATATATATATATATATATATATATATATATTACGACAACACCACGGAAGCACGTTATTGTGTGCTAATAATAACCGATATATAATGACACGAAAGCACAATATCGTGTGCTAATAAAGACAATGACGATAATGACATGGATAACAACACCATGCGCTTATAATAAATATTAATAAAGTGTTAACATGCGATTGAGTGGACTCTAATTTAGTTATTGTTACAGTTACGTTTTTGGTCATTGTTTTTGGTGTCAATGGGCCTAAACCTTCCTGAAACTACAGAAAAATCTTTTCAATATACTCTGTCATTTATGGTCATACAGATAAAAGTAAAACATATTTTGAAACTGTAAGAGGACACATACAAAAGTATACCTTTTACAATCAAAACAAAACATTTTTTTGCTTTTGTAAAATTAAGAAAACAAACCGTCTTTGTGAAACTTTTTTTCTGGAGCACGTCTCTAAACTGAAGCATAACTCAGCGAATACTTGTCACACAGACATGATCAATATATCTAAACATTTAAGTGTCTACTTTTAAATTATCAATGAGGTGATCCCTGCAAAAAGGGCTTCTATGTTTTTAAGAATTAAAATTTTGCTTCAAAACATGTTGTACATCTTTTCCAAGCCTTCTATCATCTGATTGCAGAGCTTTGATCAAAGAACTATCATAAATATAATCTTACTAGAGAGCTATCGACAACTCTATATAAAAACCACCAGCATTTCATCTTACTTTTGACCATATAATAATATAAGCAACTGCACCAAACTGCATATTGTTTTGCTCAGTTTTGCCTCTGAATAAAACTGAGCTCCATATTCTCCATATTTGGATTATGTATGTGCCATAAAAGCCTGTCAAAAAATATGCAAACTATTTGTTTTAATATATATATATATATATATATATATATATATATATATATATATATATATATATATATATATATAAAGGATTTTGTCTAGGCTTGTCAAGCTGCATTTGGGACAGAGCCTGCAGACATTGGACTCAATCTTAAAATATAGAACATAGACTGCAGAATTATGTAAGAATTCATAATGCTGTCAAATGGAGGTAAGAAAAAAGAGAGTTGTTTCTCATTAGCGTACAAACAGCCTGTCCCACCCCACTGACATGTGAACAATGTGGACAGTCTCTGTGGACAGAGTTTTCCACTAGGAAAGTCTGTCACATTGTTTCCTTTCCCATCATCACAAACATCGCCACATCGCTTATGACAGATTAGGAGGTGGAGTGTGCTTTTTCTTTTCACTTTAAAGTCACCTTTGTCTCAGCTGATGACAAGGTCAGTGCTTTCAGATTGGAAGCTCGGGCAAGCACTGTGTTGGTTGCTGTGTGATCGCTGGGTGATGTTTAAATATGCCATTGCTTTTGCTGCTATTGGGCAAACAAACCCACGCAGATTCTTGGGAGCTGAGAAGGTTGGGTAAGAGTGTTTAATATGATATGAATTGTTTGTTTGTATATATACACAGTATATATACAGTATATATATATATATATATATATATATATACTGTATATATACACTGTACAAACAAACAATTCATTAATATACACAGTAAAAAAATTTGTGATTACAGAAACATACTGTAAAAATACTGCAATAAAACCTGTTTTTAGTAAGCTGCAAGTTACTTTACCATAAAAAAATATAAATTGTTTAATATGAAAGTACATGTGTAAAATATGTCAAATATCAAATGTGTAGTTATTTTGCAAGTAAAAATGAATAAAATGACCATATACTTTTCCCTGATTGACCCATCACATCATTATATTTCATTTCAATGGTTTTGATTATTCTTATTTTAATATAAATTAAGGTGATTTGTGTTATATTTTATTATATTATTGTTATTTATTTCATTTTTGTTGCCATGGGCATACAGACAAAAAAATGTCAGGATGATATGTTAGTAAATACTATATTTATTTATTTTTTAAAAAGTCTTTTATCCACCAAATCAACACACAAATATGGAAGTAAAAAAATTATAAAACAATAAATGACATCATAGAGAAGACCCCAACAGACCCTTGTGACTGCGTCAAAGTAAAAGTGTCAGAAAATGTGGCTTTTTTGTGAGAAGACAAGTTTAGTTAGGGTTAAAAATTGCCATGTGGTCTAAATCCCTAAAACTAGATACTTATGAATTACGTATATAAAATAATAATTATGAATTAAAGATTCATTATAAAATAAACTTTTATATATTTAATTTCTTTCTCATTTTGGAAAAAAAAAATGATTTAATTTTGAATAGTTTTCATTGATGGTTGCACCACATGACCTTTTTCGATTTAAAAGTTTTTCAAAAACAAAGGAAACCAACATGACTACAAAAAAAGTGTCTTATTTTTTTCCCTTTATCATCTTTGTTGTTACTTATTTGTCATTAACCTTTGCAAATGCAGAACAGATAACTTCCTTTTGCAGACGGCATCTGTCGATTCACACTCATCTGATCACACTTCACAGGCGGCCCTTAACCTTTCCAATATGGCTGACGCACAGATGTGTGGTAATAAAGAGCGGCTAATCCGACTTTTTGTATTCTTATCTATGACGTACAA
The DNA here is from genome assembly GCF_988280905.1 of Pimephales promelas. Classification (NCBI taxonomy): domain Eukaryota; kingdom Metazoa; phylum Chordata; class Actinopteri; order Cypriniformes; family Leuciscidae; genus Pimephales; species Pimephales promelas. The sequence goes on from NC_142791.1 coordinate 10,507,492, forward strand.
ACAAACAAAAGCAAGTCGCCTACAGCCCATAGATTTAATTACGCTCTCCATTTCAGCCGGAACTCAGATGAGGTTTTAGCAAAACACAGTGAAGACATCATTAAAAATACACAACATGGATTCAAATGACTCACTGAGAATCTCGCATTTTGAGCACATAGATTGGCTGCAGTTCGCATAATCTACAATGGCAAAGATGGTGGCTCATGTGTGTGAAATATAAAAACGGGACATGATTATTGCATCAGATAATAGTGACCAAAACACGGCCAGTTACTCATTTTCAGGATAGCGGAATGATGAGACCAGACCACTATGTGTGCCAGTATGATCCTGCAGAGCGAATGCTGATGGGGAGATTGAGAGACAAGCCAAAAAATATCAAATGCACATAAATGACAACAGCACAACTGCCTGCCGGGATAATGATATTCTATCCTCCTCTCTCTGCAGTAAAAGCCTGCTTCGTTCAGGCTGATTTGAATACCTCCATCAGTTTTACACAGAACATCGAGCTACTGTATATCATAAATATTGATAGGACTGGAAGACAACAAATCTGCAATCAGCATTTAGCTGTTAGAAAGCAGGAAATCCTACACTATCGCTTAAAGCACAAAACAGCCGTTTCCCATTAGAGTAAACTCATTCGAAGTGTTTTACAGACGCTTGCACTAAGGTGAGAGGAATAGATCGGTACGCAGCGGCCCCTTTTTAAGCACCGCTGGAGCAAACAGAGCAGATAGGATGAAATGTACATTACTGATGACTGCATTAGATAACTACATCAAAACGTCTCGGCTTTGTGCAGGATTCTGAAAGACCTTGAAGGGTTCTGTGCAACGAGAAGCGAGACAATTATTTTCTTTCTCATAATGGGCTTGTCAAAGGCTGCTTTCTGCTCGCTAAGAGGGACCGTCGTCTTTTATGTCGACTGCCTGTTTCCTCTCTTTACTTTGAAAAGGCTTAGGGGGAAAACCTGCACGATGACATGTTGACAAAGTAGCCATATGTTTCTCTTTCCTGACTGTCGATTTCAAAAAAGCTATAACTGTATCATTCCGAATTGCAGAGCAATAGAACCGATGACGGGTCAAATATCAAGCTACTTGAAACGCTTGAAAACGCCTTTACCAGACAGAAAACATGTCCTGTTAAAGCCAATTTCTCTTTTGAAACAAGCCATTTGCACAATGTCAGTGCTTACTTCAATTATTTATATTATTCAGAGCTATATTTGACGATGTAATGGAATGTGTTGTCAGTTTATACACAAGATAGTCATTTATGTAAGAGGGACTATAAATGCATTACTATAACTTCTTTTTTTGTTTCCAGAGGAATTTGGAGATGAATTAGCATGTGCTTGGAGTAATATATATGATTACGTTTTTGAATGTAATGCCTTTATGCTTCATATTAAACCGTTTGTTTACGACACGGAATGTGCATTTACAGATTTACATTCAAAATGTATCTCTGTATATGAAGAGTTCAGATGCAAAAGCCTCTAAGTGCCATTTGAAATTTTCTTCTAGAATGATCATTTTTATCAAGCATGTATATTTAAGTTCAGTAATTTCACTTAAATTGCAATGAGGATTACCTCTTAATTGTCATTTAAGTGAAATTACTGAACTTGAATATATAAGCTTGATAAAAATGATAATTTTAGAAGAAAATTTCAAATGGCATTTAGAGGCTTTTGCATCTGAACTCTTCATATATCGTTAATTAACTCAACTCATTTAGACACACTATTTTATAAATAATTTTCTTCTTGATTTCATTTAGACATACAAATAGATTTGTTCAAACATAAGCTAGTTTTTTTTAGGTCAATGAAGTAACAAATAGATCAATCAATCATGAATAAATATATATAGGGTCACTCTGAAGCGTCTATTTGTATGACATTTTTGAAGATTTTATTTGTTATTTATTTGCTATTTAAGAGATTAGTAGCTCTGTGTCAAATTATATTCCAATAGACACTTGCCAGCCACTTTATGATACACCTGTCCAACTGCTCATTGAAGTAAATAACTAATCAGCCAATCACATGGTGGCAATTCAATGCTTTTAAAGCAGCATTATGTTACTTTTGAAATTTTGCTCTTGGGGTCCCCCTACAGTTGGGAAACAGTATTGTCTTCTACTACTGTCATAAAATCTGTCACGGTTACACTAGGATGAGTGGCGCCAGCGAGCTAACGCTGGACCAATATTGATCCTCATCCAGCCTTTTATTTTGCCACTCTCCCTTTTCCCCCCTTGTCTTAAAGCATATTAACTATACCACATAAACAACATTAAAAGTTTGATTTTCACCACAGGGGGACTTTACTTTGTAGACAAGACATGGTCGACTAGAGGCGATCTGCTGACGTTGTTCGAGACGAACTGCTGATCTACTGGGATTTTTACACTCAACCATTTCTAGGGTTTACAGAGAATGTTCTGAAAAAGAGAAAATATCCAGTGAGCCACAGCAGTTCTGTGGGTAAATATGTTGTTGATGCCAGAGGTCAGAGGAGAATGGCCAGACTCCAGTTGATAATCAACAGTAACTCATAAAACAACTTGTTACGACCGAGGTCTGCAGAAGAGCGTCTCTGAAGGCACAACATGTCGAACCTTGATGCAGATGAGCTACAGCAGCAGAAGAACACACTGGTGCCACTCCTGACAAATAAGAACAGGAAACTGAGGCTAAAATTCACACAGGCTCACCAAAATCTCTGAGGAATGTTTCCAGCACCTTGTTGAACTTATACGCCATGAAGAATTAAGGAATGTTCTGAAAGAAAAAATTAGGGGTCCAACCTAATATTGGATCTGGGCTCCAAAACATTGGACAATATATATAATATATATTATATACAATATATATACTGTGTATATTAATGAATTGTTTGTTTGTACAGTATATATACAGTGTGTGTGTGTGTGTGTGTGTATATATATATATATATATATATATATATATATAAGAACACTTCTGTGTATATTTATTTTTATTAGTATTATTTATTCTTATTTTTTATGACAATTATAAATGTAAGGGAAGTAAGCCAAATCCAATGATGGAGGAGGAGAAAAAAAACAAACAAACAACAGTGCCAACAAGTCATTTTTGTGTAGTCCAAGGTCGTCTCAGACAAGATGTGCTGTGGTGCGTCGATGCCCTTGTGCACTCAGCCAGTGCGCAGCGGTCAGATTCATGCGGTGATATGTTTTCATTGCGTCCTCTCTGACGCGAAGAGCGACAGAGCCCCGAGGGTCTTCAGTTTCGTGGGAGAACGCGTTTGCATGCGCCACAGAAACCAGAAAATAAGGAAGTGCCCTTTTTCCTGTTTGTTTTCTTCATTATGACTGACTCGGAAAAACTAAGGCAGTTCTAAAGCCACAGGCACGCTGGTGGACACATAAGGATTTTCTGATGAAAGTCAAGGTTGTCCAGCTTAGTCGAGGCTATCCAGCGAGGAAGATTCATTGCTACTCACAGGAGTGCGGAGAGATTTTTAGTTCACGCAAACAACCAACTTCAGTTTGAACGTGCTTAAAACATGCGTTTGTACGAGACAGGAATGACCGGTCATATGACAGACAAACCCGACTTATTTGGCGTTATAAGTTTTGTCGTTTGTATCATGACATCTATGAAATAAAAGTTTTTAAAGATTATCTAACGTTCGTTTAGTCAAGTGTTGTTTACCTTTTGACTTAAACGCTGGCTCGTGCAACCTTTTCTTCCCAAACAAGAGGAATGCTTCGACGCTCTTGTGGAAAGGATATGCTGAACAGTTTCATCAAATAAACCTCAACTAGTATTTTTTTTCTCAATTACTTCTGAAAAGTCTCAAAAGGAAATATCCAAGTCCTGGAATTGTAAGGTTTGAACTAATTCTGCCGCTATTTTAACCAGCGACTGATTGTTGGAAATGAGGTTTGAAAAGGACGTCCGTTAAATAACCATTGGATTTGTCTGCGAACATTATCGGAATCTGGGATCGTAATACCTCAATGGTACTTAGAATGGGATCTATCATGATTTCATTGAATATTCTGAGCGTCCTGTTTTTACTGGGTAAGTACATCTATAATGTTTCATAAATGACACAAGAGGCAAAAAAGTAATAACCCGTGAGAATGAACGAATGAAGAAAACCCACGCAGACATAATATTGAGAGAGTGTAATATAACTGCCTGCCCTAAGTAAAGTATGCATATGACGGTTACAGTTTATAGAATAAACTCACTCTTCTTAATGCTGGCAGTCATTTATACCTATTGTCTCATATAGGCTACAACATAACTCAGTCAGAGAGAAGATCAAGATTAAATAAACTGTGTAACATTAGATTGCAACGCAATGCTATATTATGCAGAAACGCGTTTCCCAACTAGTAGATTGCTCGTTAACTTCAGGGCATTGTTACGGAAGCTGTCAGGTCCAAATGTGTAACTGAGACCACGTCAAAATTTAACAGCGTGAAAATGTTGACGCTGAAACAAACGTTTCAGAATTTATTTCAAGGTTGCTTCGGTAATACTTGTTTCGAATATAGTATATTAATGTGAACTTTAGACATTAATAAAAGCTGTGTGAAATTAATGTGTGTTTGTTTATTTATCCACTTATTTGTTTGTTGGTTTATTTATCCACTTATAGGCTATCACAAATGTTTTATGTTTTTTTTTGGTCCAAAGTTCATATTATGATCGGGGAATGGGGTCGGGATACATAGGCAACATAAAAAGCATAGTCTAAATACTTTTCAATGAAAGAAAAAAAGCAATCCAAAAATTACGTTTTTACGTTCCGCCAAATTCAAATTATTTTTAAACATTTAATCGCTTTCGCTTGAAGTAACCATAGCAACAGTACGCTGTTCAAACTCCTTCAGTTTGAATTGGTGGTCTACCCAACAGTACCCTGGAGAAATACAAATAGCATACATAAAGAGGCTATTGTAAATAATTTATTAAACATTCATCTCAGCTGTAACCAAAACAGCAATTAAAAAATGCGTTGAAGATAGGACCACAACACTTATGCAAAACGATCCTCAACAGATTGTGTCCCATTAATTATCATTAGTTGTATTTATGCTTTAAAGTAAGCCTACATAAAGCCGTGGCTTGTTGTCCGACTCCGTCGTAATACACATTGTGCTAGAATACATTACAGCTAAATTTAGGCCTAGCGTGTGGGATTCGCAGACAAATATCCAAATAATTTTGTATGTGCATTTGTCTCTAATAACATGTAAACGTTTTTACGTGCTAATTAGATAATGATGCTTTTAGGGTGAAAAACACAGAGATTGGCATGTACTGTGTGCGTGCTAAAGAGGAACTGTCCATGGTGCTGAACACACGGGAAGGGGAGGCGCATAGAAAACCAATAATATAATAACTTTTATACACCTAAGATGTTTTACATTCACATATTCAGGTTGCATTGTCATATATTGTACATTTTAAATGTTTTCTTCTTAAATACAGACCTTATGTACCAAATAAACAAATGCGCAGACACTTAAAAAAAAAACATTGGTTCATTCTAAATCCGAAATATCTTACCTTCATATTGTGGACATACAAACCGGAAAACAGAATGTAATGAGCACAGCACTGAAAAGGTGCGGGGCTACATAGGGTCTAGGACCCATCAAACTGATTTTCTTCAAAAGACACACCCACATCACATGACTTCATAACTGCACATGGCAAAAGAGCAGAGTCATGCTTTTTTTTTTTCTTCGAAAGTAAGATGGATTGTGTTTGACATGAGTCAACAGGAGTCGCTTTACTTAGGGTTACTTAGGGTTTAAGATTTTCCACTTGCAACGTCAGTCACTGTGGGGAAAAGGGGTTGGGAATATTTTCACGACAACTGAATAAATATGACTAGTTTTGTTTTTTTCCAAATTAAGTAATTAAAAATAAAACAAATAAATGAAAAAACGTATTTCACACCACGGTCTAATAACACTCATGCCCTTCCCACAGATGAGGTGGTACTTTCCATGGCCAGCCATTCTGCCTTGTCAGGGCTGGGAACTCATGGCTGGAGAGCCCCCATGGACTGCCTGAGGGCCAGTGAGCTGTGCAACCAAAACTCACAGTGCAGCTCACGCTTTCGCATCATGCGCCAGTGCCTGGTAGGTCGTGACAGGACTACCATGCTGGCCAACAGGGAGTGTCAAGCCGCCCTTGAGGTGCTGCAGGATAGCCCCCTGTATGATTGCCGCTGCAAGAGGGGCATGAAGAGGGAGCTACAATGTCTTCAGAGCTACTGGAGTATTCATATGGGTCTCAATGAAGGTACGTTTTTGATCGTAAAGTACTTTTCTATCCCATCCCATAGAGACAGCTATACATAAGCCATATTAGTAGGTTGATTTCTGTGAAAAGTGTGCATCTCAATTGGCCCAAAACAATGGCCCAACTAATGGGATGAGTTTGGGGGCGGGACTATCCCTTTGGTGACATATTTCAGCTTTAAAGGGAAAGCTCACCCAAAAATTAACATTTGGTCATAATTTACTCACCCTCATATCGTTCAGAACAGGGTTATCTTGGACTAAAACTACAACAATTAAAAACATTTTTTTAAAATTGAAACAAAGTTGAAATAAAATATAAATATTAGAATACAAACTTTAAGTTGTAAAAAAGTTACTAATTAGAAAGGTTACCAATTAGAATTACTAAAACTAAGTTTCAGTAAAAGTTAATAATTAGAATTACTAAAACTGAACTAAAACGGAAAAAAAGTATTTATAATAACATTTAAGAAATTACTTAAAAATATCAAAACTAAAACAAAAATAAAAAAAAAATAAACTAATTAGAAATGAATAAAATGCATTACAATATATAAACAGTGTTGAAATAACACTGCTGTGAAAAACAAATAATGATATCTTAAAGAATGTTTTCGTCCATAAAATGAACGTTCTTTGGACCAATGAAGGTGGTCCAAAAGAAAAGTTGGATCACATTGACTTTCACTTTATGGACATTTTTTCAAAATACAAAGCTCCAGACTAACTTATTTTACTATGAGCGCTGTAACCCCTGACTGAAATTTTAGGGGCGCAAGCAGAAAATTTATGGGGCAAACCTTAAATCAGCTTGCAATGCAGTTATTCAAATTTCACCCAAAATAACTGTAATACTGACAAATTCTGTAATAATAAATAGACTTAACTTACAGATATTACAATATGCAGTTTATTTTAAGTTCACAGGGCTCCAGACTCAAGTTTGAGGGCAGCATCACCAGAGTTCTACAAAAAAAAAAAAGATCTGGTAGCTCTAGGGTTGACTTAATTTAGGGTGTAGATGAAATTAACTTTAGTTATTATAATTCATAATTTTGTCTCTATATTAATTATAATACATATAATATATACAAATACATATAATGTCTTAATATTAATTTTTTTAAAAAGGAGTGAAAAAAAAATTATATTAAGTACTCAAAATAGCCAATAAACATCCTACTATTTACAATGGTAATTCTTTTCTTTCTTTTTTTTCTTTTTTTTTAATAAGAGTGTTTAAATAAGAGTTTGCCAACATCTCACCATTTTTCGTTTTAGGAAAACTTTAAAGGATGAACAAAAAATGTGTTGGTCGTCACATAAAAAAATAAAATAAAAAAAACATATTATAGTTTTGAAGTGATGTAAAAAGATGTGTAGTACTTGTAGCGTTTGACTGTTTCTGTCACATTATCATATTTATGGTTAGACTCAATTACTACATTAGCCTAAATCCATGGTGAATGTTGCTGATTTGTGGATTGAAAGCCTTCTATAAGTGTTTCTCCTGGTTTCCATGTCAGTGCCGTTTGATCTGATATCTATGGTTCATAACAGAACTCGGAATGTTTCTCACTGGATCTCGTAGCGATTATGTTATTAATTCTGAGGCGAATTCAATGGATTTCTTCACCGGATCTCCAAGTAACAGTGTTGAGTGATCGAGATCGGCCCACGACTGGCAAGTTCGGGGCTTTAATTTACTGTCTATGGTTCGGGGCGCTGCCCCAATTTTACCGTCTAGGGTGGTGCATACACTACATAAATGAGTAGTGTATTTTCGTTCCACTTTCATTTTGTTTGCATACTCTGCTCGGCAACGAGTCGATAGATCGCTTGCTCATTGGTCATTGCTCAGGCGCACATAACAGGTTGTGATATTTGTCTCCACCTCCTTCCCACAGACGTTTACGCGTGCTCAATTTTCTCTAGGACCCTCCCCCTCAACACATTAGCCACTTACAGTGGCCATTCCCTATTCTTGTCACACTCATTCCGGATTCATTGACACGCCCCTTCCACGTTTAACGTGTGGCAAATTTACTGGTCGCACATGTGCTAATAGATGTAAAATTCAGTCGCGCACACTCAAATTTTGGTCGCAAAATTCATCTTCTTATGTGTGTAGCAGAAGTAAGAAAAACATACAGGTTTACAACGGCATGAGTGTGAATAAATTATGTCCAGAATTTCATTTTGCGTGAACTGTGCCATTAAGTGACATTTGGTGTTTGAAAAATAGTGCATCGAATAGTCATGATAGAACCCTGTAAACAAATGACTGAGTTGCTCTTCCAAGTGCTGCATTATAGTTTTTTTGTTTTTTTTTTAATTTTGCGCAAGGGAGAACTGTAGCGTAGATATAGGATGGCGTCGATGTGCATATCTGACAATTAGCCAGATTTCAAAGTCAACGCGTACCTGCTCTCTTTACTGTCAGTCCATCACGGAAGCATTCAGACTTCTGAGATGGCAGTTAGCGTTTGCCTTTGGGAGTGTTGGGGAATCATTATAGGATTTAAGCAGTGCAAATCGGCCTGAATTATAACCCATCTGCTTTGGCAGTTGCTGCGGGAGCCACAACAAATAGGGTTCTATTGATGCGAGTAATCAGAGAGCCTTTTAAAGCAACTGCCCCTCGCAAGTCTGGCATTTCAATGAGGCATTGTGGACTGCTGGGCCTGCTTACTGCCTGCTGAGGTAAGGAGGAAAATAAAATAAAAATCACACAGCTTCCTTTCATCAGAAGCTGTGTACAAACAGATTAGCTACTGCAGTAAGTTAATGCCATGCAAATGTGCCACATTCCAACCGTCACATTAGAGGAAACAGAGAATAATAAGTGATGCAACAGACATGTTAGCATAGATGAATGTGTTCATACAGGGTATTAACAATTAGCAAGAACTTGTTTGGGTGTTCCAGAAGTTTATATGCAATACTTACAAAAATGTCCTCAGTTCCCAAACAAATAATTTGTTCTTTGGGAATTTCTCTATTGATGTCGCTCCAACGCTTGAAAATGGCTGGGCCCAGTTTCGTGTCCTACTTTGGACAAGCACCACTCCTCATTATGATGTTTTTTTTTTTTTTCTTGTGACTTTGCTCTTCAATCTACAGCCATTTCATTGAGCTCTAGAAAATTACAAGTTGCTCTGAATCTGAACCCTGAGGAACCATGCAGCAATGATTGCACCTTGACAGAACTCCATCAAATCCACCTACGCAACACAATTGGCCCAACGAGCACACCCAATAATCACCCAAACTAAGAGTGGCCCCATCAAAGGTTCATCTTTCTTCTATTTGGTTTGAATGGAATGGATTTTCTGCTTCTTTGGAAAGTAGTGGAAAAGAGGAACAAAAAGCATGGGCACAATATTTACTACTGGTAAAAATTGTCTCTTAACCTCTTCGCCTCTATCGTTCTCTTTTGCCAAGTCAAAGCCCTCGCAGCGTGGGGAATAGTCGGTCTGATCCATAACACAGACAGGCATGTTGTGGCATTCAGAAAATCACCAACAGACACTGCCAACTAGGATGCTTGGGACGTCTGCTCCAGAATTAGAAACATGTGACTGGTTGTGCTCTGCAATTTACATGAAGCTCTCCGTCTGATCTAAAATCTCCCGTTGACCGGGATTTATGAAACCTGCCAGATTTGTTAGGCCAAACATCAGGTGGAGAGAGCAGAGCACTTAAACAAGATGGTGTAGCTGAAAACGTTGTATTCTAAGCCATGGCGTCGTGGTGAGCCTAAAACAATATTTTTTTTACTTGTTAATGCAGATAACAAACTAAATATTTGCTATTTGGATTTGTTGAAGTACATTTTAGCTGGAGGAACACTAATGAATACGTTGAAATAATCACATAAATGTTTGCTATTGAAGCATAATGATTGCTTTGTGCTAATGGAAAGATAATGGCTGTTATAATTATTCTAAATTATTTGATAATTATGCATATTTGTTCTTTTCTATGGGAAAAGCACTGCATTTTCAGTACTGCACTATAGGAAATGCAGTGAGCAGTTGTTTCTGTCTGATAAAAACATTACTTTTGCCTAATATAATAGTGATAATAATGATAATAAAACAGTTAGAACAGTAACTAAAAATCTGTATTTGTAAATGTACACCAAAATACATTATGGTTTTAAGATAAAAAAAAAAAGCATTAATACTTTTATTAAGCAAGGATGAATTTAATTGAAGTAAAGACTTTTACATTGTAGAGCACCTATCATGAATTTTTGAAAATGACTGTTCATGTAGTGTGGAATATACTGTAGCTCTAAGGGAATGAAAACATCCTACAAAGATTTATATCTGAAAGTACACCGTATATAAAGTTATTGTCTTTCAAAAGTGAGAGTCGACTCTGAGTCTATGAAATGAATTGTGTTCGAAACGAGTCATTTGCTGTTTCGTCGTGTCTTAGATACAAAACATTAGCACATTGGCCACTCCCAACAACTGCGCACGCAGACGGAAGTGTAAACTTGAAGTCTAGAACACATTCAAAAACTTCAGCTGAATAGCATCATGTCGAGAAGACGCTGTGTTCAATGCAAAGATACTTCAGCCAATTTGCTTTCATTTACCAGGGATGAGCATGTGAAGAATCAGTGGTTAGAGTTCATATTTGCAACGATACCACAACAGTATAGCCCGATTGTGTACGCATCATTTTAATGGCGAATCATTCAAAAACATAAATGAATTCAAATGTGGATTCGCAAGCCGGTTGTTCCCGAAGGAGGGCTCAGTATCCAGTGTATATGGATCAGGTTTGTCCTCCTCCGAATCACAATCTGTAAGTATTATTAATAATGTTAGGTGTTATGTTTTCTGTAGCATGCACAATATAGTTATATTGTGTTGTGTACATTCCGCGCAGCTTCTAAGCGGGGTAAAGTTAGTTTTGTTTTTGATTTTCACCAGACATTCATTGAAAAATGGCAATTACCTCCTAAACGACTTAGCCAAATATGACTTCGCTCTATATAATAAGCACTGCCCCTCAAAAGTCGCCACAATGTGAGTTTCGCCGGGAAAGCTCGCTCTTGACGGAGACGCGAGTAAGGGACCGTGTGGAAAGTGCACTTTTTCTAACACGTTTGTTCAAACACTATATACAATTTTCAACACTTGACAAGCTATAATCCTGGTTATGGGCGTTCCGTTGCCGACAATCTCTGCCTACGGTTTACCAATAACAACTGACTGGGTCATTTAACCAATCGCCGCAGATTCGCGTCAATCAAAGGAGGTGTTTGGGAAAATGAAACGTCGAACGAATCTTTTGGAAGTCGTTGAGCAAATCAGTTAAAAATAAATGCATATTATAAAACAAATAAAGTGTTTATCCTTGCATGCACGTTAAACTGTTTTTGGGAACTCCTAAAAAAATAGGAACATTTCAAATAGGGGCACTTTAAATAAAAATCTATTTCACATAAACGCTTTTCTTTTGAACTTTCTTTTCATAATACAATCTCATTTCCAACGTTAATATTAATAAGAAATATTTGTTTAACATCAAAGCAGCATATTAGACTGATTGCTGAAGGATCATGAGACACTGAAGACTGGGGTAAATTCAGTTAAGCAAGGAATTCAATTACATATAGGAATAAATAACATAATTATGTTATTATATATAAATGAAATGTATACAATTGTAACAATGTTTCACAATATTACAGTTATATCTGTATTTCTAATTAAATAAAAGTAGCATTAGTGAGGATAAGAGACTTCTTACTGACAAGTACATATCTGTGTCTAAATATAAATTGTAAAAGTAGGTTTCATAAGAACACAGTGTAATACAGAATGTAATCTACACCAAACCTAGTTATTCCCCCATCTGGCTTGCTTTTTTGACGATTTACGCAAATTTTTGCTTGCTCGCAGTTTGCCTGAATCTCTTGTCATTGAACACTAGGGGCAATTATGTAATTACAGACAAATATGTGGCCTATGACCTCAGCCTGAGCCCATGCTAATTTTTATCATAGCTGTCCATGTTAATTAAGAGATTAAATTGGGAGACTAGACTTTAAATAAAACAACTCGGAATGTCCCCTGGCATAGCCAAGTCTGCTAGTACGTCTGAAATGCAAGACTCAAAATTAGACTTAATACAATATAAGCACAATAGCAGACTGTTACAATGTATAAATTCTATTTTGGAAGTATTTTGAAATATTTAGGGTGAAAACTCAAATCTTGTATAGTACAAATATTGCTTATTATGGAAAAGGTTTTGAAAGGATTACAATTTCATTCATAGCTTTTATAGTTATCTATTTTCAAACTAGTGTATGAATTGTAAGCAATGTAGTTCATGTTACTTTTGTGTCTTTGAATGTGATGCGATAAACCCTGCTTTACTCTTTTCTCATCACCTTTTCAGATAGGAAATACAGCAGTTAATGGGCTAAAACATGTTATCACTACAATGAAATACAAAATAATACTGTTCCACACTATGTAACGCAGCATTCATAATCCAATCAAATGCCAATTGATATAATCAAGTCCCACCCTACATTTTAAACATCCTGTGTCAGATTACTGAAGTAAATGGGTTCCTGTTAACTAAACATCCAGTCCCGCATGCGTTCCAATACAGTGTTTGCATTCACAAGTACTTAGTAGCTCATAATTACAACGGTAATCAAAATATTGATATTTTGTCATAATGTCCCATAAAGCACTATTTTTTGTGACATTCTCTGCGAATGATGATACACGAGCGACCCCGTTTTAGCAGTCAAAGAGTCAACAAATATATAAATATATAATAGACCATCATTATCAATTTTCCAGCTCTACTTATGCTGATTCTGTAATTACATTCCTTCAGCTTATCAGAAGATTAGTATTAACCAAGCAATGTTTTGGGAGCTAAACTGATTGAAGATAATTAGCCAAGTATGCCAGATAGTCCAGGATATCATTGCAATGGAGGTGCAGGTTTTAAACAGCAATCAAATATCAGTGTAGTCCTGCCTCTCTCAAAGCTTTAATTAAACAAGCATGTTGATATGAGGATGGGAAAAGGGCAGAATTCATTAGCTATTGTGCACCTGACAAATTGTGAAGCAAAACCGGGCCCTCTGTTGCCAAGTCATTTGGTATTTGTGGATTAATGAATCTGCTTAGACTCCACAACAGATTTACTTTGTTCCATGGAGGCAATGTATCAGGCAATTGTTCTTTGTTTGCTAATTGCATCCTTTGATTCCCACCCAGGCACAACATGGGGGAAATGTAAGCCCTACCTCCTCATGAAAATAAGATAATAACTGTCTCCAGACTCTTTGGAGATATTTTCATAATAAATCTTCCCATAACAAACCATTTCTCATCGAGCCAACCTTGAGCATTTTACTTAGCCTTGAATATTCATTTATCCCCCACCCCACCCCCATGCAAAATTAAATGTGCAAAACGAAATAACTTGAAGTGTCAATTGCTGTGACCCTCAATACTTTATAAAACCACAAGACATGATAAAAAGAACATAACAAAAGATAGTTGATCAAATGACAGGAAGGTAATAAATCGGGGGCTCGTCCGGGATTTGAAAGCAGCACCCCAAAGCAAGACCTAATTCAATTCAGCCATACAAAGCTTCTTTTACAAATTCATTTTTTTAAACAAAACTGAAATGAAAATGTTCCTCCGTGGACAAAGTTTCTCCTCATTTGCTGATATGAGAGTTTTGCTATGAGATTAAGTCTGAGTATGAAACTCACAAATGTTCTTTAGTATCAATCAGCCTTCGGAAGTTTAGTAAAGAGTTTAGTATGTTCAGTTATCCGAACATACTAAAATGTAAGAGCATACATTACGCATGAATGCAAATCAGTTCGCTTTGGCATTGCAAGTCATCCTTTATTTATTTGTTCAAGCAGGGAATGTGTGTGGTATAAATGATTTTAGAAGAAGAAAGCAATTTCAAAAGCATCCCCTAAAGCCCCCGTTTCGCACAGCATTGTTGTTCTGATAACTGCTGACTGGTTTGGTTCATATCTGGGGGTGGCAAGAGAAAAGAAACGCAGTGACAGAGCCATGCTCAGCTAGACTGAACCAGTTCTGATAGTGATAATAATAGATATAGGCTCACATAAGCACAAACAATTAAACTCAACACCACAGAGACCCCACTTTGCTGTTTGTGACAGACACCCATCTCTCACCGAATACACCCACCAGAGAATGTATAAGCTGGTTAGATTGTTTCAGTCCATAAATACGAGTCAGCCTAAATGTAACGGTCTTTTTTTGCATAAAATCGAATCGCAGTGAGCAGTAATTATTCATTGCAAGGTTTTAAAAGCTCAAAATGTTTTATTCAATCAGGTCCTGGTGCTTCTCAATAATGGATCTGACTAATGGATCCTTTTTCTAAAACATCGTAGCAGGGAAACTTTTTTTTTTTTTTTTTTTTTTTTAAATGCCATGAGGGAGTATAATAGCACTGTGTTGCTCATAATAAGTTACAGCATCACACATGTATATTTTGAAAGTAGGCGTGTTGCGATAGTCGATAAAATAAGCTAAAGTAAAAAAATAAGTAAGTAAAAAAATTAGCTTGATAATTTTTCCGGACGCGATAATTTCCATTTGCATGCTTGTTTGTTTACTCGTTTTCCTCGCCTCTCTCTTTCTCTCTCTGGATGACAACTCTCGGTTCCATAGATAGCCCTTTTCCACCAAAAAAAGAACTGGTTCGGAACTGGTGCTGGTTCAAAGTTGGTTCGGAGTTCTTTCAACTTGCGAACCGCTTCAGAACCCATTAGTTTTTCCACTGACTAGAGCGCCCAAGGAACGACGTCGTTACGTCACTGTGTACGTCGCCATACATCTTAGTTAGAAACGCTTGCAAATACAACATTACTTTCGGATTATCTCTAACTCCTGTGTCAAGAAAGCTTTAAAAACATTTGCAAGTATGCAAATATGCAAGTCTTTTAATATTTTCGTTTGATATGTAATCTTTTTTGATAAGTTATGTACACCTGTCTTGTGTCTTTTTTTCTTTCCATTTATTTGTTGTATATTGTGACTGTTTTCTTCTTTACTTATAATGTCTTCAATAAATTTTTTTTTACAAAAATAGAAACGCTTGCGTTAACTTCAAGCATAACAATTACAAAGGCGGACTCCATCGTGTTTCTGCAAAGGTTTCTCTTGGATTTGCGATCCTTTATTATGGTCAGAAAAGATGTTTAGAACACATCTAAACCCGCCCCAGCCCCCCGCGTAAGAATCACGTGGTAAAAGAACGGTTCTAGTCCAGCAAAGAGTTGGTGCCGCTTTGGAACCAGTTGTCCTGGCCGAGAACCGGTTCTTTGGCTGTCGAAACACAAAGAACTGGTTCGCGCGCAGGCACCGGCTCCGAACCGGCTCTCAAAATGCTTTAGTGAAAAAGGTGCTAGAGTGAACTAGAGCTTAGATTCTTTGCACGAGCCCGAACTTGACCCGGCCCGACACTATCCTCGAGCCGGGCCGGGCTCTTGATCTAGTAGAGATATTATGCACTCCCAACGCAATAGAACGCGGCACGGCACTAGACTTGATGGCCGAGTGCGAGCGGTAATGCACTCACTCTGTGTATGCGGATTGCAGAAGAATAAAACGATTCGCGGGATTCATCTGTTGCAGAAAAGCAACAAGAACAACTAAAACAAAAAAGAAACGACTTACAGGCCAGAGTTTCTATACATTACATGTTTGCAACATTGAGCGATGTAGCCAATCACAGACGTGTGTTGATTTCTTGAATGCAATGGCCAAACAGAAGCATTTAAAACTCCCCTCTCCGCTCAAAACGGACTTTTTGTTCAGTGCTGAATTCGGTATGCTGGCAAATCCTCCAATTATAACAAACAAAGTGTGGATATTATGAAAGATTCGTTGTGTAGTCAGCTTCATTGAGATCGCGATGAACTGTCAGCTTTTTGGGAATTATTAAAGGAGCACACTTTGCGTCATGCCTTTCATGTTAAATTAACAGTGATTTGTGAGTTGCTTTAATAACAAATAATTTAGGGTAGGGTCGGTTTTTGTTTACATCAATCTTATTTATAGTTTTTGGGATTTATTCAAGTGCATTTTGTGTAACAGAAACATTACTTTTATTGTTTTTGGTTGTTTTCTTTATATTGTGGATATTTAAAATGTTTTCCATTTTCAGTATTAAATAGTCTTTAGAAATGAAAGTTTATTGTTCTTTGAAAAGGTGCACCTGCATTATTATGCCATTATAATTATTTTAGATGTAAATGGTCTCAGATCGACAATATCGCAATAATTTCTTGGAGAATTTATCGTCCAGCAAAATTATCGTGTCATCATTTGAAAGGCGCAAACTGCAGTTTACTTAAGAGGTCTTATTAGACAGATGAGTTAGTGTAAGAACTTATGCACTAAATTTTCCAGAACACAAATATGGGACCACTTGACCATAAATGTCAGTTAATCTCAACACAAAATAGTTACAGCATCTATGCATTACAGTTATAGCATCTATGCATCAGTATTTTTGAGATTTATTCCATAACATTTGAGGGTAATTTATATTTTGAATTATTTTTCCTTTCCTTTCATGAATGTATTTGAAACCAATTTTAAAAAGGCATACATTTAATTATAATATTTAATTTGCGTGAGTCAAATGTAATCAATTTAATCAAATCTATTAAATCAAAATAATTAAATAAAGTATATTTCAATTTCCTAAAAAATTTTATAAAATAAAAGATTTCAAAGAAAATCATTAATAGAATATATGGTAAAAGAAACACATTTTTAGTCTGGTGATGATGAAGGGGATTTTAACCCTTACGGATCAGGATGTGGTTGGAGAAAACAGTTCTACACATCTTCACAGTTCAAGTTTTATGCGAGTGGAGGATAAATACAGCTGATAAGAGGATTTTTCAATGCTGTTACATCTCTTCCCCTATGAGGAGAAGACATAGGCTATTCAAATTCACAGATGGGGACAGTCACTATCTGAAAGTCGTGCTCCCCGATTGAGTCGGAAATATGCCATTATGCCATTGAAGATGTTTCTCCAACAAAGGCCCCAGCTTACAAGAAGAAAGCACCAAGTGCATTATTTTTATGATGGAGAGGTTTATTAGAAATTATGCCAATTTATTGTCTGAGGTAATTAAAATTGGTGGTACAAAGACAGTGCAAGTTTTAATCAAGTTGAGTAGCCTTTTTGACTCATGTCTTGTGACTTGTATCCATCCAAGCCAACTTAATATTCAGCTCGGTTACTATGAAAACCCAGAGTCCTTGTTGAATCCGTTTTCACCCCAGTGTGTATAATAGAACTATAATAACTGTAGAACACAGAAGGGTCGAGGTTTGGCAGTTATAGCTTATATTTCTCCATTTACTTCCATTCAAAACAAAAATGTACTGTGAATATATATATTTTTTTTCCAAGCAATATTATATTATATTATATTATATTATATTATATTATATTATATTATATTATACACTCTCAAATTTAAATGTTCTAAAAGGTTATTTTTGTACAGATTCAAAAGAAGATCCATTTTGGTTCTCTAAAAAAACTTTAAATTCTTAAAAGAACCTTTTTTATTTTCTATTTTCTCAGTGTGAAGAACATTTTAATAATCTAAAGAAACTTTTCCATTTGTAATGAACATTTAATGCAATGGAAAGTTTCAGTGGATGTTAAAGTTTTTTTTTTTTTTTTTTTTTTTTTTTTCATACAACAACCAATACAAGTAAAGAACATTTTATAAGAGTGTACTGAACAGTTATCGATTTATAGGACTGTTCAAAACATCAAGTTATATTTGTAGGTCTGATGCCTTTGACGTCATAGCTTAGGACAGTAACTAGGGTTTGGGATCATAAGAACTGACAGAATTGCCGTCAGCCAATCATGGCATAATTTTAATGTGCCTTCTAAGTAGATTTTGATGAATTAAGGCCATTTTATCTCTTTATTCAATCCAATTTAGTGAATGTATTATAAACTCCTCATGCCTTAAAAATCTGAATGAAATCCTAAAAGGATCATTGTGGCATTTGTTAGGAGTTAGTAAACAATAAAGCACACGAGAGTAGCGAACTTTACTCATCACTTCCATTCTCAAAAACATTACGTCATTACAGAACAGTCCAGACTTCCTTTACGACATAGTAGTTATAATACAATTCACACATGAACACAACAGTCATTTCTACGGCAGTTTGCACATTTGAAATCTTTTCAGCATCCAAAAGCGAGTCTAATTTCGGTATCTTGGGAACGCTCTCCATCTGTTAAACTCTTCAAGTCACAGCATTTTTAACAGTGCAGTGGACAAAGTCAGCGGCAAGGACGATGTCAGTGTATGTCTGTGTTCTCTGCATTGTTAAATCTGCTTACTAGAGTAACTCCCGGCCAATAACTGCTCTTTTGCATTTATCATGTCAGCATCTGCTCTCTAATGCCCTGCTGAAAACTCTCCGAAGGATCAAGTTTTGAAGATTACACTCACCTAATTTATGCTAAATACATGCCTAGTACACTCCACAAATGTGACGGGGGGACAAATGCCTCTATTCCAAGATTTATGTGTCCACTTATTTTATGCCACAAGCAGTTTCCCCACTGGAACATTTGCAATATTTTCCCCAAGCTGGCACTACGGGGCTGGTATGGCAGAGATTAAGGCTGTTTGTGCACGATTAACTCATTGAGGAACAGAACTTAGAGGTGGCCACACAGCAGCAGAGCTGGAAGAGGATAGCAGAGAGCTACAGTGAAACAGCAGATGAATTCTTGATCCAGGATGATCCCATAAAAGAATTCCCAGCCAGAGGTACATTCGGGGTGGACACAAAGACACTGCGTATAGACCAAAAGGCCCTCTGAGCTCATGGGCTGGCAATAGGGAAGCTCAGGCTGTGCTGATGATGTTAAGAACCATCATAGTGTGACAGTTAGCACACATGGCTTCAGTGTGGATCTCGAACCAAAACCTAAACCTACCCAATGCATACCACTGAGTTATTATTTACATCTGGTTCTCTGACTGTGACCTTCATCTTAATCTATCTTTGAAAAAATAAAAATTACTGACGGTAATGGTAACTGAAACTGTTTGGTTACCAACATTTTTTTTTTTTTTCATGTTACCAACATAATCTTTTACATTCTACAACAAAGAAAGTTATACAAGCTTGTAATGGCATGAGGGTGAGGAAATGATGATTTAATGATATACAGACACTGCCAGATTAGAATAAGGCTCTTATTAGGATTGGGACGTTACGGAAAGAAACTTTTTTCCCCATAAATGTTTTTTGAAGAATTAGTGCTAACTGCCAACAAAAACTTGGGCCGGATTCACAAAACATTTTTAAGAATACAATTCTTCTTAACTACTAATTTCTTGTTATTTTCTAACCTAAGAACTTTTCATAAGAATGTTCTTATCTTTATTCTTTAGCTCGTTCTTAAGTATTGATATTCCTGTAAAACGTGTGTTTGTGTCATACACAAACGTGTCTGAAATCTGCGAGTCTGAATTTGTTCTGAATTTATGACAAAATATAGGACCAACTGAAACCACACATACGCAAAAAGCACATACACTGCGGCCTTATAATCATGTCAAAAAGTGAAATATCATCTTAAATGTATATTATTTAATTTCATATTATATATTTCATCATAAACAGTCAAAGAGTGAAAAAAGCTGTGTTTATAGCTTGCACTTGGCCGCTCATTTAGAATACTCCAAATTCACTTATAACAAGATTAAGAACAAATTCATGTGCATACGCACGTGTTGTGAATTGGGCTGATTTTTTTTTTTTTTTTTTTTGTGAGAAGTTCTCCTGTGCATACAAATACGAAATAATCCACACAATTATTAATGAATGAGACCCAATGTTCTTAAAAATCCTTGTAAATACATTCTTAAAGTAGGGATAACCTCCGCAAAAGTTGCCCAATTAATGGTTTGTTTCAAATATTAAGCATTACCACATTACACTTGCTAAATATTATAGATATTACTGGTACAATGAATGTGGAAGAGAACTCTGAAGAGACAAATAAATGATTTGTGAGCATAGTCTACTTGAAGCATTCAGTTGAGCTAGAACTAGTCACAGAATGCATGTATTCACTCTGGAAAAAGTGCATGAAAGACTGATGTGCAAATGAATGTGAAGAAAGACTGCTGGATCTTGAGACAGGCTCTTTTATTAACTATTTTAACTTGACAGCGCTTTA
Organism: Pimephales promelas; assembly: GCF_988280905.1. Classification (NCBI taxonomy): domain Eukaryota; kingdom Metazoa; phylum Chordata; class Actinopteri; order Cypriniformes; family Leuciscidae; genus Pimephales; species Pimephales promelas. Next base: position 10,528,129 of record NC_142791.1, read on the forward strand.
AAAATACGACTCTGAGTGATTAACTCTCGTCAAGCCAGTTCCAACAAAGCATTATGATATATGGTTATCTGGAGAAGTGGACAAAGTTTTTCAGCAGTTTTTATTTTGATGAGTATTTAGCAAAACCCGCCTTTCATTTTCCTCTTAAAGACCCCCTGTGGTGAAAATCCAGTTTTTAATTTTATGTCTATGTGGTGTTTTTAATATCCTTTAAGACAAACCATGTGCAAATTCATAAGTCAGCTCCATTGCTGAGTATTTTCTCCTTAAATCTACAGTGATCTAAAGACAGTCTCAAAACACGATAAAATAGCAGGTGTTTCTGACGTCACAAACTACCTTGTAAACAATCACGTCACCGTGCCGGCGGGGCTTTAGTAGTCATTAGCTATGTTCTGAAGCAGGGGAGTCTCAAGAGAAGCCAGGTTATCCCGGTATATTTTTTTGTTGATATGAAGAACCGGTTACATTTAGCAATATAGCGGGTGGATGTATAGGATGTATTACGATGTTATGAAGAACAATATGCCTTTCTCCACTTACGTTCTGATTTGTTCAAAGTGTTTGTAAGGATACAGACTCCGAGATGACACATGGGCACACGATTCAAATTAATTAACCAATCAGTAATACCCTTTATCAGCTCTACCAAACGTGGATGTTTTTTTCCCACTAAGAAACGGACATTGTTATGTTTTGATTGATACTGAAGCTGCTTTGATGCAATCTACATTGTGAAAAGCACTTTATAAATATACTTGACTTGATTCATGTAACATTAGCAATAAATTGTTAGCTGTTGATAATGTAGTCAAGCCAAAGGCTAATCATATTAATTACTGTTATGTGTCCGACAGTGTAGAGAGCGATGCATAAAAACCCATTCTGATATACCGACTTGTAGACAAGCCTGTATATTTCGCTTTTCCACTTCTTCTGAATCAGTTACTGGTTCAAACATATATGTCTGAATTAAACCAACCATTAATAAAGCCATTGTGCAGTGCTCACTACAGTACAGTTGACCGAATAGATCTCTGAGCTGGTGTGAGTGAGTGGAGGTGGGGAAATTAGCATATTCATGAACCCATGTATACCAAATGAAGTAAATTAAGGGTTGAATAAAACAAAATTCACATGAAAAAAAAAAAAAAAAACTACATTAGTTAACATGAATATTCGTGTATTTGATATTAATAAAAGTGCAGTTCATAATAACAATGAACTGCACTTCTACATAATGTATTAATCTTAGTTGAAGTTAATTTCAACATTTACTAATACATTATTAAAATAACATTAGTTAATGCACTGTGAACTAACATGAACAAACAATGAACAGCTGTATTTTTATTAATTAACATTAACAAAGATTAACAAATACAGTAACAAATGTATTGCTCATGGTTAGTTAATGTTAGTTACAGTATGTTAACTAATGAACCTTATTGTAAACTGTTACCAAAAAAAAAAAAAACATTTAACTATATGTCATTTTGGTGATCAAACATAAGTTTTAAGGGATAAAATGATTAAGAAATATTTTTGATATCAAGAATTGCCCCACTTAGAATTTAGCTTGAGAATTTTCTAAACTCCTTCCTTAAGGAGATTTTGGTGAATACAGCCCCTGGATCTCAAAGGAAAATGTCAAGAAGCTGGACAGCTGGAAGTCTTCATTTGAGAGCTTCCCATCAGTCTGTTGAAGGTCTAGTGTCACAGCTTTCATTGTTATATTGGCACCTCTACTGGGACCAGTTAGCAGATTTGTTGCACTTCTTTGTGGGCTACAGCTCAGGGCCCTGGATTAGAAAACAGCAGATTTTCTGGACACAGCTGATGGAATGCAACACCAGGGAGCTAATTTGTGATTGTTGGCCAATACAAATCTGGACAAAAGACTGCTGAGCTGTAATTGTTGAGAGAGTGTGTACTAGAATTTATAAGAGTCTTGAAAGTATCATTTTAAAGGATTAAAGTGCTAGATGTTGATATATTCCTAAAAATACCAATTCATTAACCTGTATGCTGTGTCCTAACCACCATATTATATTCTTGTAATACCCAAATAATGTTAATATCTAATATTTCTATGCCTTTTTTTTATTTTAAAGGTGAAGAACTATATGAGACCTCCCCATATGAACCAATGCATCTCTCTGATGAGTTTCGACTTGCATCCATTATTTCTGGTAAGTTAAGATATCTTATGAGCTTTTCAATGTTGTTCAGTGGTGAAAGAAAGCCCAGTTTCTCTGTTCAAGGTTAGCGCCGCTGTCCTTTATGTTCATACATGTTCTCGGACTCTTTCTCGAAACGAGTTAAGTGTGATCAATCGATTTCTATAGACATTCAGTTTGCAGTGTGATGTAATAGCACAATCCGCATGATCAAAATCTCCATGATCACTTTTATCCAGTCAACAGTGAAAAGAACTATTGCTTACATATCAGCGTGTCAGTGTCCATTGTACCCTGTCAGTGTCCACAGAACCCTGTAAAAACTGAAATTGCTAAATTACTAAAATGACTAAAGCACAAAGAAATGACTAATATAAATAAAATGAACATGAAAATTAAAAGTACTTTTTTAAAAAGCTAATTAAAAAATAATGGCGCTAAAATAATCCTGCAGTGTTTGAACAACCGTCTTTCAAGTACATGAATGTGTTTAGGCATTAATTGCAAAGAAAACATGCATAAATTGCAAGACTAATTATTTGTATTATTCAAATTTTTGACCGCGACAATATTTCCATTTATATATTTTCTGTTTTATAGGCTTATCAAAGCAAACTCCAGCCAGAGCTTATTATACAGCAAATGACTAAATATTAAAGTGCATCAAAATAAAACAATTCAAATCAGTTCAAAATCTCTACATAAACTTGTTCTTTACTGCTCAAAAAAATAAGGATAAATACTACCCAGTTCAACATGCTTTTAATTAAAGTGATCACTTTTCTTTGACAATAACATTCTTTAAATAAACATATTTCTAAGTAATTTAAAACACACACAAACAGTAGCCTATTATTCAAACACTTTCCAATAAACGGATGTATTCTTAGTTAGGAAAATTCTGTGCTATACAGTAATTACACAGCAGTCACCATCTATCACTAAAGCACAGCCTCAATTAATATTTAACAATGTAAACGGGACTATGTGTATTAGTCATGACGGCCATTCAAGAAGACCACCGACGAGAACGAAATTACTCTGTTTTAATCATAACTGCAGCCTTGAGAACGGGCATTGAATAGCAACTTCTATGATTCATACATTTTACCTCTTTATTATTCATTGTCGCCTCCATGGATTACATTTTCTTACAAACCAGCCACACGATGACATGCTGCGGCTGTTGGTATATGGTTTGTTGGGAGGCAGCAACCAGTTTAGGTGAAAAGGTAAACAGAGAATACATGCATAGGAAATAAAACACATGCTGCAGTCTTACTTTTTACAAAAGCTATCACCACACAGCCACTAAAAAAAAAACAAAAAAAAAAAAACATTTTTGTTTCCTTATGTGACCGTTTACGTTTCTCATATTATCAATCACAGCAGAGGTAATCTGTAGCCTTATATAAGCGCGACTAGGATGCCATCTGAAAAACCATCTCTGCAGGCTGCAGGTGCTTTAGAACCACATCCAGGCACATGATGGCAACATATGCAATCATATCAAGAATTATTTGGTATGTCAGAGACATTTAAGGTAGTAAATGCACTAGGAGGAAGTGTTACATTTTCATGTTATAGGAAAGGACATATTTCGTAATATGTGTGTGGCAGTTTCAATTATTTCTGCAGTATTTGTCTTACACCTGTTTTGCTGTGCTGTCGTTTTCTATTACCACACAACAAATGCACATGCCCAAATGTAAATCTAAAACCTTGTTTCAGAGTGTAACGTTGAGGCAGGAGTGAAGCAGAGAGAATCTAAGTGCAAGCATTAATTTAATAAACAAACAGGTAATCCGGGGCAAAACAACAGAACATGAACTCAGAACTTACAATTAATTACATTTTAACCAAAAATTACATTTTAAAGTAATCACAGAATGTACTTTAAAATTACATTTTAAAGTGCCTATATTTTACCTTTCATCATGCAGTGTGTAGTATAACTGTTCGTGAATAAATGGCTTGCAAAGTTTTAAAAATCAAACTGCACTACAAATTAAGTTATTTTATCCCAAAACCCATGCATTCGAGAAGAGTCTCAGCTGTCGAAATGAGTTATAAGCAATTGTCTCACTTCATTTTACAATCTTACCAATGTAACAAAAGTTCAAAATGCCAGCCTATATGGTCTTCTCTGGCTGCCGATGAACAACTTGTATTTAGACCTGCCCTCAAACATTGAAAGTGTAGCTGAGGATGGTAGAAGTTTGGTTTGTGTTGTGAAGACACCGTTTTCAGCGCCGTAAATCTACTTCAAAAAGATGAGGACTCGCGCTCGAATTGATATGTAAAAACCGAAGGCATCGTTCTCCTTCGTATCACTAAGTTTCCATTACAGATTTGTGCAAAACTTTTGCGATTTTTTCTAAATGTCGACAAAAAACCTTTATGGAATGACAGTTATGTGACTACAACGTATTTTGTTCCTCTTAAGTCATTCTAAAAATCATGGTCGATGGATGTTAATAGGTTTGCGTATTTCCCAGCCACTGCACTAGCCATTGTTATTAATCGAAGGAGACGTATGCGTGTTATCCAAGCATTAAAGGGTTAGTTCACCCAAAAATGAAAATTAAGTCATTAATTACTCACCCCCATGCTGTACCAACCCCGTAAGACCTTCGTTCGTCTTCGGAACACAAATTAAGATATTTTTGATTAAATTTGAGAGCTGTATAACTACCACATTGGCTCCTAAGGGACTGCCTCTTGACGGCCCAGAAAGTCAATGAAGAAAATGTTTAAATATCCCAAGTGACTACCGTGGCTCAACTATATGTTTATCAAGCGACGCGAATACTTTTTGTGCGAAAAAACAAACAAAAATAACGAGTTTATTCGACTATTTCTTTTTTTCCTTGTAGGCCAGAACGAGAATTCCTTATAGATTTCCACGACGCATGCGCGAGATTTGCGATCTGCGTACACCGCTTACACTACTTCAGATCGCAATTCTCGCGCATGCGTCGTGGAAATCTATAAGGAAGTCTCGTTCTGGCCTACAAGGAAGAAAAGAAATAGTCGAATAAACTCGTTATTTTTGTTTGTTTTTTCGCACAAAAAGTATTCGCGTCGCTTGATAAACATATAGTTGAGCCACGGTAGTCACTTGGGATATTTAAACATTTTCTTCATTGACTTTTTGGGCCGTCAAGAGGCAGTCCCTTAGGAGCCAATGTGGTAGTTATACAGCTCTCAAATTTAATAAAAAATATCTTCATTTGTGTTCCGAAGACGAACGAAGGTCTTACGGGGTTGGTACAGCATGGGGGTGAGTAATTAATGACTTAATTTTCATTTTTGGGTGAACTAACCCTTTAATGGTAAGGGAAGACCCAAAGGCCCAATGCAGCTGATGTTTCTGGGTGTTTCTCCTTCATATCTGTCTTTTATGAATGTAATAGAGAACTCGGTCTCGTATTCTGTTTAAACATACCGCGTCATCTACGTCAGGTGACCTGTAATGCGCAAAAACTGTTTCCATTGCAGTATTTTAAAATATCTATTTTTCAGATTGCCTGAAAAACCACCTCATGCCAGCATAAAAAGATTTTTGCGATAAATGGGAGTTTTTGCGAAATGTATGTGTTTCCATTGGGTGTGTTTTCAACTCTCAATTTCAATTTGCGCAATTTTAAGGGTAATGGAAACGCTGCTAATGTGTATCAGACGCTGAGGATGCAGAGCTGAAATTTAGATATGGTAAAATGAGTTGTTTCTGACACACTCTTTACGCGGTAGACCAATTACAGATAACTGTGCCGTCTGACCAATCAGAGCAGATTCATCTCGCAGAAAGGAGGGGTTTAGTGAGACTGAATTCTTGAACTAACCGTTTTCAGACTCTTTGAGGAATTATTGATGTGCAATGTATATTATAAGAAAATTAAAGTTTTTTTGCCTATATGTAAACCTATTGTAAAACACCTCAAAAATTATACCTTTAGAGGTACAATACAACAGCTTGTCACCGGTGTACCCTTTATAATGTATACAGGTAGCTGTACAGTCCCTTTTAAAGCAAATATTTACATTTATGCATTGCATTTAAAGGTACACATTTTTTCATTCTTATCATTCTCAGTTCTTGCTCTCCCTAGGAATCGGACCCATGACCTTGGCGTTGCAAGTGCCAATGCCCTACTGTCGTAATACATAGCTCAAATACGTATTTTTGGTGACTAAATTGAGCCTTATAGTGCTATTGTTCCATAATGTACCTCTAAATATGGTACAAATGTCTTCTTTGAAAGGCACTGCCCCACTGACAAGCAATTTGTACCTCATGATGGCCAGTTTTGTACACATTAATTCATTAAGGTGTAACTATGACCCAGTAACTGTACAACCAAGGCATTTGTACCATAGGCATCACTGCATCACAGTATAAATCAGAAGTTCAAAAAGAGCTGTTCCAATTTTCTTCCTAATGTGAAGTCACTGTAGGGCAAGCCCCACCCACGACTGGTGACAGTCTCTACCCTATTAGCATAGATCCTGCTCTGAGTGAGCGGCACACAGTTCTCCATGTTTATATCCTGGCTAGAGCAATAGTGATAAAATGTCTAAAATGTGTAAATACATAAGCAATATAACTTTTCTGATACTGGCTGTTATAATGAACAGTAGAGTCTCCATGAACTCCTAGGATCTGAGCCACTGAAAGGGGGCGGGGCGTAGCAGCTCATTTGCATTTAAAGATACAAACTTGTGTTTGTGCTTCCACCCAAAAAATGGCAATGGGCATGCTGTATTAAATGATTAGTGGGGTACACATTCAGGGGACACCTAAGACATATATTTTATCTTATAAAAAGGGACATAAGAAAGCATCACATACAACGATTGCAAAGAGAACTTTGGAAAGTTGTATTATTGCAACCCTCCCTGATTGTGCTGACATGATTTTTGCTTGTTTTTGACATGTAGGCTAAATTGTATATGTACACTCCCCCAAATACGTCTATGAACAAAATATGTTGCTTCAATCCACAGTGTAAAAGGTTATTCAAATGCAGATTTGCAAGATGCGGTCTAAAATCAGCAGATTTTCTCCACTCAGAGCTGAAGCCAAAACAACATCAAATATTTTTCTTCCATAAATCCCTTCCCTCTCTGGCGAAGCTCCCAGAAAGCTGGCTCTCCTTGAGGATTTGTTAGAGACCCCTTTTCCTTCGACATGAGATAAGATGAATATCAGGACCAAAACAACACACCTCCAAGCACACGTTCTGCTTCAAAGGCAAGACTGGAAAAAGCACTCATAACATAAAAATAATCAGACATCTTGTTACATGGCTCTCCTGTTCATTTGTCAGTGAACAGATGACCGCTCACATCTGCTTGGTTCTTTAAACAGAAGAATTGCCATTGAACCCGGGTATGATAGATTCTCAAGACATGAAGGGGAGATAAGAGGATAATAGAAAGGGACTTTTTTGAAGAAAATATAGCCACACTAGAGAGAGCAGTGCAACATTAAAGGATGTTTTCGATGAGTGTTTCCAATTGATTACTGTGGAACAGCCAGCTAAGATGGGAGTGATGTTGAAAGAACGTTTATGCTCTGCAATTGCCACCGGATTTAAAAGCAAGAAAGGGTTCTGAGGAGCATGGACAGATTTTTATTATAGCCAGGTGCCGGATTCATGATAATCAAATTTTTTGAATTTATATATATATATATATATATATATATTTTTTTTTTTTGTGAACATGATGCATAATAGAAAGGACAGTTTCAGGTCTAAAACAGAAAGGGGGGCAGGGTGTGGGGCGGATGTGGGGCAGGGTGTGAAAGATTTCTCATTTAAGGCCATTCCTGTTTGGATTATGTGATTGTGTATTGTCAAGAATAAGCAGAAACATTCTGCATTCAACATTTATCCTCTTATTCTCATATTTAAGAATCTGTTATCTGCTTGACAAATGATTTATGCTACTGCCCACTGACATACTTTTAAAGCTATTGTTATCCATTTTTTATGACCTTCATACACTTTAAGATGTGACGCATGTAGATCTGAGAAATCCAAATTTTCTCTGGGGAGTATGCCCCGTAACTCCCCTAACTACCTCACATTTAAATGTCTGTGACTGTGTAGTAATGTGGGCTGGTGTGGTTACAGTGCCAGAGATGTTTTTTTTTTTTTTTCTTAACCAGTCAGCCCCCTGCAAATAGGCCTGCAATATACCTTATTCTCTGTATCAAGTCATGTTATCTTAATACCCCAACCCAGCCCCAGATGTTTTGGGGTCAGGCCCTGATGTTTTTAAAACCTACAAATGCCCCTGGGTAGACATAGCACAGACACGGTTAGACATAGATCTACATAATAAAAATTCAAAGTCAAAATAATTAGGAAATCTAAGGAAGTCTATAAGAGCTGGAGGATATCCATTAGTGTTCCTGTTTTCCCTAAAGACAGTTGCTCTGTCATGTTGCAACAGTGTTGCCCGACTGCATTTACTGTACCTTGCCCACAATAGAGTTCCATATGTGCAAGCAGGGTTGGACATGATGATTTTGAAATATTTTACTAATTACTATAATTATTATTTTCTCAACTAACACCTCTAATTCTTCGGCATAAAACTTCTCTTTCCACTGCCTCTCCTTGGTTTGTGGTACCATGCTTTTTCCTGAGAAAAGTATACGCGTAAAATCTGTATACATAGTCCTATATATATATATACACACGTACACACATATATATATACAGTATGTGTGTGTACGTGTTTGTCAGATTACATTTAAAAAGTTGCGCCTGTGTCGACCCGCACCTGATGAGCATCAGCTTTGCTTATTTGCGACCCAACACTAATTTGCACTGCTCTTTGTAGATTGTGTTGGTCATTATATAAATAATTTGACTGCACTTGCGTTCTTAAATTTGCACGTCAACAGTAGATAACGCGCAAAACTCGCTCCTCCCCATATATATATATTTTTTTTAGTCAATCCCGTTTAGTAAATCTCGCCTTACATGTATACATTAATGATATTATAAAATTTGATATGAATATTCAACATCTCTGCCACAATACCATGGTGTGTATGTTACTACTGTAAATCCTGGGTAAATGGATGGCGATTTGTAGATTTAAAAGCCTTCTGACTGTTTCATAGCACACAGTTTTTTTTCTCGTGTTTTTCTTCTGGCTTTTAACTAGTTTAAAACACCAAGGCATTTGCATTCAAGCGCTTCTCACTGGATCTCACAGACACAGTGCTTTTTAGTGGTCATGATCAGCGAGTCAACGCTGTTTGAATTTTGACCCGAGCAGATAAATGGTCCATGTTTAACAGTTCAAATGAGTAGTGCCATTTCGTTCCGCTTTTTGCGTATACAAATGTTATCGAACATTCATTGAACTCTTGTTATTGTTTCATCAAGGAACATTGTACCGCGATAATTGTAGTTATTGTTTTAATGTGCACAGATACATAATTGATAATAAATACTGCAATGTTACAGAAAAAAAAATAAGAATTTTCAATTATGATTTCATGGTAACTTTAATTTTGTTATTGATCATTTTGAGTAAAAATATTAATTGCTGCTTAATTCGTGGAGCACTTATATGGATCGCTATTTTTTTGGTTATGTAGGCCTATGTTTTTTTCAATGTCCTTTCATGGACAATTATTTAACTAAAAGCAATTGTTATGTCAAAAGTCTTAATTATAATATTTATAGTAATAGTGCATTACGGTTTAAGACTAATAATACGTTTAACATCGTGAAATTTCTTTAAGCCAGGTATACCCCATTCATTCAAGCTATTTTAAAAGACTGGAATGGACCCTCTTCACAGACTGTGATGTGCTTCCACAGTTATCAACTCCACAAATCTAGTGATGTTTTCTCTGATCATTTAGCACTCCTGCGTGAGTGTTTCTAATGCAATGGCTGACGGCAAACATTCTGTCTTTTTGACTGCTGTCTCTATTCCCTTTTGCTTCTTTTGGAATTCTGTGGAAACACTATCATGGATTTATTTTTTTTTCTTTCTTCTGTTATTGGAGTAAATTGGAATACAAAAATTAGGAGATGAGCACTAGGCAGCTGCAGGTTATGCATATTTGGAAAAGAAAATTTATTTAATTTCAGCAGGTTCAATTTAATTTATGTGAACACAGAGCACATGATTCAATACACTTACAGCCTTAAAACATATTATAATCTCCATTCTCACGAGTAACTGTCTGTGGGGTGATGAACACTGCTATCTGAAACATCTGAGCCGTAATTAGAAAGCAGAAGTAGTTGTTGTGCAAGTAGTCTATTATATATTCTGAAGCCCAAAAAAGTTTAAGGAACATAAATATTCAAGACATGATATCAGAACATAACATTTCAAGTTTAATTAGAACCACTTGATCATTTTTAATAATGTAAAAGCAGGCTTTTTTAATAAATGCAGTCATTGTCTAAGGACCTGTAGGGGTTTCTGAAGCAGAAGAGAGTTTGTGAGTCTGGCAAGGGAGCAAGGATGTTTTTGCCAGAGAGGTAATCAGCGGACAGGTACACTTTCCACTTACATGACCTTGTGAGAAGCGAGGCCTCAGCGAGATCTGTTTTGAAGCCCCTGTCCGATTCCCTCAGCTTTAATAAAACGTGCGAGCATGCAGCAAGGAAACGCTTTGAGTCGCGGATACTGTAAAAACCTTGTCTGTCAGAGAGATAACAGGGTAGCTCTGGCGTAGTGCTAATTGGCCATTGCGTTCCTATATGCAAAGAATATTTATCACTTCTGACAGGGCTTGAGAACATTTCTCTTTTTTTCCACTTGAACAGTTTTGCCCTTTGCAAACTGTGAGATTTATCAGAGCATTTGAAGATGCACTGCGTGATAATGAGTTTTGGAAACATGACGAAACGTTAGCCAGTGTTCCTTTGGGGTAGGATGTTTAAAACTGCTTAACATGCACACACTGGTTGACACACACACTCATTACAGATAAAGGGGGACTCTGGGGGCCATGTCTTTACTGCCAGACCCCCCTTAGCCAAAGTTTTGTAGCGTATTTGAATAACGCCATGAAAGTAAGCTATGAAATATTTCCCATGCTTTGCTCTGTTTAACAGCAACAATATGCAATTTTGTTGCATACATTGTATTTGTATCTCCATCCCTGTCACTTTGGCATTATTCTACATCATATGAATAGGACAAGTGGATACAAAAAATACAAAAGTATATTTAAACATAACTAACACACTGGTTACATTGTATGTTAATGTTTCACTAAAACGAATCAGCTCATAAGAGTCAAACATTTCCCTTTGTGTGGAAATTGGACTACGCTGTCATGCTCTATATGATTGATTCACAAAAAAAGGGGGGACTTAAGAGTCATTCAGTCAGGAATCTTTCAGTACTGATTGCGCTATTTTAGAGACTGATTGAGTGTTTCTCAATAACGAAAAAGAACAGAATATAATAATAAATAAATAAATAAAATAATTTGTTAAATTTATATAGTGTTTTTTTCTGGGTACTCAAAGCGCTTTACATGGAAGGGGGGAATCTACTCTATTAAATATGTAGCTCAAAGTATTCATGGTTTCAGGAATCAGACTACATGGTTACCCTTTAAGTAATTGATATTTTAATGTTTTTTTTTATTATTTATTTAACAAAAATAAGTGGATCTTAAAGGGGTCATGAACTAATATTTTGCTTGGTTTTTACATTAAAAACATCAACGTTATAGTTATAGTCCCCCACTTTGAAAAACGAGTTGTTTGCTGAGCCTGGTGGCAATAAAAGCTTTTATTGGACCAACAAGGACGTTTTCAGTTCAGAAACATACAGGATATTCTTATAATATGATGACCTCTTAGATATCAAAAGCTCAAGGAAAATTTGATTTCTCAGTTCATCACCCGTTTAAGAAGTTTTCAAAGCACTAATAAGAACATGTTCAAAAGAGTAATTAATTTATTCATTCTTATTAATTTACTAAAATGAATCAGCTCAAAGTTAATTTGTTGAAAATCAGACTATGGTCATGATGTATATGTTACTGATTCGCACTAATGCCGCCTTCACACTGGCAGTTGAAATCAGCTCCGATGCGGCTCCGAAACGACCGGAAGTCATTCATTTCCTATGGAGATTCGCAGACCGCATGCGAATGGGTCCGAAACGGGTCCGACTGAGTGCGGTGCGAAGAAAATCGTGTCCATTGGTCATCCGGATGCGTTCAAAAATTTGAACTCGTGTGAAAAGCTACGGACGGTTCTTATCCGACAATTCTAGCGGAAGTTGACCGTTGCCATGGTACTGATAAACAAACCTGAATTATTAACTTTTAATAAAATAAATAATGATTTTATAACGATAAGTTGTCATGTCATTTTTTATTTTCATGACTTTCTAACGTTTAAATGGGCAGTTAATACAATTAAATTGAAGGTAGACATTGAACTATTGACCACTATATCACATTTTTTAGCCGACCTGACATGTCAAAGTCCTCCTCACGCAGCATAACCCTCATCAGAGAGATCATACAGAACTGACAGAATTTTAATCTCTCTCCGCCATTTTTGTTCTACCCGCGTCCGACGCTTTTCACTGTGTAGTACGACGTCCGTTGGGAACGTATTGCGTATTACGGAGCTGATTTAACCTGCCAGTGTGAAGGCGGCGTAAGAAATCAGAAATCAAAAAATGTGTGCTATTTTTTTTAAAGATGCAACCGATTCTGAATTAAAACTGCATTCACATCAGCTTAAACAGCTGAAACTGAGTCAAAAGCACTAAAATAAAAAAATAAAAAAGTAAATAATCCTGGGTAAATGTTTTCTTAAACTTTACTGTATATGATTAAATATTGCCAGTGTAGCATGATACTCATCCTGGACCTGGAGCATGACAATGACAAAGCCATCTCAATAAGATTTCAAAAATCAGAAAAGACTATCTTCTAAATGACAAGCAAGAGTTATTTCACATGGAACCACCCAAGACTTCTAACAATGGCTTATCCAGCAGTTCTCATTGGGTAAAATCTAATTAAACATGCTTCAAAGGAACAAAAGCCTGACTACCATGAAGCCGCCTGTGCACATTGAAATGAAAAGCGCTATCAAAGAGTCAGAAAAGGTCATAATATGTTATGGTTTTTTCAGACGGAGATGTGAAAAGAGGCTAATTTGGAGGACACGTGCACAGCTAGGGTCATATTTAATAAATGTACTTGTCTTGATTATTTTCATATATTTGCCTTGCAAAATACCTTTATTAGAAGAATACATGCGGACTGGCATTTGCAGGTCCAAAGCAGAAGCAATCCGACAGTGTTGCCTGAGTAGAAAAATCTAAATACTGTTTGCATTTTCACTTGAATCTGGTTTGTCTCTGTTTAGCCAAGCATGCTGACCCTCACTGATTCCCTCTATATGTATCGACAGCCATGGACTCCGCTTCTGCGAAAGGGAATATATGTTCTGACACAGGAAAGCTCTGCAACCCATGCTTGGACGCCACCAAGGCCTGCAACCTCAACGACACCTGCAAGAAACAACGCACTGCACTCATGGCCACCTGCAACCCTGCAACTCCCATTCAGCAAACTCACGAAACCTGTAACCGAAAACGCTGCCACAGAGGTCTGCGGCAGTTCTTCGACCGCGTACAAACGGAATTCAGCTACCCGTTACTCTTCTGCTCCTGTCGGGATAAAGCGTGTGCTGAACGTCGCCGGCAAACCATCATGCCTGCGTGTTCATATGAAGAGAAGACAAAACCCAACTGCCTTGAGCTAAGGAGGACCTGCCGTTCAGATCCGCTCTGCAGGTAAGGTTATCCCGTCCGGGTCACGGCACCAGAAACTCAACAAATTTCACTAGGGCTTCAACCAACCCATTTTGATAATTGATTAAACGTGTACATTCTCCATAAATGTTTTAAGGTCCCAATGAAATCAAAAATGTTTTTTGAGCTAGTGTGCTCCAAAACCATGCCAAAATTAGCATTTAAAGGGATATACAGTAAGCTTTCAAAAACCAATATGCATCAATGATTCTGATGACACCACTCTGCACTTCAGCTTCTCATCAGATTTTCTTTCCAATTTACAATAAGGTTCATTAGTTAACATTAGTTAATGTATTAAATAACATGAACTAACTATGAGCAATACATTTGTTACTGTATTTATTAATCTGCAACAACTATTTGCGGATTTTTTCTTAGGACTGCCCCCTATTAGTCAACTAACCTTTAGTTGAATGGAAGAGGTTTGGTCAACCAAAATGTTATTAGTCGTTTAGTTACTGATCTCCTCAGGAAGTGGCGAAATCACCACAACAAAACGTTGTGCTTTTTTAAAATAATGGTGTCGTCACTGTCTCAGTGATCTTGAGTGTGTCATAGAAAGTAACGAAACTCAGTGCAACTTGCCTCACAGACATAAGAAATATATCCATAGAAAGCTTGAAAATAAATATTCTCAGAGTATGTAATCCATATGAAACATGCGTATTGGCCAACATCGTCACCAAAAAAAACAAACAAACAAAAAAAAAACACAGAAAACATTACCAATAAATTAAAATGTCTCCTTTTTCCCAGACACATTCATAATCATTACGTTTGCAAGTGCGTTGTGGCAATCGTTATGCATGCGTTTAAGCGCTGATTAGATACTATGCATGGTTTTTAAAGGCAGTTAAAAGCTCATTATTATGATTTATGGCTTAATAATATTAACACGCGATTAGTCGACTAATTGCTTAAATGAACAACTACTAGTCGACTACAAAAATCTTTAGTTGAAGGCAGCCCTAGTTTTTCTATACCATTTTTGGTCATAACGTCACCAGGATGTATTAAAATTTAGCGCATGGCTTCAGCAGCCATGCATTATTATGAAGGGAATTCCTCCACAACTTGTAATATTCTAAAACATTCAATGAGTGCTACTTTAAGGCAATTCTATGTGTGTGTCTTGTGTACTAAAGTATGTCAATCAACTTTAGACCCACACTCTCAGGCTGATTAATGCAAGGACACTAGACCGCTGCCAAAACTGTTACATAAAGTAATATAAAGTTTTAAAAATGTGTATCATAAACTAGCGCTAAGACCCAGAATCTGCCATTTCAAAATTTACAGCCAGGAGCCGCTACTCTGCCCCATATACTATACATAGACACTGAAACTGTGGCTGAAATCGGTCACTTTTTCACACAATTACTATTTTCGATGTGGTAAATGACACATTGTGCACTACAGGCGATAGGAAATGAGTCAGACAGTGTAAATATGCTTTATATTGGGAGATTCGAGTCTGGTTTCGCATTGTCACTCGAACTGCCGCAGCACACAGACAGTTTTCTTCGGTCCAGAGTCACGATAGCACGGAGCAGACCCAAAAATGAATATTCTGACATCATTTGCTCACCCTCAAGTTGTTGCAAACCAGTATGAGTTTCATGAGTTTTTAAGAACGATTGGAACCAAACGGTTATTTGGCACCATTGACTTCTATAGTACCAATACTTTGGAAGTCAATGGTGCCAAAGTTCCAATCGTTCTTCAAAATCGTTCTTTGTGTTCAACAGAGGAAAGAAACTCATACAGGTTTGCAACAACAAGAGGGTGAGTAAATGATAACAGAACTTTCATTTTTGGGTGGAGTATCCCTTTTTAAACTACACTCCCTCAACATAATTTTGTGCACTGTTTTGCTTTAGTGACAGTTTCACATTAAATCTAAAGGAGGAATCTAGTGGACTGGCATAAGACCTTTGTAGGAGCTCTGGACGAGCTGTGATATAAATGAAAACGCTATTGGCTATTTTTTTTTTTTTTAAAAGGGGAGGAGTTGCTCGATATGTCCTGCCTGTCCTCCTGTTGCTCCCAACATGCAGAAACCCTGAGGTATTTTGTGAAAAGTGCAAAGACCTACTTATTGAGTAGCTGTTGAACGGACAGCAGAAACCGAAAAGAGGTTGGAACGGTATTTGATTCATATACTGAACACAGATTACAAACATCGGCAGGAGATCCATATGCTCAAAAACAATGTAGAGATTGAATCAGTAGGTGGTCAAAAAGCAATTCACCATAGATGTAACTGATATGTAATCTATATAGCCAAGGACACACAACCTATTAGAAGTATACTATTGGCCCAAACACTCATGCTGACAGACAGCCCATAGCAGCATTGCATTGACTATAACATTTGATCAGTATACAGTGTATCCAAGCATGCAATGCCTTGACCCCGTCTTATCCCATAATGTCTTAATGTCACAAGAACAAAAATCATTGACCGATCACACAACAATGAACACTTGTAGTCTATTACTAACATTTAGAGTAGATGTTTTATTGAGTGGGGAGTGTTAATTAACCTAGTATGGTGAACTACGAGAAAATCGATTGGCTGTGTGTCAAACGAGCCTTTCTCTTTAAAGCCTGCGCCTCACGCGACATTCATCAATGCTCACCTGGGACTACAAGAGATTGCCTGAACACAAACCTGTCTTTGAAAGGCATTGAAAGAAAAAGCAACTCTAGAACCTACTAGCTCATAGTTTAAAAAGAAATTAGGGGTCACACACTTTATTTAACTGAATTGCAAGACTGGAGATTGTATTAAATGAAATGCAACACTAGCCACATTTACATGGACATTTTTTGGTTTCAATTGGAATGACAATGAGCACACAAGAAGCAAACACTTGTGGGACGACGCTGTGATGCACCACTTCTCAGACGATGAGTCGAAAGAGAATTGTTGATGGAACTTATAGTCATTTATTGTATTCAATAAAAACATCAGCTTGTGTGTCATTCATCATTACGCCATTTCAACGTCATCACACATGCACAAAACTTACCAGTTTCGGTTTTCAATCTTGTCGAAAGCCAAATGGATTAGAAAAAGTTTATCGCACCTTTCTCAAGCTGATCGGTTAAGGCATTTCGTATTGGACTTTTAAACAGATTGTAATAGGAAAACAATGCTAATCAATTCGACAAAAAAGAAAGGGGCTTTACAATAGCCAATCAGAAAAGAGCACTATTGTATCTGGGTAGGATTTAACGCAACGACCAATGACAAAAAAAAAAGCATTTCCTGGAATTGCTCACGTGATTCTACAACATCTTCCGAAAGTTTCGTTCACCCATGAAACCACTGGAACTTCGAGCATCACTTTGAGCACAGAGAAAGTCATGATCTCCCGTTTTAATGTCACAAACAATGACAACAATGATTGCTATTGGAGAAAGATTCCCAGATAATTAGCATCAATTTTTCATGAGTGTCTGTAACTTAATTTTACAGACCGTTCACTGACAACATCTGTTTAGAACAAGTAGTCTAGGCCTAATCATATTTTCCTAATCACACAATGACTGACATCACATTATAAACATCTCTCTCTCCAAATAGGCTTAATAATTTTATTAGCACTAATATTGCATAGCTGATGTTATATTATAGTTGACTTTTTAAATCATGTCATATTTATAATTATATCCTGGCCATTGATGTATTAATCATTGCATCTGTCTTTCATAGGCGTCAGGTAAAAAGCAATTAAGCATCCTCTTCTTCGCCCTTAGAGGAAAGCCCCCTAAAAAGGCCAGGTTAGAGGATGCTGGCCCAGAAAGGGTGTTGAAAAGGGTTGGCCCATTAGATAAAGGAGTCCAAAAAGCCAAATAAGCAATTATTAAAAACAACAAACACTAATAATAATATTATTAATGACATACCCCCCCATTTAAAACTAATGCACAAACCAGTATCAAATCCACATTTCAAACTTTAAAACCATCCCATGCAGCGTATTCCAGTCAATCATCATCACAGTCAAACTTAAACAGAACAAGATTGCTCTGACTCACCCAGACAATTTCACAATGTTGGAAATTACATCAAATGGCACATGCAATCAGAGTTGTTTGACCCGTCTTGAATTTACAAGCTGGATATTCAATAAATCCAAGGACGTGGATAAGACAGCATTAAAGTTTATAAAATGTTTTCCTAACAGACATGATGTCACTTCCTGGGTGATGTCATCGGGGAACTTGATTTCAGTTAAAGGGACATTACAAAAAAATAAATAAATAATAACATGACGAAAAGTGATATTGAATACATCACCTATTAAACAATAACTTATAATATATTTTCTTAAGATAGAAGTCATATGATAATATAATAATATTTAAAAACAATAGAGTATTTTATCAATTTTTTTTTAAAGACATGCTTGGTGGGTACTGCATGTAAAAATGTACTGCATTATAATGATAACCAATATATAAAACAAACCAACAGAGAACAACAGGGTGAGGGAAATGTGTGCAAGCATGACATTTTATCCATCCTGAATTTAACAAGCTTGCTGCATGGCTAACTCCAGCTCTTATTACACAAATGGCCATTGGGCTCCAGACCCTTTGTCCTCAGACACTGTATGATGTGTGAACTGAGAGAAAAGTGAGGGCCCCTGCCAGGCCAACCTGAGGTCTTTGGCTGCCCCTTCTGTTCATCATAGCCTCCAGAAATCACCTTGCCTTTTCCATAGCAGGAGACTGGAGGACATCCAACAACAGAACTGACTCAGTGAAGTGGCCAGGCTGAGAGATACAGTAAACAGAAACACTCGTATGTATTGTTATCCCTGACTTGAATAACTTCCACAGACCCTGCCTTTCATTTTGTCCTCTGTAAAGGACAAGTTTGTAATCTAAAAGAGGACATCTGTCTGTCTGTCCATTTGTCTGTATATTTATGTATCATCTACCTACCTACCAACCTTCTTGATTACTTATCAAAGTTTGAATTCAAATCAGGATATTATTTTACAAGAAATAAATCGTTTGTTGTCCTGTTTGTTTATATAATTTTAAGGTAACACTTTATTTTGCAGTGTCATCCAACTAACCCTAAACCAAACCCCAATCCTAACTCCATACATGTAGTTCATTATTAATACTCAGTAATTAGTAAATGCATAATTGCACTGTAAAACAGACACCTTAAAATAAAGTGTGATCAATTTTATTTTATTTATTTATTTATTTATTTTTTTTTTTTTGCGGGGTCTCAGAAGGATACAATATCCTTATCCTTATGTTCACAATTAATGTGAATAAGAACAATCATTTGATTTAGCTAGATATGTAGTCTAGGAAAAGATGGTGATAAAAACTAAATTAAATAAAATTTACAAAAATCTAATTCAACAGTTAGTATTTACTAAAAATATATATTTATTTGAATGTTTGATGGTGCATTCTGCTACATTTCAAATACTTCTTTGAAGCTGTTTTGATTCCATACCTGAACACAAACAAGATTTATCTGAGCTTTTGACAGTGTCCAAAACCATTTTGAATAAGCTACCATACAGATGAAGCTTTGGCTTTAGCTTAAATGTTGAAAAAGCCAGTCGTAGACTCTTATTTGAGACAGGTGACATGGATATTAGATTCAGTGTCCCTGCAGGAGTTGTGTAAATGATTCATGGTCTTAATGCTTAGACTTCATGGTCATGGTCCTGAATCCCTCTGGACCACCGGACTTCTTAGAAGATGCTTATTTAACCACACAAGCGTAAAAATATGCATGCAGGAAGTAAATCACATTAAAAGTAGGTACAAAGTTTAGTGTTTAAATAGCAGTCATAATGCTTCTCTTTCATTTAACTTTTTATTTTAGCATTGTATTGCCGCCAGCAAGAATGTGTATTATTGATCAGTGTGATGGCATAATTAAGTCACACGTTTTAGGACAGTGATTCATAGATTTGTGTTGATATAGTTCGATTTGCTTCCCCCTTCCCTTGCCCCCACTGGATTGTGCTCACATTATATTATTTGAGTCTGAATCGTGGTGCATTTGCATCAAAGTTTCTTGGTAATGACGACACATTAGAAGGTGGCTAAGTGCATGGCGTTGCTCCACTCACTTTTTTATATTTTTGTTTTTGAACCTTGTTGTTATAAGCATTAGCAAATAACTGCATTTGCATCTATGCCACGAATGTGCTGCAAATGCTCTAAAGAACGAAGGAGTCCATTTCTGCTGAAGGTGAACAGAAATGTGATCTACAACACAGTTTTGTCGAATCAGACCAGACCCAGACCCCCCCTTTAACGGTTCACGGGTGCGCAGCCGAATTCGGAAGACAGTGTCTGACATCAATCGAACCCGGGTACAAAAGTGCTAGTGTGAAAGTGTGTTTAGACTTGGCAGGTGTGGTTCGAATCAAACGAACTCTGGTGCATTGCTCTGTTCATTTGAATAAGCGTGCCATCTTAACCATGGTGCGCACCAAACAAGCGGACAGAGACTGAAAAGATGGGTCTCAGTCCACTTTCAAACGAACTCTGTTGTCGTTTGACTGAAAAATTTGCGCAATGCAGACCAAACATGTACACAACCCAAAAACAGAACATGATGCCACAAGATTCGATCCTAAAAAGGACAAAATGTTATTTTTTGTCATCATAGTCGCAGTGTTGCCCATACAGGCATCAGAACCACGTCTCATTGCAGCAGATCTTTGTTTATGACTTTACATTTTATAAGCTCTTTTTGAGTTTTAAGCTTAATCATATAGTGTCATATGTATGTACTCACACACAGCAAGCGCATTTAGCCCAGCAAACAGCATTGCTTTGGATGTTCAGCAAGTTCTGTCGCAAAATACATGTCATAAAAGCCGGGCGGGTTTTCTTGGTATCTTTAGGTTCAGTGTTAAAAATGATTGTGTGAACGCTAAGTGAACCAGGACTAAATGTATAATTTTCTTTTTTTGGTCCAGACCTAAAGAACCAAGAGAACTGAACTACAAGTGTGAACACACTATTAATGGTGTGTCAGATAAATGTCAGAAAGGACATGCTAAAGTTGAAGTGTACTGAACAGCTGAAAAACCATGTCCAAATGAAGTGTAAAATGAAAGAGCCTCGATACTTTGGCCTTGATACTTTGCTTGGCTGTTTATCGTTTGTGGATATCTATGCTGGATTGAGGCCAGAGTAAAGAGGACTGGAACCCAAACCATCTGTTACTAAATCATCAGTGATCACTCCAATTAGGAAATGACTGGGCAACAATGATATGCTGCTGAAGAGTTAAACATATTTTTCATCAATTTATTTTTTATATGTTAAGTTAAATAAGTGTTGCACTTAGAAATAATCAATGAAAGTATTAGTATTCTAAAAAAAAAAGTTTATTTTGCATGGAGCAGGTCACCCACTTATTGGCTCCACATTACCAGCCTTGCAATGGACTAAGTTACTAATACTAATAACAACAAAAATAATATTTTACTTTATATACTGAAACATTATAGACTGTAGTTTTTAGCCAGTGCAGAGAGAACCAAGTCTAAACAAAGCAAACAGAATTCAGATGCAACATAATGATGACCGTAATGGTTTGGGACA
Source organism: Pimephales promelas (assembly GCF_988280905.1). Lineage (NCBI taxonomy): Eukaryota > Metazoa > Chordata > Actinopteri > Cypriniformes > Leuciscidae > Pimephales > Pimephales promelas. The sequence goes on from NC_142791.1 coordinate 10,549,764, forward strand.
GCATATATGCAATCCTCCAGACAGTTGAGACAGAATGAATAACAAAACGAACAGCTTTGCAGCAAGGAACCGGTGATTAAACAAACTTTATCATCCAGGCCACTAGGTGTCAATATAAATACCAAAATCAGTCTCATGGCAAATTGGGTCAACCTTTGAAATCAGGTCTAACTAATTCAGACATTAATGGTCATTATAACATAGTTCAAACAGCATTTATAATTACATGATTTTGTAGGAATTGTAGGCCTAATCAGGCGCTAAAGATAGTATCTATCAAAAGTAATTTGTGCCACATGGGATCACATGGAGTCCTAACTGAGACTGATTTGTCACCACACCAGCGGATATTTTTTCAGACCCTGCATAAAATGCATTATTTTACTTATTTGTCTGTTCAGAATCGTGGAAAATCATGATACAACCTCTATTGAAGCTCTCTGATTTTAAGTAAAAATAGAAAAAAAATGTGTGATTTTCAGTTTCACCAGAATCGTGCAAGTCTAGCATTCATTTTATAGATGCAGCTGATTAAATCGTTTTGATAATCAGTTGTTTCAAAGAGTTGTTGAAAGAGAAACTGAAAACCAAACCCCATAATTATTTTTCATCAATCTGCAAGTCACCACAGCTCTCACTAACTCTAGTTAGAGAATGAATGGATGACTTCTGTACAGGATGTTTGGCAAAGAGAGAGTGACATCTGTTTATGATGAAGGTTTAACAAATGAAGGAAAAACTGTTACCAGGGGCATTCATTTACACATATCCTTTCTCTTTACTTGAGCCAGCCAGAATGTAATTAACAATGTAAATCATCAGCTGCACTGAGGGATTCGTTCATTTAGGCAAGCACCGTTATTATGTTCCTGGTTTAATAGCAAAACAAGGCAGCCCGTTTCCATCTTTCCTGCTTTGCCATTCAAAAAACTCAAACCTCATAATTTAACCTAATTTTGTCATCTAAAAATGTACTTCATGTATCAACCAAAATAAAGGAGATGTTTGTTATTTTTGAATGTTAAAAAGCTCTTCTATCCTAGCCATTTGTTGGAACAAACAAACAAACAAACAAACAAACAAAAGTAATCTATATTTTTTTCCCCAAAAACTAAATAAAAAAATTCATGTGCTTTTAACATTGCTCTCTTTGAGTTTGACCCAGCCACGGCTCAACCAATAGTATGAGTTTGGGGGCTGGGTTATCTGTTTGGGTGACCAATAGCAAATGGGGGAGTGTTTTTTTTTTTTTTTTGGGAACATGTCTTAAAACAATCATTGTTTTACTTTTGGTGGTTTACAAATAACACACTCCACCTTTAACTGGTTTTATTCAAATCAAAGAAATTATTGTTAATAAATAGCCCTAAATACATTGGAAGCCAGGACTGAAAATATTGAAGGGTCAGATGCAGTAGATAGAGCTTCTTTAGGTAAAAACTGCACATTCACTTTCTTCAAGTGTTTTTTTTCTGTCACGTCAACAAACTTCACATCTGCTTCAGGACATGGCCGTCTAAGTTCAAGGGCTTGAATCATGATGGTAGACTGATATATTCATATTATTCATGATCCCTGCATAACTAGCAAGTGAGGTAACATGCTGATTTCACATGAAACTTTTTCTTCAGTGGACTTAAATTGACAGGCGGAAAACCAGCCTAAATTGGTAAATTGGAAATAGGAAGTCTCGTGAGAAGCGAGAAATAACGAGAAACACGAACTGCTTTATGGCAATTTGGAACACACACGCCCGCCTCAAGCTCTGCTCAATACTAGCTAAAAGAACAAGCGATGATGGACAATGCTTCACAACTTCCATTGAAAAGCAAAAGGAGACGGTACTTGGCGGAGGAGGTGAGGGAGAGGAAAAAAGCTGTTGACCGAGCAAGGGACACAAGAATAAAATTGGTCGTGCGTTTACGGAATGGCGAGAGCTAAAGGACATCGAATCTTGCAAAACAGATGCTGATCTAGCGTTTCGACTCTGTTATGATCTATAATTGTTTACTAACATGTAAAACATTGATTGTAACCAATAATGTATCCTGTCTACATTAGAAAAGACTGCAACGTGAGCTTTGTCTGTACAATTATAAGAGAAACGTGTTCCTTTTGGGGGTAGATTAATCTATAACTAAGATAAGAATATGCAGTAATGTTTGCTATTCATCCGCCCACACCCTGTTACGGATTATGGTTGATAACAGAATACAAAATGTACATGTCAATGTTAAATGATACTGTGTTTGATCTATTACCCACCACGGTAGACTTCTTGTCTGGGACTTCAACACACCGGATCCGACAATAACTTTAGCACATGAGCGTGTCTACGGTAGAAAGGGGAGGTGGGCGCCGCAAGTGAATTTACATCAGTGTGATGGGGAGCTCATTGAGAAAACATACGACAAGAAAAGTGAAAATCGGCGAATAAGTGGCTAGAATTACTGAACAGCTCTTTAAAATATTATATATTAATTGCCACAATATTTCCATCAAGGATACGCTTATACAGTGTCCCATTTTGTGCAGTCTTTTTATGTCAGTATGTGTATTTGACAGTGTATCTCTCTTATCACTTCATATTTAAACTGACAGTGTTACAACTGACCAACCCTCTAAAATCTCCGCTAGTTGCTCTATGTAAACAAGGTCTTATACTTCAGCTCTGGAAATGAAAGCTATGATGTAGTTGAGAATTAAGATAATTGAGTTGGCCTAATATTTTTGAACTGCTATTGCCGTAATTTAGGAGCACTTCAGTTCGCCCTTTCACTTTGGATTGCGTCTAATCAGCATGCGCCGCTCCTTGTTTGCTGATTTTGCTCCTTCTTGGTGATTTTGCCTTTTTTTTTCCCTTTTGCTGTGAGTCACAGCGGCGGTTATCTAGAGATAAAGCTTGGGGTGAAAATACAGCAGAAAAAGCATCAGAGGAACATCCATTTCCATGTCAATATAGCAGAGTAGAAAGGATGACCTTTTCAGCCAGTGCCCATGAGAACGAAGCAGATAACATTCTTTGTTCCGGGAGGTAAACACCCCGCAGGCAACACCTATGGACACCACAGTAAGAACGCTTCGGTTAATATTCACACCGTAGCGGAGTTGGTGAGTCAGGGGTTCATAGTGCTGCAAAGGATGATTCACTATTAATCAGGGTCTTTGGAGGAGGGCGCCAAGCCTGAGATCTCCATCTCACTCGCGTTATTTGAGGGAAGGCTGTGTCGTGCTTTTATTCAGAGTTTCTGTGTGCGCAAAGTGCTCGGGGAGAGAGTTCATACTCAAGAATAAGTACTAATGTGACCCCCTGCCCACCTCAGGTCTAGTGCTTGGAGCAATCTGTTTCTGAATGCACATAACCCCCTAGGAAGAGGCTGTTTGAGGCAGATTGCTTGAGTTGGAGAAATACCACATGGAGTCGAGGACAAAATGGCCTTCAATTGGAACCCCACTAGACACTAGTTAGGCCTGACAGAATGCATCTCATATTGCACATTCACTGGTGCGTATTGTTTCTGACTTGGATATTAGAGCGCCGATGATAGTGGGGACAGCGGTGGCAATAAATAGCTGTGAGAATAAATCTTCCCTTATAGCTTGATCAAAAGATGTTTGACTCTTGGAGCACCTTGTAGTGGAGGAAGTACAGACGGAGGAAGTACAGACGGCGGTTATTTGAGTGGGAGATAATCCATGCTTTCTATAGCGTCATGTACCGTAATTCTGCTATATAAATATAGATAGACTAGTTGGGTTATTCAGGCATGCATCTAAATCCTTTTCAGTCAAATGTGCTAAAAATGTTTTGGGCCTCTTACATTCTATAATTTGTTTTGTTTTTGGACTAGATCCAGGCTGGCAGACTTCCACATGAATTGCCAGACGACACCACATTCAATAACAAGCTGTCCTAATGATAACTACCACGGTTGTCTGGTGTCCTACGTTGGACTCATTGGTGAGTGGTTATGGAAAAAATGTAATAGCACTAATAAGAATTTTGAACTGCATTTTAATGAACTGAGTGTTTGGAACATGTATTTTGTCTTCCTTGGCTGATTTAATTAGTGATGCATCAGGAATTTTACTTTTAAGAAAGATTAAGAACAGGAGATCCGATGAAGGCTGGGGGTATTCAAACAAGGATGTGTGTGTGTGTGTGTGTGTGTGTGTGCGCACTTGTTTTTCTATTCCGGTGGGGATTTCAACCTGAATCCACATTGACTCATGGGACCAACGTGGGGACCTAAATTGAGGTCCCAATGAGGAGACAAGCCTATAAATCAAACAGAATGAGTGTTTTTTTTTTTAATGCAAAAATGCAGAAACTGTTCTGTGATGGGTAGGTTTAGGGGAAGGATTACTGTAACTGGATAGACTATACAGCTTTTACAGTATAAAATGCATTACGTCTATGTGTGTGTGTGTGGCAATTTTCAAAAAATAATCTAAAATAATGACTAGGTCTAGAGTGTAAATCAGGAATGCAAACCTTTAGAGAATTTGCTTTAATTGCATCCTTTTAGCCTTTTATCTGGAATAAATCCTGGAGGGTTAAAAATCCAGGGTCATGCTGTGAACAAATGTATCTCTAGAAGAGAGCAGACCAACAACCTCTGGCCATTATACTGAGCCAAACAGCACATTATACTCCAGATAGCGAGACCTATAAACCAGCATGTTCCCATCTCATGAATATTTATGAGAATCTCTACCCTTGGCCTTACAGGATCAGATGTGACTCCAAACTATGTGGACGCCAGCCACACCAACATCACCATTTCCCCTTGGTGTGGCTGCCGAGGCAGTGGAAATCACGAAGCTGAGTGTGAGACCTTCCTCCGAGACTTCAGAGAGAACACTTGCCTGAGTGAGTGGAGATAAAATCTCACCTAACCTCACGACTCATGTTCTGAACCGCCATCCTTATAGGCTTAACCTAAATGGCATATCAATGTGAAATGCTATGTCTTACGAGCATGTGATCTCTTTTGCAGAGTGTCTGTTTTTTCCTACGTGAAAGTGTCATGCCTTATTTGCATGATTGTGTGTGTTTGTTTCGGTGTGCAGGAAACGCTATCCAGGCATTTGGCTATGGCACGGATGCCGGTCTAGTTCCCATTACGGAGTCTCAGTCGACAGTCCCATCAGTACAGACCAATCTGCAACCGGCTATCATCTCCAAACATGTCATCAACTCCAATAATGTCAAGCAAATAGAGAGTGCATGCGTTTACTCCACATGCGCTAACCTCCAGGTAGGTCTGAAAATGTTGTTGTCAATTGCATTGTGTTATGTTATTACCCAGTGATTCCAAGGTTAAAAATGAAGGAATTTAAATTTAAAGGTTGTATGCAGTTTTTCGATTCTAAAATACTTATAAGCTATTTGTAGGTTGATTCCACTCCAAAACTGTAAACTGTTGTGCTGAGGGGTTTTTAACACTGGTTTTGTTTGTTTGAGAACCCCAACCAGCCTGGCAGCAACAGCTCAACCAATGGTGTGGGTTTGGGGCGGGGCTATCTGATTGTCTAGTCAATTACAGACAGCGAGAGTTCAGGAAATATTTTGGAAATATTTTCATTATTTTTGCCAAAGTTCTCAATTCTATGGTTTACAGTTTTAAAACTCCATAAATTACATTTGACTGAAATACTTGTATTGAAATAACTTACTCTACCCAATTTAGGGTCTACCAATGATACAACCATGCTAGATTATATTTTTGTGGGGGGAACTGGTGTAAACTGATGTACATACTATATGACATAGACCAAAGAGAAAGTAGCATCAAAACAAGATCGTAAAAATGTAAATAGATCATTTTCAAATAGTTAAAAAATAAAGGATCATCACCTACACAAAAAGATTTTGTTCACCAGCTGTCAGTCGTGTTTAGTGATTATCAAGTATTGTATGTATTTTAGATACGTCAGCTGCATAGTTTGAGTTTCGGCATTTGGGCTAGTTTAATTGGTCATTGGGCTAGTTGGCTAATGGGTTGTTATTATTATGCTTAGGCCATGTGTCCAAAGTGTTTTTAGCTAGCTCTTCTGAAAACGCTTAGCTTGGGGCTTGAGAGCTCTTCGACGGCACAGCGGTTTATTTATTTATTTTTTTCAGTTGACGTCTGTGGTTGCCATGATACGGAATATCCACTTAAGTGTTACTAGTATCTGATTTTGTAGATTGTTTGTTTCAGAATGTAAAGTACTTGCTCTGGCTCTTGTTTTTAAATGATTTTTGTTCCATTGTTGTGCTTGTTGTCATCTGTCGTCATTGTACAAGCAGGATGTGACAATTGGTCTGTGACAATTGGCACTGTGATTGGACAGCTGGGAAAAAGTGACATGCAGCACTCAGCATAAAATAGACGTTCAATGCTTCATTGAAAAAAAAAATACACCGGCCATAGGAAAAATGCTTTGGTGGACACACAGCCTTATGCTAGTTGCATAGAAATCACACAGTTTGCTTTTGCTTCCCTCAGCCTTTGCTTTTTACATTTTAGTCGACATAATGGGCAGTAGCACTTGCATTTATGCCCATGCAGGAAAAAAATAGTCTCCATTCAATTAGGATAGTCCTGTGAGTGTCACATACTGACATTAAAATTCCTCTAAATGTCAAGATTAGTGCTAAAACATGCTTTGTGCATGTACTAAATCAAAACAAAGAAATTCCATTAAACCCTGCTTAAATATATAGGCCAAAGATTGTGGACACCAACTATTACAATCATCAAAATAACTGAGGGAAGCAGAATTCCACTTTTTCTCTGTTTTACGTGGATATTATGTCTAGTGGATGGTAAAACAATTTTGCATAATTCAATATGTAGGTAAATAATTCATAAACTAAGAGCATTCGTCCGCTCATGCAGTCCCATTCAGCATGGCTGTCCACACCAACGAGGTCTGTAATTCCTGGAGAAAGTTGTCTGCCATGGCATACTGGTTAATGCACATGCTCATGAAATATTGAGCCTTGATGCTCAGATGTAAGATTAAGGTTTGAATCTGGCCCACGTCAGGTCCATATCCCATTTTACCCTTCTCTCTCCTCTAGATGTTATGTTGATTGTCGCATTAACCTAAAGGATGTTAAAATGATTTTGCATGCATACAGGAAGCTACAGTATGTAACCCAATGCAAATGAGTGATGTCATCATAAACACTAATTTGTCTGCTAATCCAAGTTTGAAAGGGGCTGCATTATAGAGATATGGCTTTGTGTGACCACTTCCATCATATCCTGCCTTGCAGTTCTGTCCTAAGTCCTAAGGATTCAGTTATAAGCCTCTGGGTACTGAAGAAAATGACTGTACTCTCTCATCCATGCTGAAACAAATTATGAAAACTCCACAGACAGAAATATCATGTAGTCACACAGGAAATAACTCTTAATTTATGTCTCTGGCAATTGTCATAGGAGGCAACAGTCAATCTGTAAAAAGTGGTATCTGACATTGGTGCTCGTATCTGCTCGATTACTTGACGCATTTACAAGTATGTTGAACTTTTGTTTTTAGTAAAACGTGCGAGTTTGGAATGTGTTGATTGAATATGCAAGAATGTCAAGCCTCTGATTATTTGTGTATTACAGCTTTTCATAAAAACAAAGGGAAAACACATTTCTATTTCCATAATGGTTGAATTTGCATTTTGTTTCATGATATTAGTTTGTGATGAAAAAAAAAGTCATATATATATTTTTATATTTTAATGAATATATTTTCACATAAGTTGGCATATGTGGGCCACATGCATTTTAAGCTTTATGTTCAATGCATTTTGTGTGAATAAGGCTATTGAAGCTAAAAATGTACAGTGACGTGGTAACATAATTCACATGTTAAAACGTGCAAATATATTTCACATGAGCTCCACATTATTACCTATAGTAACATGTTTTCCACATGTGCCACGTGCTCCATTATGTTCACATGTGGTCGAACATTACTCACATGTGGTGAAATGTAGTTCACATGTGATGACATGTTGTTCATATGTGGTCACATGTGGAAAACGTGAAATTCACGTGTTTTTTCTGTAAGGGTTGTAAACTATGACTAGTTAAGAAGCACTTGAACATGTTAAGTGCACGACTGTTTCCAATATCCAATGCATTGGTTCTGCTTCATGGCTTGTCAAAAAACCCACCTGCTAAAAACACCTTGATATGAATGACATTTCGCACAGAAGTGACACTTACAAAGTGAATCCTTTTAACAAGATTGGTCACATAATTCCCATCTTCAATGAACTGATTTCTGAATATTTAAAAGAAATGTTTGAAATGTCTGCACCCCCATCTGTCATTGGTCAACCAAACAGATCGTCCCACCTGTAACTCGCGTTATTGGTTGAGATGGTGTTGTTCTATTGGGCTTGTTGAGATGCTCAAACAAACACATTATGATTTCACAGTGCCACAGTGTTTACTTTTCAGGGGAATCAAATAGCTTACTCACAGTCTCTCTCTATTAAGCTAGGATAGAAGTATTATAACATCCAAAAATTTACTATTTACTTTAAAGGGATAGTTCACCCAAAAATTCTGTCAGTATTTACTCACCCTCATGTTGTTCCAACCCAATAAGAATTTCGTTCATCTTCAGAACACCAATTAAGATATTTTTGATGAAATCTGAGAGCTCACTCCTCCATATTAGTCCATAGGCTTCTTGAGGGATTGAAATTTGCCGGCCTCAAAAAGTTATTAAAGACATTGTTAAAATAGTCCAAGTGACTACAGTGGCTCAATCTTAAGTTTATCAAGCGATGAGACGTGAATACTTATTTCATCAAAAGTATCTTAATTCGTGTTCACATGAGTGTGATTAAATACTGACAGAATTTTCATTTTTGGGTGAACTATCCCTTTAACATCCCTATTACACTGTTCAACTACAGCTTACAGTGGGTAATTACGTTGGTTCATGATAGAATGATGGATGTTGGGCAGCCAGACACAATCATCACTGACCAGTATTGTATTGAGGTTGTGGATGCAGTCCTAAGAATATTAATTATTTCTATTTTCACAGGACAGTGAGCAGAAATGCTCTCCTTCTGACAGTTTTGATTGTGCTGACGAGGTAAGAAATAAGAAATAATTTTGTCGTTCCTACTTTGTTCTTACCTACGTATTTTGGGGAAACTTTCCAGCATCTAGTCTTGTAATATCTCTTTAACTAAATATGGCATAACTTTAATGGCATCATGCTGCAGGATGTCAATTCATTCAGGAAAACAACAGCAAGTCATTGTCACTTTATAAATAATTAAGTTAAAATGAATAAAGTTTAAATACCTGCATATTTCTGAATGCCTCCTCTATGCTTTTATAGAAATACATCTTAAGTTACATTTTTAATGTAACTGAGTACAGGAATTAACCGTAATCTGAATACTTGAACAAAGCATATAACCAAAAAAAGCTTGTAATATTTCTACAGAATGTGGTGAACCCCAATATGGAGGGATCTATTGACTCGGTGGGCTCTCACCAGGCTGACAACAACAGAGCCAGACATTCATCTGTGACTTCAATCAGTGTTTCTGCCGCCACACTGACACTGGCCTTTGCACTGGTCAATCAGGTTCTGTAAACACAACCTGACTCTACAACACCAGGAAGCATCTGAAGGATTCTTCTGACCTCAATCAAAGAACTTCTCTAAACTGACATTGATCTTTCTCTCTCTCTCTTAGTGTGTGTGTATGTGTGTATCACACGCCATCATTTAAAAAACCAGTCGAAACAAAAAACAACAAATCCTTAAAGGGAGCTTCAAAAAGACTAGAAATACCACTGCCCCGTCCAAGAGAAAGGGAGGAACCACCAGCGTTGTTGAGAAGGAACACAGAGAATTTCTATAATCTTCTTCTCTTGCCAGGAGAAAAGTAGCCCACGATGTTCTCTCATATTATAATGGACAGATGATTGAGGATATGCTGTAAAACGCAGCCAGGCGATCATGTGACCCATTGATGACTCTCTCTGTATATTTACCTAGAGATATAAAGTAACCATGATAAAAAACATCACTATTTGCTATCCCCTGCATACATCAGTACAATATTGCTCACTGCCTTGATCATTACCAAATAATTTTATGTAAATGTTTCTTTTGTTCAAAGAAAAAAAATATATACAGCATATTGATGAAATCTCAATTTGTGCTCTTTTTAATTTCTCAAATTTGTTTCCAACGAACTACAAAGATTCATCAGCGACACGATTGGAACAAACAATTTGGCAAGACTTGGTCCATACTGCCCTGTGTAAAATGTGTATAATGATGTTTGTAAGTATATGAGATTATTTGAGAAAATGTCAAGCTTTTTCCTGTTTTATCTCTAAAGAACCTTTAGCATGTGCTGGAAAGCCGAGAGACGCGGGGAACACGGAAAAAAAGTGGAGAGCCACGTGAAACGCATCACCATGGAGAGCCGTCAGTGCCAATGATGTTAGTCTTAGGCTGTTATTATGTGTAATCATTTCTTTCTTGCCAAAAGACTTGGATTATATTCAAAGAAAAGTGCTCCAGGGAGAGTGGAACAAAAGATCCATTTGCGGAGAGGGACAATTGTTGGTGTATTTTATAGTGTGCAATCTATCGTGTGGCCTTACTTTTTTGTCTTTGCTCTGTTCCTCTCTCTTATGTAATGGTTTCAGACCATACCACTTGCAGATTTGGCGCCGTCCGACTGAGATGATTTTAGACGTTCAAAAATAGCAGCTCCTATGACTCAAAAACGTCTTGGTTTATTTGTGATGTTTTAAAATTGAGGCAAGATGAAGGCTCAAGAATGTGTCAGAAATATTTGTTTAAATCTGAATAAAAACATCCTAGTAATGTCTCGAAGAGTCATGACTGCACCATTTATTTCAAAACTACGTTAGGTCAGAGTGATTATCTTGGAATAACTTTTGAAAAGCTTAGTTTAACCTAAAATTACATATTTAAAGTCAACATGAAATGAAAATTGACCCCGTTTAACACAACGCATTCTCACCCAAAGGCGTCACCTTTGACCATGCTTCAATATTTGACGTTTTAGGCGCCCTTTAGCGTCACTTACATGACACGATCCTACGGCGTCATCTAACTGACGCTAAAGGAAAGCGTCAGTTAGAGGACGCGGTTAGGTTTAGGTGTGGGGTGGGGGTAGGGTACACGCGATCCTAGGGCGTCATCTAACTGACGCTAAAGGGCGCCTAAAGCGTCAGATATTGAAGCATGTCCAAATGCTTCCCAAGGCAGTTCAGTTAAGTGACGCCTTGGGGGTGAGAATGGGCTGTTTAACATTATTCTAAGAGAAAAAAAAAATACAACCAACTTACTTTTCGTCTGAAACTTTTATATAATCTAATTTAGTACAAAATGTGTATTTGGCGTGCTGTCCGAGAAGAGGGCTCCGAGCTTGGAATTTGGCCTGAACCCAGAGCACTCTCCCCCCAATCCCTGGCTGGGATAGGAATAATTGAGAATAAGGAGTTGGAGTTGAGGAGGGATGCTGGAAAAAGCATCTTGGAACAGAGGTAATTCAGCTCTTTATATAAGCCTCCTCTCGCTGCCTCTCTCGGGTAGATTATGTGAAGAAAGAAAGAAAGAAAGAAAGAAAGAAAGAACGTAGCCTACGCAATTTATATTCACAATACTTACTATAATATAATTTATATTTTTTTATTGCATTTGTATTAGTTGTTTGAAGAGTAAAAAAAAAAAAAAAAAAAAACGGTGTGAAAGTTGGTCAGACTAAAAAGGGAAAAATATAATAATTCGGTTGGTCCTAATTTGACAGGATCGGTCGGGTTACGGCAAACAAGAATATTTTTAAGGATGTCCTAATAAAGCATAAAAATTATATATTTGCCAAGATTTAGGACACTAAATAATTCTACTTTTAAATGTGCATTCCATGTCGAAATGTCTGTTTTTGTTTTGGTATGTATGATCCAGCCCACTGTCAATTCAACCAATAATATTTCGACACCACAGATTGACAGTTGGTGGAAAATACAGCGTATTTCAGCCACGGAAGCCAGAAAACGAACTGAGTCAGGGATCGTGGATTCTATCTTTCCTAAAAAGCCTTTGCAATAAAAACATTAAAAATGTTTCAAATTAGCTGATCAACTTTCGGTGTATGGCTATTCACTTTTCATTGTCAATTGCATTCATTCCTGTTGCAATCCCGCCGAATCTGAGGAAGAGGGGGTGGGGGAAACTACTCTCTCCAATACTTTGAATTTTGAGTGCCAATATTACATACTACAACTTTAAATATCATGAACCAAACCAGCTATAAGGTGAATCACAACAAACTTTGATTTGAATCAAAAAAGACAAAGGTTTGCTTTAAGGAAAATAACTTAAATCCCATTTTGCTGCTGAATCATAGGTAATGTACATTTGAACCAGGAATTTCACTGTTAAAAATAATAATAAAGTTATAATAATGCATGCTGATGGCTTCAACAAAACCATATCATTGATTAACAACCTTGTAGCTTACAGTAGGTTTGTATTTAACCATTCTTGTTAAAAATCAATTCCTTTAAGGAGAAAATAAATGAGATTGTGTTGACCATTTTAACCCATAGCAAACTTGCATTCATTCTGGCTCAATTCTGGTATGTAATGCTTACTTTTCACAATCCAAACAAGTCCTAGCCAGCCTTTTCCCCCTCTTAACATCCAGTTTTACTTTAAAATACATGACATTAATGTGGCAAAATGGGTTGCATTTGACATTCACTTTAAATGTTTTTTTTTTTTTTTTTGTTAAGACTGTCGCTCTGTAAAAACAGCTGTACTAAAAAAATAAATAAATACATTTTAAAAAAAGAAAAGAAAAAAAAAACAGCCCCCCAGAAATCTGCTCAAGGTCTGATGATAATCCCTGGCAGTTATGAATGAAAATCAACACATAAACACATGGGTGTTGTCCCTGCGAGATGTTTGCTGCCAAAGTCCTTGCCAGGAGTAGCAATTCAGCTGCTTTTATTATTGTATGATGCTTTGGCTTATCTGCTGCTGGAGCAAAATGGGGTATTTTTCTTCTCTAAGATCATTAATGCATTTTATCTTTCTAATTTGTCATTTAGCTTACACTTTTCGCCAAAGTGACAGAAAAATTCTTGCAAATGCTCACACTGTCAGTTGAACAACATGTCTTCATTGAGAATGTAACAATGAATAATTATTGAGACAGTCCTTCTGGGGTTGAATGGGGGTTAAATGTCTTGTTCGAGAGCAACGATTTTGACATTTCAAGTTACCAGCCCAGTCCCCAGGACTGCATATCCACCAACTTAATTAAAATATATACCCAAGATGCTGCATATATTTATCTATTTCCTGTTTGCCATCTTAATGTCCTTCATCAGTGAGTTCCCATCTGCTCCACTTCCTCCATCATCCAGCCATCACGTTTACCTCTCTTCACTAATTTGTCTCAAAACATGACAGCTAATTAATATGTTCTATAGGCCCACATCTGCTGTTCAACTACAAGGGGAGTTTAGAACTAGATCCTTATGCCAGTAAAACTTTATAATTTTTTTTTATTTTTCATTTTTAGTTCACTTTGAAATTATTTGTTGATACGTTTTAGCTAACCTCAAGGGCATCCAAGATGGAGGTGTCTTTGTTTTCTGAAAAACACAGAGATTTTGGAAGTTTTACTTGTCACTAAACATATTTAGATATATCGAAATCGTCTTCCATTGCGATTTCCCATATATCTAAATATGTTTAGCGATGCTAAATTATTACACACTGTAGTAAGGGAAAACTCAAGTTTGCCTCATTGCTAAGCAACTAGAACACAGGGATTATATTAATTGTCTAATCCATGCAGTAGCACCATCCTGAAAACCTAAGGCAGTTCGGATAGACAAAAGTGGCTGATTAGAGAATATACACTGCATGAGGCCAAGATACTGTATGGTGTCACCTATACTGCCAGATTTTGAGGCTACTGACACGGGCAGCTCTGGGGAAAAATGTTCAAAACATTTTACATTTTGGAATCTGATTTTGAGTTGATCCATCATAAATATACGATGCTGCCTTGTAAAATGTTTAGGCAGTGAGGCATCTCACTATACCCAGCTGACAGGAAACATTCTCAGAACTTTGGCTAATGTGCTGGCTAGGTTAAGATAACATTTTTGATATGTTCAAGAACATTAAAAAATAAATGTTACTACAATGTTTGCAGAATGATAAAATGGAACGTTTTGTTAACATTCACATAACATTTATAAAACATTATAAAGAAGTGAACGTTAGCAAAACTTTCTTAGAACATATTTTAGTTAGTGTGGCAGAGCTGTACTCTGGCTTTTGGTCAAAATTGCGGCATATTTCAATGAAAGCACCCCATTTAAATAACTGTGTGAACATTTCTGTCACTTTTAAATTGGAGTCCCTGAGTGCTGAATTCTTGAACAATATTATATTAGGTGCTCTATTATGGAGACGAGAAACATGTATGCGGCTAATAAAGCTGATACAAAAAGGTGACATTGAGGAAGAACTCAATAGGTTGGAAATTACCCAGCTCAGTGGGCAGATGGGCTTTTGACAGAAATATTGAGCTCCAGCAGGCTGAAATGAGTGGACCAGAATAGGCAAAAGAGCAGCAAATGTAGAAAATCAAATCACCAGCTGACAGGTTTGTCATCCCAAGGGAAGGACAACGTACACAAGCACTAGAACAAACATTATCTTTGCAGGTGGGTGGGAAAACATTAAAATAGTCCATGATAGAGATATGCTGTCTGCATGACAAAGATATGCACATTGCTCTGACAGGTCAGTAAAAGCTCATTTCTAGTAGTGCATTGGAAGACCAAAGGGGCCTTCGGGGATGACGGCAGTAATTATCATCGTGGCACGACAACGTTTTATAGTGGAGATGGAAATGTCAAGAAAGACCTCATAGAAAAAAAAAAGGGTCTCAACCTTTGACTAGCGGCAACAGGTGCTTCACAGCAATCTTCACAAGAGGAAGTATCGACTGAAAGACTACAAAAGGACCGACTTGGGCATAAAAGGTTTGATTTACCCATAAAAGCTGATAAAAAGCTGAATCCCCATGAACTGAGACTGATTAAAACATGATATATGTGTCTTGACCCACGTGAAGCATTGGCAGTATAACAGCTATGCTCTGATTGGTCATTAGAGATTGTATACACGTCATAGTGAATAAGAGGGTATGACAAACACTTAAGCTACACTGAAACACATTTTTAGGTGTTGCAGACTTGATTTCTCACTGTGAAAATGTCTAAAAGGTTATGCTGAGTCATTAGGCTCTTTAGTGCTAAATGGATGTTGAGAAAATGAGACAAGAAAGAGGACCTTACGGTAGGCTCAACCCTGTATCACACGAAATACGTTCTGAGGAAACTATTTAGCAAATCGCAATTACGTTACATGCCAACATATAAGCAGTGCTATTACGTTGGTCCTTAACCTAATATGTCTCATTGTTAATATGTAGGTATTAATACGTTATTTTCAAAGATATAAAACGTACGTTTTTGTACGTTTGGATAGATGCTAAAACGTATAATATGGACGTATTTGCAACATTTAAACAGCTACAGTTTTTACAGCTACAAAGCGTTAACTATTTACGTATATTTCATATAACGATATCTGTATACTTTCACTTTTAAAGATAAATGTAACAAGATCCCTTAATCCTACTCCCAAAACCTAAACATATTCATTTTATACAGCATATAAAAAAGATCAAACATAATGGACAGAGATGTGTAGGTAAATGAGTTTTAGCATTAAAATATATTTTGAGCCTCTAATCCTCGTTAACGACTTTTGATAACGTTATAACATTACCAAAAGTCGTTCACATCGCAGTCCTCTGGCAGTATTATAGTAGTTGTGTATGAGGTACAGATCAGAATTAAAGTTATTAACGTTAATCCATGAAAATGTTAATCTGATTTCGGTTCGCTCTCTGAAGGCGCGCGCTCTTCTCCATTTCAAATGTTCAAATGTACTCAAATGGAGAAAAAAAAAAAACCTTGGGAGAAACCAGACTCAGTCGGAGGGCCAACGAAGGAACAGTGTATGATCCGGGCAGCGTTACAAGTCAAATTGGATCGGAACATTTAGAGTATTAATCCATTTCCATCTGGTTGGAAGTCGAAGTAATCACGCTGGTATGGAGACGAGTTGTTGAGGATCAGTGCCGATGGCTGACGCGTCGATGAGGCCTTTACAGGGCAAATGAGGCTGGCACTAGAGGGTCCCTCGGGATAAACAGAGAGACTAATATTAGCGTAGACGCCATCCGTCTTATGATGTACCAAGTACATCACGATTTACGGGACGAGTTTCTGGTTCTGGCTGATCTAAACTATAAAGTCTAATAGAGAATTATTGAAGTCTATAGTGTGCTATGTGAATTCCAGGCCAAATAGTTTTAGAACTGACAGAGTATGTCTCTTGCCGGAAAGATTAGGAAGATTGTTCCAGAGTTTTGGTACTAAATAGGAAAAGGATCTGCAGCCAGCAGGCGATTTTGATATTCTATTATCAACTGGCTGGAATTTCGAGATTGCAATAGGCGTGAAGGGCTATAATGTGTTAAGAACTTGCTCAAGTACTGAGGAGCTAAAAACTTTAGTGCTTTGTAAGTAATCAGCAATAGTTTAAAATAAATGTATGCAATGTTTAATAGGCAGCCAATGCAGTGTTGACAGGACCAGGCTAATATGGTCATATTTCCTGCTTCTAGTAGAACTCAAGCTGCTGCTTTTTGAACTAGATGTAGTTTGTTTATTAAGCGTGCAGGGCAACCACCCAGTAGATAATAATAATTAGAATCTCTGTTTTTTTTTCAGAATTTAGTAGTAGGAAATTACTAGTCATCCCATTTTTTTACATCAGCTATGTATTCCGTTAATTTTGTGAATTGGTAAGTTTCGTTGGTGAATTGGTTTTGAAGAAATAAACAGCTGAGTATCATCGGCATATTACTAATGTTTAAGCTAATTCCATGTTTCCAAATGATATCTCCTAATGGTAACATGTACAGAGTGAACAGCAGCGGTCCTAGTACTGAGCCTTGTGGTACGCCATACTGAACTTGTGATCGGTAAGACATCTCTTCATTTAATGCTACAAACTGATAATGGTCAGATAAGTATGATTTAAACCATGCAAATGCAATTCCAGTTGGTAGACGGAACATAGTTTTCTAAGATGATAAGAGCAAATCATTTTTGACTCTAATGAGAGCTGTCTCAGTACTATGGTACTGTCTAAATCCTGACAGAAAAGGCAGATTCAAGGCCTATAATTAAATAATTTTGTATGATCAAGTTGTGTTTTTTAAACAAGTGGTTGTATCATAGCCAGCTTAAAGGTTTTTGGCACATATCCTAGAGACACTGACAAATTAATTATATTGAGAATAGGATCTATGACATCTGGAAGCATCTCTTACAATAGCTTAGTCGGTATAGGGTCTAACATACAAGTTGTTGATTTAGATGAATTAACGAGTTTGCAGAATTCTTCCTCTCCTATAGCAACAAATGAACCAAATTTTTCCTCAGGGAGACTACAATGCACTGCCTGATGTGACACTGTAGTAGATGGTTGCACAGTAATAATTTTGTCCCTGATTTTATCAATCTTATAAGTGAAGAAGGTTATAAAGTCATTACTGCTGTGTTTCTTGGACACTTCTGGGCTTGAAGCTTTCATTTTCGTTAGTTTAGCCACTGTTTCAAATAAATACCAAGGCTTATGTTTATTTTCTTCAAATAGGGTTGAAGAATAAGCAGATTAAGGCCTCTCTGTAAGCAATCGAGCTCTCCTTCCATGAAATCCGAAATACCTCAAGTTTAATTTTCTTTCAGCTACACTCCATTTTTCTGGCTGTTCTCTCAAGGACCTGGCTGTGCTCGCTGTACCACGGCGTTGGACTATTTTCTTTAAGCGCAACGGAGCAACTGCATCTAAAGTCCTGGAAAAGAGAGAGTTAAAGGTTTCTGTCACAATATCGAGTTCTTCTAAGATATCCGGGATGCTGAGATGATGAAACTGATTAGGACAATTATTGATAAAGCAATCTTTAGTCGCAGAAGTTATTGATCTAACATACTGTATTTATAACACAGAGTTGTCTTTGCTGCTTTGGCCAAGTCAAGTTTACAAATCAGCTGTAAGGGGTTTGTCTACTTATAATGGGGAGGAGAGAGCGCTCAGTGCACATAGCAGACATTAGCCGAACAACTACAAAAAGAGCGATGGCAGATAAAAAACAAAAGAGGAAAATGTTTGCAGAACTTAAAATTAAACAAAGGCGTTTCAAACCCATACAGCAACATATGCTGCCCCAGAAAAGGCCCACATGCCAGTGGATTCCACATGGCCCATACGGGCTGGATCTGGTCCGAAACCATGATTTAAACCCTTTCAATAAATTAACCACTATAATATATGCATTCTTTTTTTTATGTTTTTCATACAAAAGAGAAAAATGCATAAATATTGCTCTCTCTCATTATGCTTCTAGTCTGTAATGTGTTCAGCACAGAGTAAATGACATGGCAGATACTGTGATCGTGGAGGGTGACTTTGTAAAGCCAATTAATGGCAGAGTATTTGATCAGAGCTTTAACCATCATTCATTACTCCCATACTGCTCTCCTAACCCTTCCATTAATTAGCTTTTATTAATGTGAGCAGTCAGGGGACTGTTCAGCCCCCAGGGCTAAAGCATTTAGAGCAATCAGCAGCCATGAATGTGAATGATGCAGAGTCGAGATGAATAATTTACAAAGTACGCATAAGAACAAGATCATTCTTGGCCTGGCTCATCCTGCAGAAAAAAAAGGTTTTGTCATTTCAACACTGATGCTGGGACAAAATAATCCTAAATTGGAGTTCATCTCAGATGTCAGTCAGTGAACTTTTGTGTGCTCAAAAGCAGCCATTACCAAAAGGGTCCTTGCTCAGATACAGTGCTGCTAGAACATGTTGAGTTTATTAGGATTAACACTGAAATAGTGGGGAAAAAAGTTAGGTGTAGTCGGATGTTCATACAGGAAGTTATTCATAAATTTTAAAGTGCACTTTTTATTAAGTGCACAGTATTTTGGTAATGGACAAAAGATTACTGATCCCACCTTTAATAAGCCCAATTAAGCAGCATTATTTTTTTTACAGCCTGGTACAAAAAATGGTTTTGGTCTCGATAGCTAATTTATAGCTAAACTGTGAGAGGGGTGTTTTTTTGTTTGTTTTTGTTTTTTACAACTCATCTGTTTAAATTATATTAAGCCTTAAAGTTCTGTATAATTAAGGGAGTGGCCAATTGAGTGACAGGTGGTGACAAAGACCAACAATGAAATTAAGAGTAGGTCCACTTTTGAACACCAGTCATAAAACTATAGCCATATTAAAGCTTCATTTTACAAGGGGTAGGTCATCTCACGAGGGCCGCCTTGTTGAGATCACGACACATACACAATTGAACAAATCATGGCTGACTGCAAATATTAATTGCATCAAAAACTGTAGACATCCACACCACTAGGTGACAGTAAAAGTCCTCGATGACTTTCACATCTACCAGTCTGGCATAGTAAACAGAAAATACTAACACTGTGGCTGAATCGGAAATTGCCCCCTTAAAGGGATAGTTCACTTTGAAATACATTTTTGGTATGTTTTAGTTTAGCTCAAGATGTAGGTGTTTGTTTCCACAGTAGTTTCAATTTTGATATTTTTAGGTCAAACCGTTCGTGTCTATCAGTCCAAGTGCAAATTAAACATGATTTAATGACTTGTAAATGTAAGTACACATTGATGGCATAAGACACGAAACGAGCAGTTTGTGTGAGGAAAAAAAACAGTATTTATATTTTTACCTCTTGTAACTACAGCCATGTCCAAGTGATCTGACGGCCCTTGAGGTAAGCTAAAACATACAAAAACTTCATTTCAAAGTGAACTATCCCTTTAAAAGCTCAATCACTATTCCCAATGTAAGTCCACTAATACCGTTCACTTGAAGGAGTGAATAAAAAGAAGTGAGCAAATTCGGACAGCCGTTGAGTGTACATTGGTTGTACACTTGTTATTTCGTTGTATTGTGGGATTGAATGAATGCACTCAACAACGTCCACTATATAGGGGGTGATATCTGATTCAGTCTGTGCAATGACTTAATCAATAATACAGTAGATTTTATTTAAGTAGTATTAACCTTAAAAGAGTCATCTACATTTTTCAATATTATGTGCTTCAGATCGTTTTCCATTTCATGCAGGACCATATTTTGGAAACGAAGCCATTTGATTGACAAAAATCACATGAATATTGGGCTACATGAACACTCATGAGACAAAAACACTTGTGAAATATCATAGCAATGGTAAGATTTTGAGTAGAGAAACAAACGCTTCCTGAAATCACAAAACAACGAGTTTTAAATAAATGAGACAATTAAAAAAGTAAAATAAAAAACATATTAAATATGCATGTCCCAGTGCATGCTGGGAACTACAAAGCACCTTACAGTACACCTACTACAAGAGCAATCTGGTATTAAATGTTTTGCACAAATGTAACAGCTTGTGGATCAACCCATCTAAGGTTCAAATCAATAACTTGCCAACTCAGATATTTAACCAATACAGTGCTCAGAAATACAAAAACCATGCAAAGAACTCTACTATAGTTTATTGTAATGTACTAAGCTGTGGATCACATTGGTCATCTGCCATCATTCTTATCTTTTATCCAGACATTACCTCAATTAAGAAGCCTTTAGCATGTTGTTGTCAATGAAGGAGAGCACTTGACCTTGCCGTCAACATTAATTAGGCTTAATGTGTTTGACACACTGTGTATACATCTCAAATTATCATGTTACAGTCTGATATAACCTTTAGTCGGCCTCAGAAATCCCGACACAGCTATGCACTGGCTCAATAAGAGCTGCCAGGTAATGAGTTACCCAGTTAGACACCGACAGCTGCTCCCATCTGACCGGAGCCGAAACGAGACGAGACGAGGGAACAGAAAGGTGTCCGAGAGGGTGATAAAAAGAGATGAGGTGCACCAGCAGAGAGGACGATGAAAGGAGAACTTTAAAAAGCACAATTATAGGTATGACTTGTCTAGAGAGGAGAGTAGCACAATGGTTATTGTAGTGCCATTTAGCTGTTGCCTTCGTAGATTAAATTAGCATGGCCATGTTAGAACTTTTTTATTTGAGCGAGCGCTCGAGCTGACCCTTTTTAACCTTGCTGGAGTTTAATTCAATTAAATCAGCCATATAATTGTTAAAATTCTTATTATAAAACGGTTAGTTCCAATCCTTGATTCTGATTGGTCAATAGCTGTGCTTTATTCATGATAAAACACATCTATGACAACTTCACCCAACGGTTCTATTTGTCACTGCGCAACACTGCATTTCTGTTTTTATTTGAGCTTTCATGCATGTTACACATTGGAACGTTGTTGCTGGTCACAGTCAGGGCCAATTTTTTTTTAGTGGAAGGAAGGTTTTTGGTGATTTTACTTCATGAAAGTTGCACTAATACATTTATTGTGTGGTAACCGTTTTATAAAAGCAATATTAGCCTCTCGTACCTTATTAATTACATATAAAACAATGTAGGTGAAAATTAATCATTTGCAATCATGGCCAAACATATAGTGCGCAAATGTTTGTGTGTTATTTAGTGTTGCCTTTTTGTCTCATATCAGGTCTATCAGAATTTGAATAAATTTGAATAAAATTGAATTCAAAACAATATCGAATTATTAATACATTATCCGGTAGAGTGCAGAGGCCAAATTGTGCAAGCAATGTATAATTTTGCAGAAATGCACCGCACACGTGTATTTCCAATAAGCCTGGATTGAATTTATTACTTGCAGAATTCAAAAAAGGCATCATAAATTACCCATTTACATTTGAAGAGTTCAGATGCAAAAGCCTCTAAATGCCATTTGAAATTTTCTTCTAAAATGACCATTTTTATCAAGCTTGTATATTTAAGTTCAGTAATTTCACTTAAATGACAATTAATAGGTAATCTTCATTGCCATTTAAGTGAAATTACTGAACTTCATTTATTCCCAGTAATATAATATCAGAAGCTTAGATTTGTTTGCCAGGTTTTGTTATCATGAAATGGTCAGTCATAGCAAAAATGATCAGACCCCTTTTTATACTGGATATAGTCAAAGAGAGGTCACAAAAGCCCACAATGCGTTAAAATGTTTGTCTTTGTATTAGAAAATGACAGTGTACTTGTTCGACAATCTAGTTAAATATGTGCAGATCACATACTGTTATGGTATAAATGATCAGAACACCATGTCTTCTCTTAACAAGGCCTGCATCTAATGGTTTTCAGAGCCAGACAGAGTACTTGAAATAACCCTCTCATGTTGAAAGAAAGGCTCACAGCTTTTTTCTCCTCTGTGTATCTCGGAGATCATTTTCACAGATAATGAGATTTGTTAACTTGGGAGATCAATAGAAAAGCCAGACTGTTTCCGCTTCTGCATGGAAAGAGTTTTGACCTAAACAGTGAAACCTTTAAAGACCATTTGTCATTATGCACAGAGCAAATGTGCATATAGCAGTAGCATGTGGTGGTCTTCAGAAATGGTGAGGTAAGCTTTCTGATTCTGGGATATGATTTTATTTTGGCCTTCGTAAAATGACAAAATAAAGATGTCTGTTATTTTGGCAAAACATTCTCTCAACTTCCCTCTCCTTCAGATCACTTGGACGTGACTCTGATTACAAGAGGTAAAAACGATAGAAATACTGTTTTCTTTCTCACATAAACCGCTCGTTTGGTGTCTTAGGCCATCAATGCGTACTTACATTTGAGTCATTAAATCATGTTTATTTTAGACTTCTCTGTGCATGCTCTTTTAGGAGGACCCCATACAATTCCATTATATGACTGACACACAAGAACGGGTTGACCTAAAAATATCAAAATTGAAAATACTGTGGAAACAAAGACATCTACATCTCGGATGCCCTTGAGGTAAGCTAAAACATATCAAAAAATAATTTCAAAGAGAACTATACCTTTAAAGGTACTTTCATATTACAGTACAACGCAGATATGTATTAGGCCATTAGGGCTTGCACTGCAGCAGTACGCTTGTCTGTGTGGTTGGCCAACATAAAGAGACAAATCACATATCATCAAAAGGCTGTATTTTCTGACTTAAAGAAATAATTCACTAAAAATGAAAATTCAAATCAAATTAAACAGTTGACGGACATCCCTGACTTCCATAGGATTTTTTTTCCTACTATGGAAGTCGGGGTCCATCAACTGTCTGTTTATAGACATTCTTCAAAACATTTTCCTTTGTGTTCAGCAGAAGAAAGAAATTAAAAATTGTAGAAAATTAGTCATTGTGAAGAAAATATATTAGCCACATTAAAGATCAACAATTTTGATGGTTTGTGTGGGTATATGTGTTCAAACAATATATATTTGTGCTATTAAATAAATCTGTAATTGTAACGTCATTAATATTAATTAAAGTCTAGTTTTATTGACTTGATTGATTCTGTACAGTAAATTTAAGATACACAATCAGAATAATAATTTAAAGTTATTTTAATTTGTTTTTAAAGCTGCACTTCATAGCTTTTTTTTTTTGGTGTTAAAAAATATCCGAAATACATATTTGATAAAATACATAACCAGCATTCAAAACTATCTGCTTGCATTAGCTCGATTCAAAGCGGTAAGCGGTGATTTCTGCGGGAGATCCGAGCAAGTCTTTGCGTCATTACGTCACATCTGTACACATAAAAAAGGAGTCTCGGCTAGTATAAGCTATATTGTGTGTGAGGATGCTGGAGGCGGAGATTTATAGCCTTTTCTCACAGCACTTTTTATAATTAAACTTATCAATTTGTTGGTGAATCCAGAAAGGTTCAAATGGCAATCACCAGTGACCACAGATTCATCCGCTGTAAAATGCAAAAGACTTTGGACTTCTGAGTGGCTATAAAAAAAAGAGACTGCAGCCTTTATGAAACCTCTTATGTTGGTCATACTTCCAAAAACAATAATCTGTGATTCTGAATGCCAGTATCCACACCGGCGCAGTGACTGACAGCTGCACATTCTCCTCAAACATTGTATTCATCCACACCGTGCTGTGTCGAGGGTGTTGAAGTACAACTCATGTAAAGTTGATAATTCCACGAATTAATGCAATTTCAGATTTCAAACAAAGATGGCAACAAAAGAGGAAAAACGGTGGACTGTAGCTTTAATTAAAGTAATTATATGGCTAAAGCTCAACAGTTTTAGTAGAATTTACATGTTTGGTTACCCCTCCCCTCTCCCCCTGTCTGTTGGGGGGGCATCAAAATAAAGTTGATATTAGCTGATATTAAGCAGACAGTCTACTAATACTCTGACTGGTAGGTGACACGTACAGTAGTTGCAAAGTACTTTTATTAGGTAGAATGTCTTAAGTTGACTATTGAACTGAACTTTTGCTGCAAGGTTTAAGGACAACGAAGCCTTTAATATTTTGTACTTAATAAAATAATATAAAGTTCATCTCAAATGTACTAAATGAGAACAAAGAAATCCAAAAGTAATCTGCAAAGTAATTAAATTGATCTAACCCAACAAATTAAAAATGAGAGTTATATAAACTTGATGCTTTAACAGTAAATCAAATTTAAAACCATCTCTAAACCAAACTCATTAAAAAAAATACAATCTTCACCTTTGTTTTTATTGTAAAGAACACGTAAACATGATGGTACAAGAGCTGCTAACAGATGGTATGAGTCATCGGGGCCAGAACACCACTTGAGGAGCAGCGATTCACTAACATACGGGAGTAACACCTCAAAAGCAGGAGCGCTGCAGACTGACTCAGTGCTATAGTTTTCGGTCTCATTCCAAAAAGATTGGTTCATCCACCAAGTTAAATCTGCAGTAATTTCCCAAGGATTTTTTTTTTTTTTTGTGAGTGTTGTTTTTGCTCGCAGATGGTGTTCTTCTCTGATTGAACAGCTTATGGTCCTTAAACTGTCACAAAACTAATATGCAATTGAAAGTGAAAACTGCATCTATCTATGGGGTGCCCATGTTATTGAAATACTGTGAAGGCGTCATGTTGTTGCGTGATCTATAGGAGTTCTTTGTTCATTTTCATAGGGGCAACGTGAAGCCGCTTTCTCCTGTGGTGTGGTCAACGTCAATGTCATTTTAAAGTTCAGCACTCACAATCACTTTTTCTGCGAGGTTTTACCAAGCCATTAACCTAACCCAGCTTTAGAGATACCCAATCCGATTGTTCAGACTATGACAGTGCTCTTTTTTTCCCCAGTCATCGTAATAGCAAAAAGTGTCCCAATTAACTTGAGTTTACCCTATATGATTATTTGTTGTTTTTTTTATTATTTTTTATGAATTTTTTATGAATATTTGTATTGTTTTGTGTTATTATTTAACCAAATAATTTTAAAACATCATCATAAATACAAATATTTCCAACACTGTCTATAGTTTCACTCTTTTTTATACCAAAGCAATTTCTACCAAAACCATTATTGTGATTGTCTTTTTCAGACTACAAAAAAGTTTAAAAAAAATAAATAAAGTATTTTTGAACAAAGCTGATAATCCAGTGAGGTTTTATGGTCTTTTTATATTAACTCAGCGTTAAGTCATGCGCATTATCTTCTAGACAATTTGTGCGCAACTGCGCCTAGTCACGGTATCGGTATTGGAGAAAACAGCCGGCAGGGGAACTTAACCTTCAAGGTGTGAGGCTAGCCGCTTGAATAAATAATAAACATAGAAGTTTGAACTCTTCTCTACTTTATTATATCACACATCAGACCTCCAAAAACCTGCGACACTCCAGTAGCCTACCAAGTGCGCACGACATATCTACGGCAAGCCCCGAGGGGAAAAATGCGTTGCATACACAAATACAACGAGCGCCAGAACATCAGTACCATTTTTATAGTAACAGACTTTTTTGGTTATGTCATGTACTAACAAAGTCTGTTACGATAATGATAATAATAATAATAAAGATTTTGAGAAGAGTTACTCTCTATTGAGACAGTTGAGAAATAGTAATATTTTTAGTTTTCAACAATAGGCCTAAGTATCATTGTTGAAACCTTGCTCTTATGTTTCTAATTTCTCAGTTTTGTCATAATTTTAGCATTTTGTTTTTCGTTTATATGTTTTGAGACAGTTTTAAGACTGTTAAAACTTTTTTTTATTTAAGTAGGCATCTATTTTTTTATTTTTTTTTTATTATTAATTTTGTAGTAGCCTAATACATCACCTCAGTGTATCATGACTGCTTGACATTTGTGTCAATAATCGTCAAACACAGGTGACTCCGCATCGTGGGAGGGGCCCTGGGGCCCCCAAATCAAATTCTGCTTAGGGCCCCCAAAAGGCTCGGGGCGGCTCTGATTATGAGAACAAATGTTTGAGTAGATGTTTTGCAAGTAAAGTCAGTAAAGTAATGCATGACAAATAAGTGAAAATCTAGGCTCTGGTTTGACACAAGATGTTCCTTTCCATTAAGTTTTCCCATTAAGCAAGTTATTATTTTGTTCCCATTATGGTA
This sequence comes from Pimephales promelas, assembly GCF_988280905.1. Classification (NCBI taxonomy): domain Eukaryota; kingdom Metazoa; phylum Chordata; class Actinopteri; order Cypriniformes; family Leuciscidae; genus Pimephales; species Pimephales promelas. The sequence goes on from NC_142791.1 coordinate 10,576,452, forward strand.
ATTTCATCATAATGCAATAATATTATGATACAACTAATGCATTGTCGATACAAGCCACACAATCTAAGAATTAAGACCCTAATGATTGCAGCACAAAGACAGAACAAAATGAACCATGTGGTTGCTAGGAGATATGCAGAAATAATACTGTTGCTGTGTGGCTTCAAATAAGATCTACAGTTTTAGATTTTCAGCTAATCCAAATTAGTTTCCCCCTCATGCTATTATTTTCCCTTTGTGTGCGTCAGTAGCCCTTCCTGTATCATACTGGAGTCTGTCTACCATTACGGACAGATGCGTTTTCTTTTGACAAGCTTCGACAACTTAATGGTCCATCCATAATGTGTATGGTTCTTACAAAGCAGCATACAAATAGCATCAATTACCATGTAGGACAACAGCAGGTCAAAACAGGGTTAAGTATAACTGTACTGTACCTGCCTGAGCTTTCTTTCTATTCACAATACAGTTGAGACATCAAGACAAATGGGATTTAGAAATCAATCTTTTGGAAGAGCAAGCTCTCTCTTATTGAACACTTAAACACACAAAGTAATGTTGATGTGCATCTTGTTCAATACAGACAGATTTCATAGCATACAAGTGAAAGGATTACTGAAGGAATCTGGAGGTTTACTGAAGGAATCAAAATGTGTCTCACAGCATTTGATCTTTGCTGGTGTGTTCTTTTCTAGAAAAAAAAAAAGTAATTCGTTCACAAAAGACTGGAGGTTGTTGTGATCCATATATGATGCTTGGCCTTGCAGGGCAGTTTGTTTGAAACTAACAATTTTGATGACAATGGGCAACAGACAATTCTGACAAGTATTTTGCCAGATAGAGTGCTTTTTTGAAGACATGACTGCCTCAAACTTGTGTTCACTTTCCAGCTAATTTCCCTAAAATGTCACCAGGCTTATGATCAGCTTGAAAAACAAGATAGTATGAACAAACAAAACACACTAGAAAATTCATTGATTTTGTCATCAAATATATATTTGCAAATATTAATAAGCGTAAGCGTCAGATATTTATACCAAGGAAGGAAATGTAATTTCAATGTCTAACAACATATGTTTGCACTTGACTAAGATATTTACCTAAGAGCAATGAACTTAGCTACTGTGCCTTTCTTCAACAACAGCGTGAGTCCTTAATGATGTCATAGGCCTTTGTTGGAAGTCAGGCTGAGTGCTGTGTGTAAGCGTGTGGCTTGTTATTACTGTGGAGGTGAAACAACAAATCTATGAGCAATATAATAATATGGAATAATAATATATTGACGAGAAATCTGAAGTAAAATCCGTGTGAAATGCGACCCTAGAAGCAGGCTGCATTGCACCACTGGACTTCTGCCACTTATTGACTAAATATGAGATATATTAAATTAGAAATGAATCTAAATAGAAGAATTTTCATTAGTAGTCTCAAAGATTTGGAGCCCACTATATATTGGTAAGATATATAAGTGTCGAAGATAAAAAAAAAAAGAGTAAAAGTCATTCTGCAAAATATACTGTATGCCACAGGTCGAAAGTTTGGAATAAAGAATTTAGTTTCCCTTTGTTTTGATGTTCCCTTTAACACGTTCTGTTGACTATAAGTAACGTTGCCCTCAGTAGAGTATTAGTACAGTATTAGTAGACTGGTAGGGTTAGGGTTAGAATAAGTTGACATGTTATAACCTAGAATACTGTCTAACACTTGATGGCTGCTCTAAGTCTTCGTCGTCGGTTAGGAACCTAGGTGTGCTCTTTGATGCCAATCTTTCATGTGAAAGTCACTCGTCTAGTATGTATAAAACCGCATTTTTCCATCTCAAAAATATTACATCATATGTTCTCATTGACAAAGGCAGAACAATTAGTTAATGCGTTCATGACATCAAGACTAGATTATTGTAATGCTCTACTGGGTGGTTGCCCTGCATGCTTAATAAACAAACTACAGCGAGTACAAAACGCAGCAGCTCCAGTTCTTACCAGAACCAGGAAGTATGACCATATTAGCCCGGTACTTGAGCGAGCTCTTAACGCATTATAGTCCTTCACATCTATTGCAATCTCAAAATTTCGACCAGTTAATAAAACCTAGAAAATCAAAACCAACTGCAGGCGGGAGATCCTCTTCCTATTTAGCACCAAAACTGTGGAATAGTCTTCCTACCATTGTCCAGGAAGTAGACACACTCTGTCAGTTCAAATCTGGATTAAAGACACATCTCTTTACCCTAGCATACACAAAATACATTATAGACTATAATTCAACGTTAGGCTGCATAGATTAGGTCAGCCGGAACTAGGAACACTTCCCTTAAATCCTGATGTATGCGTTTCATCATAAGAAGAATGGCATCTACGCAAATTTGAGTGTCTTTGTTTCTCCCGAGGTTTTCCCACAGCCTGCCGGATCCAAGCCATATCCATGTCTGATGAGGATCTTAGCCTGGACCTGACGACGCGGACACTGCAGTGCTGAAGTGCCAACTAGCCTCTCCCTATGGAGGATCCCTTTCCCACTCCACACATAAAGCATTGTGAATTTGTTTTGTGTCCCTACCCAGAAGTGATAAAATAAAAAAAATTCTGAATCAAATTTATAGACAAGACAAGTAGTTCGTTTAGGCATGAGGGAATTACAAATCTGCGCACATATACTCAAATGCACATAACTATAGAATCAATTCTTGATTGTGTGTGTGCTCTCGTGTTGCTCTTCCCGCTCTCTCGGTTACTTTTGCTTTTGCAGGTACCCGCAATTGGCCAAGTGACCTGTCAATCATTGTTAGAGCTGACGTCACCCCTTCTCGCTTCTCCCCTTCTGGGGAATAAGAGGGCACGCCAGACGTTTCCACAGAAGCTTGGCTCGCTGAGACTCAGACCACGCAGCTTTCTGATTATGACTTTGTATACCTTGTTAAGACTGTGGTTCTTGTTCGATCTGTGTGATGCTGAGTTAATGTATGAGTGAACTCTTCCTGTGTTCGTCTCGCTGGCTTTATGTAACTTGCAATACAGCAGACTGCTGAAGGTTACTAGTGCGGAGAGAGAGATAGACAGGTAGCATGTCACGTGACAGACAAAATGAAAACCCCTGCGTGTTGCAGTGTATAAGTACACAAGGTTAGGGGCGAGTGCCACTCCCTGTACTTTTGAATCTGATAGTGGAGATTAGGTAGGGCGTCTTGGACACTGAAGATTATTGTTTTGTTTTATTTATTTTCTTAATTAGGATTAAAGGTTATTTAACAGGAGGACTTCGTTTGGTTTTGTTATTTTATTTTCTTTGGCGCCATCCACGTCTTGGTTCATTTCACTTTTGCTATTGACCTTGTTACATTAAATAAAGGTATTGGCTTTTTGCACAGTAAGTTGGATTCATGGGTCTTTTGTACAAACCATGGCTTATATATGTTCCTCTTTAATATGTAGGACTCCCAAACTCCTAAACTAATTCAGGGGTCGTAACAATTGGGGGCTTGTCCGGGATATTTAACAACCAATCATAAGACATTGAGAGGAATATGTATGGACTATGGTTGAAAGAAATTAGTACCAAAGTGATTTGAGCTAAGACTTCATATTTTCCAGGTTCTGTTTAATCTACAGTCGTTTGTTGAACATCCTTCCTTAGAACAGTTTTATCATTGTCGAAAATATGACTTACTGAAGATTGCGGACCTGATTGGAATATTTTTGTGTCTGGGAAAAAAAAAATTGGGATTAAATGGGTTAAAAAAGATTGTTACTCACATTAATCAGTGACTTAAAAAAAAATCAAGGGCTTAAAATAACTCGTTTTCCCTGCTTCCAAACTAGCTCTCCAGAAGAGGATCCCATGGCAACAGAATAATGATAATGAGGCTTTTCTCTTTAACTAAGCATTGCTTTAAAGCAATGACTAGATGGAATAAGACACAACTACTCATGAATTATTCTTATGTTCAGCTATGCTGAAGAACACATGATTGCTTATCTTGACTGAATATGAAATTAGAAACAGCAAGCATGGAGACAGTACAATTAAAGAAAAATCTACAAGTGAAATGTGTCATGGCAAAGGGAAGTCTAAATGTTGATGGTGTCACCTTAAGAGCTGATGCATTTGGGGCACATTTGTGCTTTAACGCATGAATATTCATAGCAATTCAAAGCAATGCTTTAATCGCATCCACATTAAGCATTCACTATGCTCCAGTTTGCATAGTGACAGAACGGAGGCTCACACATTTCTTACTACCCACAATCAACAGACAGAATGAGGGGCTTCAATATTAAAGGGGTGGTTCACCTAAAAATGAACATCCTCCCATCATTTGCTAACCTTCATGTCGTTCTAAACCTTAATTACTTTATTTTTATTCTGTGGAACACACACACACAAATAGATTAAAATAACATTTTTTGTGTAACATATAACGACCTATAACGAGATATATATATATATATATATATATACACACACACACACACACACACACACACACACACGTGAGACGAGAGTTCAAGAGATTTCCATGACGCATGCGCAAGAACTACGTTATTTTTCTACTACTCCTTGTTCAGTTCTCGCGCATGCGTCGTGGAAATCTCTTGAACTCTCGTCACAGGCCCAGAAGGAAGAAAAGGAATAGTCAAATAAAGTCGTTATTTTTGTTGTTGTTGTTGTTTTTTTCACACAAAAATTATTCTCGTCGATTGATAAACTTCAAATTGAGCAACTGTGGAATATTTAAAGTTTAAATCCCTTAGGGTGCCTATGTGGTAGTGATACAGCTCTCAAATTTAATCAAAAATACCTTCATTGTGAAGGTGAACGAAGGTCTTACGGGGTTGGTACAGCATGGGGGTGAGTAATTAATGACTTAATTTTCATTTTTGGGTGAACTATCCCTCTAAGGGTTAATTCATATTGGATGATTTGAAACTAGTAGTTAACTGGGGTATACTCCAAAGTGTGCTTTCATAAACTTACAAATCTGCTACAAGTATTTAACTAGTACACTATCAGTATTATAAGTTAACTTGTAGTATAGTTACAGTACTGAAAACGGAAAATGTAGTTGTTAGTTGAGTACTCAAAGTTTATTGCTGTTACACTTAAAGTATAGGCATACTTAAAAGTAGGACAATTTAGTCCCAAGTAGTATTGAAAAAGTACACTTACAAGTATACTACTAGTACATTGATATTGATATACTTACTACACATAGTATACTTAAAAAATATACTTGAAATTTAAACTAAACAAAAAAATAAGTATACTTCAAGTTTTATTAAGGGAATGCAGAGCTGCAGCATTAGCGATGCTAATCACACCCCAACTCCATATTTTAGCAACAGTGCAACTAACCAAAGCACAATGCAAATCAGCAGAATACAGAAAGAAATAACCCAGTTAGATGCTATCTAACTTGACTGTACTTCCCTAAGCGCACATAATAATAATGATTTTCAGTATAGGCACAAATGTTCTGCACATAAGGCTAGCCCCTTAGCATTCATCCCAAATTATTGTTGAAACAATAAATGGGGCAAGGACAATTTTAAATCTAATATTTGTACTGCTGTGTCATTTGATTCGCTTGCCACTCTTGTCACTTACTGTCAAAATCTGCCACAAGTCACCATTTATATATGATTTGCATACGTTAGCATCGAAGTGAATGTGACTGATCCGACATTCTGACAAGGAAAAGATTCGAGCAAAACCGAAGATTGTAACTGAAGATTTAGATTTTTTAGATTCTGCAGCTAGGTTTCACAAGCTGGCTATATAGAAACAAGAAATTGCAAAGTTTGTTTCCCATCTCATGGCTTAATATATTGTCAAGAATGTTGAGGAATATTGTATACTCACTTACTCTCAAGCTCTGCTGAATAGTTTCAGCTGTTCATTATTTAGACAGCTCAGAGGATGAAGCAAAATATTCCCATGTTCTGTGGTGCAGTATGCTTTAATGAGTTTCGTTAACCAATTCAATAATTCATCTCACCACCAATGCCAACAGCCGCATAAAGTTGTAGATAGCATGAGCATATGGGCCAGAATCTGCTGCTCCCGTTTAATAAGCTCCATAAAGGGAACAAACAGCTTGAATCAAATCCATCCCATGTGTTTCCTAACTTATTAAAACACATTACTTCCAACAATCCCTTTCTCCCCAAACTAAATCAGTGAAGAACTTGGAATTTGAGAGCGGGATGTTTTGCCATTTCCATCAGAGGAAAAAATGCTGAGACTCTCTATTTTACTCCCTACGGAGCTGGTTATAATTGTGTTGGTTTGCTTGGACTCTTTTTGATCCACGGTTCTTTGATGCCGGATGCCGCAAAATGCTCACAAGATGCCCTGTCAGAGTTGATTATGGGAGAAAAAGGTGTTAATAAGAAAGAGACTTGTCTCCCTCAGGATTTTTGATTCAAGATAGGAGCGAAACGTGGATTTTTATAAATGTCACTATTTTTTCAAGGATGCCGTCAAAAAATTATTACTCATTATGCCCTTTGAATAAGGATTTTCAAACATATACTGTGAACTTTAAAGCTATAATTATGCTCTTATTTAGCATACAGCCACTACCCAAAGTGCTCTTGTGACTTTGAATGACTCACATTTAAACCGCATTCAAAAATGTCTGTTATAATCATCGACATGGATAGAAAGAAAAAAAAATGTGCAAAAAACATGAATGTGAAAATAGCATTCATGACAGGTAAAGGTTGCCATGCCAGCCATTTTTTCCTCTGAACTGATTACTTCTATGTTCTGAAAGACAGCATTAATTAGACTTTGCATTGTGAAAAGTTAAAATTATCGCACACTTAAAAGATGTGCGTGTCATTTGTATGCCATTCAGTAGATCATTCTGACTGGGTGGGCTGCTAGTTTCCATTATTAAATTGGACTTAATGACTATGTGATGAATAGGACGATCTCACTCAACATCCTGCAGGGGTCCAAATGGCACGCTAAGGTGCCAGTTAAAGGGAACTCTCAAAACAAGAGATAATGGATTGGTCGACATCCAACAAACACTAACATTTAGATGCAGAAACGTGTGCTTAATTAGTCTGGATGCTGATTAGAGAGAAACACAGCGTGTGGGTGAATAACTGAAATAAAAAGCCCTGTCACAAAAGCTAGCGTAATGTGTCACAACCAAATACCAAAATGTGGTCCTTCCATGACTCTGAATTTGCCAAGCCTACACAATAATTGTAGATAGACCACCAGTTTTGGAGAGAATAAAGTAGCAAGTTAAAAAGCTCTGAACTATCTCTATAAACATAAGCTATGGGAGAGAGATGATGAAATTGCCTCATTTATGCTCTTACACCCACAGCTCACTGAATTGTATATTTATTTAGCGCCAACTGTGAGTTTCTAACAAGCACTAATGCCTACCTACCATTCATTTACCTCAGAATCTCCCCATGGACAGCTGAAAGAATTAGCCCCGACTTGTATCCAAGTGCTTGCACATTAATCCGAAGACCTTGACCTTCTAAATGAATAGCGCCGTAGAGACTTGCGGGTCAGTGGCTATCGGCAGATATTTTTAGCATTCTTAACTTACCTGATAGACAAGCCCAAACCGCCTGGGAACTTCAAAATGCTTCAGCGTCATTATTTTTTCTAAACTCAAAAGCCATGTCTTTATACTGATCTACTCTTTCAACACGTCTGTAAAGCACAAAGCCACAAAAGGCATAGACGACTGTTTCACATATTAGAGAATTTCACATTTGTGTCAAATAACTTTTTGTCTTTACAATTAGACGTGAAGAAGTCTTATATAAAGGAAGATTACTCAAATCATCACGGTAAGTATACTCGTTCGATCGCGCAGACTGACAACCTGCCTTTGCTTTTATTTCTAAATGTGTCATCAGTAGGTTTTTTTAATGATCTACCCAATTGTCTGAACTGTCTCACTGCATGAAAAGTGGGATTTTCGTCAGTAAGCGGCACTGTAGATTGTCGTGGAAGTTCAGGTTTACGACTGCACACGGCAATTTACAGGTAACACTCAAAACTGCCGTGAATTGCCGGAAATTGACGTGGGCCTTGCTTGGCAGTTGTCCCCCCATTGTCCCCCCTTCTCCTAAATCTAGAGGAGGCTTTGACATGTAAATGAAAATGCTGTGAGCTATACACATGCAAATAAGGGTAGGGGAGTTTCACCCCAGGTAACATTTTTCTGAAAGGAACTTCATTCTAAGACAATCTCTGGTAGAAATAGATCAGGCTCAGTAATTACCGTGTTTTTTTTTTTTGTGTGTGTTTTTTTTTTAACATTGCAACATGACATCCAAAAAGATATCAATCAACAAATAATAATTTCACAATAAATAAGAAACAAATAAAAATAGGACAGAATTGAACAAATGAAATAAAAACAGGAAAGGGACTATCTCTATTGTGTATAATATTATGATTTAAGAGAAAGTTAGAAACCAGTAATTTGTACTATTTAAAGAAAGAAAATAGCATACACATAATTCACTTTTCAATTAGCTTCAATATTCTTTAGCAAATACAATTGTATCACTACATTTTTATAGATACATTTGAGAGACTCAATATACTGAAAACTGAAAATCAGACCCAAAAAAAAAAAACTTCAAACAAGGTTTAGAATTATTCATTTTACTCTTATGAATATGAAATTTTCCTAATACAATTACAAGATTCATCATAACATTTACAGAAGTAGTTTTCAAAAATATATGATTTTGATGTTTTTACTGGTTTATTTATTTTAAGTAGCCTAATAAAGTTATTTATTTATGCATATATGTATTTTTACATTTCATGGTAGCCTATTTGGGTATATCCACCTTATTCCTAATTTAAAATGAACAGTAGCAGAAAAGGACAGCCGACGACAGCCTTTCAACCTGAGTCAAAAATCAGTAAACGTAACTCTGATTGGCTGAGGCAGCATATCATCATAATCCAACCTGTAACGTCAGCCACTCTGATTGGCTGAGGCAACGTGCCAGGCATGTGGCGTGTTATTCAAGCAGAAATAACTACACAGATATTCAGCCTGCTTCGCCGTCATGATCGCTGGTGAACCCATCTTTTCCTCTAAATTGAAGGTAAGTTCGTCCAACTTAGTGAATTCTATGTCCATGTGTACTTATAGTGTTTGGTAGTTTAGCGTTATTGTCTTAAACTTCACAAATCTGCTGTGATTACTGCCGCGAATGTCCAAGGGTGTTAACCTAACGGAACAGTTTTTTGTTTTGCGTTAGCTTGCTGCTCTTAATTCTTTTTTAGTTTCGTTTCAATTTGAACAATTTGGGACACTAAACTGTACGTTAGTACTACAGTACAGTAGTAACTGTACTGCACTAACTCGTACTGAGTGTTCAATTGGCTTTTCCCAATGCGTTTACTGTGAATATCGTCAGAAATTATGAAAAAATAATAAGTGCCAGGGTCATGAAACATAAAGCGCGTAATGTGCTTGTATGCTCTAGTGTAGGCTATCCTTGTTTGTAAAATTGCATCACTTTGTATGATGGAGTGAAATCTTCAGGTGTTTGTGATTTGTTTTGTCTCTCAGGGACTGTAAGGAGTGAGGTGTCCTTCGCTGATAGGAGAAAAAACACCTAAACGAGGTAACGTTACGTGTTGTGATCTTATCCTCTTTTCTTTTGAACAGGCCCCAGTCAAATAAAAAGTAAAACTAAACTAATTTGTATTAACGTTTGTGTTTATAGATGACTTTGAGCGTGAGACAGTGGTGAAAACGCCAAAGAGAACTGGAACATGGCATGTTATATTCAGTTATAAATGTTTGACCAAGTTATTAAATATCTTATAAATCTGTTCAGTTTCATCATTTGATAATAACTTTATAACACATTTGTTTGTGGTATAGATGCAGTGACTGAGACTGGGAGATGCAGTGACTGAAACCTGGTGGTAAGTATTGATCTATTGGCAGTGGAGAAGACACTTTTAATAGACACCTTCTCCCTTGTGAGCTAGCAAACTTTGTTATTCTAATTAGAGTATTGTAAACATCACCAAATGTGTTTGTTTACTTCAGTGTTCCAGAAAAAGGTCCTGAAACTACTGGTCGACATCCGCCATCGCCTGAAGGAAACCAGGTAGTGGATGCAGAAGAAACATATTTTTGCTTACAAATGTGGGGACTTGGGGCAGATTGCCTTTGCATACATCTAAATCATTGTCTTTTTCAACTTTGCAGTAGGGGTCATGAAATTCGGTTCCACAGCCACTGAGGTGTATGTACATCAAGGTGAACCTCAAGCACGCGTCGCAAAGACTTGGATTCACTTCGCCCTGATGAGCCAAGCCTACAGGACTTGAATTAAGAGTTTTAAAGGGATAGTTTACTTGAAATTATTTTTTTTAAATGTTTTGGCTTACATCAAGGGCATCAGTCATATAATGGAAGTCTATGGGGATCTCTTAAAAGAGCATGCACAGAGAAGTACAAATTAAACATGATTTAATGAATCATAACTGTAAGTACACGTTGATGGCTTAAGATACGAGACGAGCGGTTTGTGTGAGAAAATGAACAGTGTGTGTGTTTGTGTGTGTATATATATATATATGATCTGCGCATGCGGCGGAAAGTGCCAGAAGCGATCTTGCACTGGTACGTCACTCATTGTTTACACAGATTTCAGAAGTTTTACTGTGAAGATCTAAACATATTAAGATATATTGCATTTTTGTGTATATCTAAATATGTATATATATACACATTTATACAATAACAATATAAATACTGTTTGTTTTCTCTCACAAAACGCTCATTTCGTGTCTTAGTCCATCAATGTGTACTTAATTTATGAGTCATTAAATCATGTTTAATTTGGTCTTCTTTGTGCATGCTCTTTGAGGTGGTGACCATAGACCTGCATTATATGACTGACAGACAACAACGGTTTGACCTAAAAATATCAAAATTGAAAATACTGTGGAAACAAAGACCCCTGCATCTTGGACGCCCTTGAGATAAGATAAAACATATCAAAAATTAATTTCAAAGTGAACAATCCCTTTAAATTACATCCTTATTATTCGTTCATAATTCTGCCTTCTGTGTTCGATATATCTGTTGCCCAATTCTGATGCCATTCAGGGCAATTTATTTTTGAATAAAGATGCAATATATTATTGATTTATTTGTATAACTGTAGTGCTGTATGTATGTTGTCCCATGTTTCCAGAGGGTGGAGGACATGTTTTCTGTGCTTTGAAGATGTTCTCCTATGCTTTGTACATAGTTGTGTGTTTGTTCTAATAAAGCTATTTTTTGAATAAACAGTATGTGGCAAATGTTCCTTTCCTCAATAAATTCATGTCCTTGATGGTAATAATAATTTAGTCCATAGGATAACAATGACATAAATATACAACATAATAGCATATCATATGAATATACATATATATATATATATTATTATTATTATTATAATTTTATGTCGGCTGACCAATAGTAACAGATCTGCCAACCAATCACGAGTGATTTTCTTGTTTAAATGTAGTGAATTTCAACCAATACTGAGTGAGGAAATTCAAGCCATTCTCTGGCAAGGCGCGCGCAGTGCTGCTATTCATATGCTAATTAGGGCCATTCACACCTCCGCGAGCGCTCCATGTATACGTCATGGTTCGTTTCCGTCAATATGTGTCACAGACGAACGCGACGTTCACAGTCTGTAAATTGTCGTTAACTGCCGAAAATTAGGGAGATTTCCGGCAGTTTACGGGGACGAAAACCCCACTTTTCATGCAGTGTCTGGAGCTTAAATTAAATGGGTTATGATTGCTCTGCAAAAAGAGATGAAAGTGACTATGTCAGTACAGATCAATCCGAGCAAAAATGTTTCAAGCGGGTTGCAGGCAATCTAAACGTTATAGCACGGGAGACAATTTCAGAGGACAGTTTATGAGGCATTATTCCAAAGATGATTACAAAAGTGGCTGCATCATATTGAGTTTTAGACAAATCTTTCTGAAATTCCCATCTGAATGCTCCCTTCATACATGCCCTTACACAACCTGCGAGCACAAGCACCAGACTATTGTGGTCAAGCTACCTGATTTACCAGTGTAAAAACATGAAAGTACTAAAAAAAACAAGACAGTACTACAGAAAAACACTTTTTATATAAATCACTAGATTTAAGGAGAGTCTTGTATAGACAATCTTGGGAAGCTGATTTGTATTGTATTCATCTAACGTTCTGGCAATTTTATTTCAAAGCTATGAACAAGCATTATTCCAGTGAGGTTAATAAAATGTTCATTCAGTTATCTGATCTTTAATAATGTCCTTAAAATGTAAGCACAAAAGATTTGTTCTGAAATGTTTGTGTTGGACATTTATCTGTTTTTTTTTTTCTTTCAAATATTACTAGTTTAAGAATGTTCAAACAGAATGGAATGTTCCCTTAAAGTGTTTACAACCACAAAAAAAAAAATTAAAAAAATAATTATAATTAATATATATATATATATATATAGTAAAAATAACTCTTTAGTTTCATGATCAAAGAGCAGCTTGCACATTTTGACAAAAAAAAAAAAGGATCTGCAGCTATGACTCAATTTGAGTGTGAATGGGTAATTTTTGCAGAAGAAAAATACTTTAACTTTAATACTTACCTACAATAATCATGCAAAATAGGGCCAGATTTACAGCTTCCACCAGCACAAACCCTCTTTTGGGTATTAAAAAATACTGAATGGATTAACTAAAGACTAAGCTAAGTGAAAGATTAGCGCTGAAAAGGCATGGACTAAGGATTGGCACTTTTCAAAAATATTGCATTCGAATATTCAGGTTCATATAAATCAAATATTAATTTATTTACATGACGTTTAACGAAAAAAAAAGTTTACAATTAGGCAATGTACACAACAAGCTTACTATATATATATATATATATATATATATATAAAATGTTAAAGTTTTGTTTTAGTTGAAACGTAGGTACACAACACACACTTAAGTCAGCATATGATTATCGTGTTTGTTTGACGTTTATGTTGAGAAAAAAAATACATGCAGGGGCTCCGCAATTTATGCTTGAGTGAGAAAAGGCAAAGATGACAGACGTTTCAGAGACACAAACTTTCAAACTGCCAAAGAACTGGCATTTTTGCGCTAACTGACTTACCGTGTTCTGCTGCACTTGACTAAACTCTCATCACAAACACTGAAGTTGTCCGCACTCCACAGTGAATCTCTCATATCGCGTCTAGATTTTGTTGTTTATGAGGGGATTTGCGAAAAGATAAAACATGCTGATTTTGAACATACACGGGCGATTTCTCTGCATGTCTGCCGGATTTTCCTCCTCTTTCTTCACGTGCAGGAAACTTCCAGAACTCGCGGACACGTGTGCTATCACGTGACTGCATTTTGGTTTGTTCAATCAACTCATCAACTGATTCGGACCAGGGCAATCAGTGTGGTGTGAAAAGGAACCAAAACGTCTGAAAGTGATGCAAAGTATAATTTTTCGTCCTTAGTCCAGACCAAATGAACCAAACTATACAGATGTGAAAGCACATTCCAAACTTCTCGAGGCAGACGACAACATAGCTATGTGATCAAATACACAAAACTTGTTAACACACTCCACAGCGCCACCCAGTGCATTTAATTATAACTGCGAGCTAGTGCATAGGATTTATCATGGATTCACTGCATTTAAGGCCAGCAAAGCAACATAGTAAAATTCGAATACTATTTTAGTTTTCGAATAATATTTACAGATCGAATATTCGTGCACACCCCTAGCATGGACAGGGTTATTTTTGAAGCTGACTTTTTTACATATGCATTACTCCTTTCAAGCGAAAAAATATAAGGAAGTATTTAAATGAATCTTGCAAGGGTGATTTATGGTATGCGCTTGTCAATTTACAAGCGCCATTATTTGAAAAAAAAAAGAAAAAAAAAAGCATGTCTTAAACCAGACTCTAGTTTGCATAGCCTACTCTTGACTGCATTGGTCATTATGGAAATGATCCATATGATCCTGTGATGTTCAATTTTCACATTGTTAGTAATCATGCGCAGAATTTTCCAATCCCGTCTTTACTTTTTTGGAATTGCGCTCTTGTTAATTTTTGCTATGTGGGTCCGTGTTTCTAAATATTACTGTTATTATGTTAGCTACATACCTGAATCCATCACTTGTGAAATACAATTGTGTAATTTGAAAAATAAGAATATAAAAAATGTGATTTTCCATTATCTGATAATTGGGGAAACGCATAAGTATTTAATATTCATGCATTTTTTTTTTTTTTTTTAGCTCAAGAGCTGCTTGAGGATTCAACACGGATTCCGGGACGAGCCTGATATGCTAAAAAAAAAAAAAAAAAGGTCCTGATATCCATGCTAAAAGGTATAGAGTCACTTATAATTAGGAAATTTGACAATATATGACAATACATACTTACAATCATTATACTCAATTCAAGAGATGGCATCTAGTCTCCTCTGGGCTTGACTTCAAAAGCACATAGTTAGGATATTCATAGTTGTACAGTTGGTTGTACACTGCAATGCAATATTGCATGTTGTGCGCTTGAGCTGCAGTGCAGTGTCGACTATGCTCATTACTTTATTTGCTTGTATTAAGTTGCATGCTTCTCTGCATTATAGTTTAACATCCGCAGAACTATTTGCATTGAACTATGACCATTTAGCAGTTGCTTTTATCCAAAGTGACTTACAAATGAGGACAATAAAGCAATCAAGCCAACAATAGAGCAAAAATATGTAGCTAAGTGCTGTGACAAGTCTTAGCTAGTCAAGCACAGTAAACATAGCAAGTTTTTTTTTTTTTTTTATATTAAAAAATAAGTGTTTAAAATGACAAGGGTGGAATTAGGCAGGTCATTTCACCCACAGGGAACAGTCAAGGTAAAGGTCTGTGAAAGTGATTATAGCAAAGTTAAAGGCTGCAGAAGCGGGAACCGGTGAATGTTTAACTCACTTAAATAGATAACTAAACAAAAGTGGCAGCCCCTCCAGGCCTGGTAGCCTACATGTTTTTTATAAAAAAAAAAAATTAAAAAAAAAATTAAAAAAAACTGTTTCAGAAGGTATGTTAAACCCAAGAAAGCAGAGTAAGTCAAGCTTGTTTCTAAAAGAAAGGCAACTTATACCCAAGAGTCAGTTCACACGGTTACCATGAGTTTTTCGTATGTAGTAAATGCATCTTGATTTTAGAACTTTTAGATATTTTGACCAGAAAAAACAAGTCAGAAAGGCTGGTATCAGGCTGCTGTATCAGAGCGGGAAGGAAAGTGTTTTTGTGTTGTTTCCTGGACACAAACCCATATGAGCCATCAAAGAAGAGATTCACTTGATTGCAAGTCAGTGGTGGAAAAATCGGTTTAAATGAGGTAATCTGATAAATGATGTTCACTTGATAACATCTTGCTGTGAGCTCTGAAAGTAACAGAATAAATATAATTCCCTTTATGATTTCCGGTCTGGTTGGATGTAGGCTATTGATGACACACATATCATCGCTCCTGCCGAAAATGAACCAGATTACTGTTTTGAATGGGAGGATGCCAGGTTGAAGGGTAGAAGATATATGACGTAACCACCACAGCTTTATATACACAAAGTATTCACAATTTATTTGGTCATCTTTATTTCCTTCAAATAAGCAACAGTAATTATTTTCCTGTTGAATTTTAATATTCTTCCAGTATTGTGTATCTCCTCTTCATAGTGGTGCAGGTCCAGCCTATGCCTTCTTGCTGTTAGCGAGCGGAAGTCAAATGTCAATTTCATTAGCCTAATTAGAAAATGTAACAGGTTGGATTAGAGAACATTTAATTATGTGAGAGCATTATACCAAGGCACATTCAAATAGACACTGAATTATATTTATTTAATAAGTCAAATGTTTGTAGTTAAGTCAACAGCCATGAACCTTTTATGCTTAAAGATTTAACTGATTGAATTATGGTTTTAAATATTCATTTTTAGTTACCAAAAAATGTTGCTGTCAAGGTTTTTTTTTTTTTTTTAATTTTTTTTTTTTTTTGCCTGTGGGATAGCATGAAAAGAGTATTAGTTCAATAACTTTCCTTTATGTCAGTTTTCATCTTGTAAGACAACTTATGTATCATATATAAGTTGCCAGACAGGCCAATTTAGCTGAAATGGAATTATCAATTCATTTATGGGGAATCTTAACAGAATCACTTACATTATATGGCCGAGCAAATGACTCGTCCAGCGTTCATTCGAACGGGCCGTAAATATGTAGCGGATATAAATATCCAAACTATAATGAAACACTATTTATTAGCGAGGTAACTTAGATCAGCAGTTTAAGACATTAAATCTGTAAGCACATAACACAAGAACAATTCTCTTTAAAATATAAACAAGACTTTGAGTATTCTAACACATAAAACTAATATCTAACACAATCACATGCACACACACATTCATACGAGTTGCAGAAAGAGAGTGAGGAAAGAATGAGTTTTAGCAACACATTCTCACCCCAAGGCGTCACCTTTTGACCATGCTTCAATATTTGACGCTTTAGGCGCCCTTTAGCGTCAGTTACATGACGCGATCCTACGGCTTCATCTAACTGACGCTAAAAGAAAAATAACATTGTTCACACACCCGCATAAATACGCCATCGAGCGCCATAATAACTATGCCAAACCTATTAGCGGCAGTGAAGGACAAAGCCATGCAAGCCAATCAGAATCCTCAGAATCGACAAGAGAGAGCCTAAAACACCGTTTCTCCCGTTAATCCCCTTACTCTACAGCTTTAGCAGACAGAGTACAGAGAATACAATTTAGATATGACACTATTATAAGACCACAAAACATTTCACTAAAGCCATTTTCTGAATTAAGAACATACGATCTTACTGATAGGAAACACGAAACACTTTCATTCACACATATAATAGTTATAACAATTACATGATTTATATGTGATCCAAACATAATAGACACATACAGAGGTTGTAGATACAATATTATGTTAGTTGATTGATGTGTGATTATAAGTCCGTCAAGAATTGTTTTGGGATGATTTATGTAATTTCATATGTAAAATCTCGGTCTCTGTGGTTTTATTGGATTTCAACTAACACAGTCTCATCGTCATATAACTGACGTCTTGGGACGTCTTTTGACCATACGTCAACATCTGCCGTTTTAGGGTACCCTTAAACGTCAGTTACGACGATCCTGGGACGTCATACAACTGACGCTATACCTTTAACGTCAGTTAGGTGACGGGGTAGGTTTAGGGGGTAGGTTTAGGTCTGGGGTAGAGTTAGGATCCGATAACGTCATCTAATACTGACGTCTTGGGATGAGACTGCGCTGTTTCAACCCTGGGGTCGTTCAGGGGTCCTTAAGTTGTCATTATTAATGCATTGTCATTATTCAAAATCTCGTCAATGGTGGGGAAAGAGTTACAATTCTTGGTGTCTTGGAGAAGACCATGTCAGTTCTGGAGATTACTAACAAAAATCAAATTTAAACATTTAAATGAAAAAAAAAAAAAACAATAATCTGAGCTCAAAGAGAGGCAAGTGTTATCAAGATAATTTTGGAGTCAGTGGGAAGCTAATTGACCCCAACAAGAGGCACAATGAGTTGACTCATGTATTATTTCAGCCCGGTGAAGCGCTTTATAGATAATCACATTGAGGCTGTCTAATCTTAATGTGAATGAAAAATGACAATGAAAAAAGAAACAATCCAAGAGGAAGGCCTAGGCAATTTATCTGATGTCTCAATCAGCAAACCTATTCTAACTAAGCATGTTTAGTGTGATCCATGATCAGAGTTGCTAAATCATTTATAATTGAAGTATTTTCTCACACACTTGCAACATCTTTGTGAGCCTTCACATAATAAATCACAGGCTCACAGAGGCAGAAAATGGCATTTCTGAGTACAACGTTAGTGTATGTGAATTGTGAACTCAAACACTTTTTTTCACAATATAAAGCCACAAAAAAAAGGGATTGCAAAAAGGCTTCTTTTAAAAATAATAGGAAAGGGAAACTATGATTCCTATGATATTGACCTTAAACTAATTGTACAACTAAATAGAAATGTCTGTATCCTTGCTAATGACTTTGCATTATTTTCTGTCATTGTCACATGGCGAGCTATTTTGTTATATTTACATTGCTTCTCTGTGCTTAAGATGATAAATTCAGTTGACTGAACCATTCTCTATTCAATCTTTTGCCTTGAAGTCTTTTGTCTTTTGAAAAGTCTTTGCATCGATGTCATGTGACATTCACTACAGGATTAAAACTAATGAAATATTGACAGCCCACGTTCTAAATATGTCTTAATAGCTCGACCTTGGTTTAGATTTCATATCTTCTGTAGATCTTGAAAAAGGCAGAATCCTGTGAAGAGAGGATGATCACTGAGAGGAGACAATCTACAGATCTGGGGCCTCGTTTAACCGTTGAGTACGCACAAAGCAGGCCCTGAAAGAGGCGTATGCCACTTCTGATGATTAAGTTGTGATTTATAAAAAAAACAAACCATTTTTGGCTTTCCAGCGCACATGAGACCCCTGGAGTTCTGTTTTCTTTGATTGGGATTTGGCTTTTATTTCTAATCCACAAGAGGTCAAGGTTTGGCTGTTAGCATTGGCATTTAACCTCTGCTGCTAGATGCAATAACGCTAAAGTTAAAGTTGGCATGAAATGGATGTTGTGATAGATTTTCTTCCCAGTTGTGACATAAATCTGAGTGAAATAGAGTCTCAAACAATAATAATAATAATAATAATAATAATAATAATAATAATAAATGTAGGCCAGAACTTCTTTTTGTCCATGCATGGGGAATCGATTGGATTGGTTTGCTATGGCTGTGATGTCATGCGGGTGACAGCATGTCCTGCCCTCACATCAATGAACATGTCATTAGAAAAGAGAAAAGATGTTGCTGTAAGAGGATGGGGAAGTTATTTTGATTAGATTATGAGAGCACATGAATTTAAAAAGAATAATGATGTGCGTTGATAAATAAATAATTTATAATCAATACTGCAACATAAATTTTAAGTGCCCACAACTCCCTTTTTGTTTGTTTGTTTCCTTCATATTTTAAAACTCATGTGTCTGTATAATGAGTCTGTCACAGGTCTGTGTTTTATTGCTCGTTTTCTTTCCGCTTTCCACCCTCTACACTCTCAAATTTCCACAGCTTTACACACCGTTTCTTGAGACTTTTTCAACTCTGAGGTGTGAACAACCATGCTAAAACAGGGGGGGGGGGGGGGGTTTATGACACTTTAAGATGAGATATATGCTATAAGAACTTACCTTTCTGTGAAATGTTGCAGGCACTTTAAGCTTGTTATATTAAGCAGAATAAGAATACATGTATACTAATAAGGTTAAACATTTTCAGCTAAACAGGGTATGTTAAAAAAAAATTACACCCTCATGTCATTCCAAACCTGTAAGACTTTTATTCATGTTCGGAACACAAATGAAGATCTTTTTGATGAAATTTGAAACCTTTCTATCCCTCCATAGAAAGCTACACAATTACTTTGACGCTTCAAAAAGTTCATAAAGAGATCGTAAAACTAATCCATATGAATTGAGGGGTTTAGTCCAAATTTTCTGCGAGACTTGATCGCTTTAAATGATCAACAGATTGAATTTAGGCTTTTATTTACATATTCATCAACTCACAAATCAGTTGGTAAATGGAAGCTCAAGCATGTTCGCTTGAAGTGTGAGAACCAATAAGGTTTATTCTCGTGTTGAGTCTACGTGTTACCTCCAACCCCAGGTTATCTGAGGTTCTTCGTGAACACCGGACTGAACTCAGGGCAGCGGAGAGGAAATGGTGCAAATCAAAAGATACATCTGACCTCAGTAGGAATCAATCTCTGCTCTCTACCTTTTCTACTGATGTTCATGCTGTGAAATCTTAGACTTAGACTTAGACTTATCTTTATTAATCCTTAGGGATGACTCCCAAAAGGAAATTGAAAATTCCAGCAGCAGTTTTAGCAAGAAAAGAGAAGGAGAATAAAAAGAAGACAGTACAAAGAACAAAATAACAACAATAATAATAATAACAATAATAGTCAAAATATCAACAAAAGAAAAAAAGACCATAAAAAAGTGTAAGTATTGAGTCCAGTATTAAAGTGCTATCTTCATCTTTCCACAACAAGATCAACAGTGCCTCGAACACATTTTCACTGTTCAAGACATTAAACCCTCTCCTCTGTCCACCTCCACCTCCACCCACCTTCTTGTTAACTGCTGATGATTTTGCTAGCTTCTTCACTAACAAAACAACAACGATCAGCAGTCACTTCTCAGTTTCTCACACAGGAACCCAGACTAACCTCTCCCACAGCAAACAACCTTCTCTCCTCCTTCACTCTACTAACCGAGGAAAAAGTATCTAAACTTCTCCTCTCCAGTCATCCTACCACCTGCCCTCTAGACCCCATCCCCTCACAACTTCTACATGCAATCTCTCCTTCCAGCTCTTACACACATCATCAACTCATCCCTCCACACTGGCATTTTCCCTACAACATTTAAGCAGGCTCAGGTAACTCCACTGCTTAAAAAAAACAACTCTAAACACATCACTTTTAGAGAATTACAGACCTGTCTTTCTCATACCATTCATTGCAAAAACAATTGAACGAGTTGCTTTCAAACAAGTATCATCTTTCCTGTCTCTTAACAACCAGCTGGATGTCAACCAATCAGGCTTCAAGAAAGGGCATTCAACTGAGACTGCGTTGCTGTCGGTCACCGAAGCCCTGTGGATCGCAAACGCTGCTTCCAAATCATCAGTTCTCATCCTCCTGGATCTGTCTGCTGCCTTCGACACTGTGAATCATCAGATCCTTCTGTCCACCTTCTCATCACTGGGCATCACAGGTACTCCTCTTCACTGGTTTGAGTCCTATCTCACAGGTAGATCCTTCATTTCATGGAGAGGTGAGGTATCCAAAGCACATCAACTGACCACAGGTGTTCCCCAGGGTTCAGTTCTTGGACCGCTCCTCTTAACCATTTACACCACATCACTGAGACCCATCATACAGGCACATGGTTTCTCTTAACATTGCTATGCTGATGACACCCTGCTCTACCTCTCATTTCAACCAGATGATCCCACAGTAGCTGCACGGATCTCAAGCTGTCTGGCGGACATCTATGTAAGCATGGATGAAGGAACATCACCTGCAGCTCAACCTTGCAAAGACCGAGCTTCTCATCCTCCCTGCGAATCTGTCTCTACAGCACGACTTTACTATCCAGCTAGATTCTTCCTCAATCACCCCGTCAAGGTCAGTCAGAAATTTTGATGTAATCTTTGATGTTTAGCTGACCTTCACAGGCCACATTACAAAGACAGCTCGATCATGCAGGTTTGCTGTGCACAACATCAGGAAGATCAGGCCTTTCCTAACTGAGCATGCAACATAACTTCTCGTCCAGGCCCTGGTCATTTCTAGGCTTGATTACTGCAATGCTCTTCTGGCTGGACTTCCATCATGTGCAACTAAACTTCTAACAAATGATGCAGAATGCTGCAGATCGTCTGGTCTTCAAGGAGCCCAAAAGGGCCCACGTCACTCCTCTGTTCATCTCTCTGCACTGGATACCACTCGCTTCTCGCATCAAGTTCAAGGTTATGACCCTTGCTTACAAACTGACCACAGGATCAGCTACCTCCTACTTCCACTCACTACTACAAGTCGACATCCCTACCAGAACCCTACGATCAGTCAATGAGCGACGGCTCGTGGTACCATCACAAAGAGCCTCAAAATCACTCTCCAGAACATTCTCATTCACGGTACCATGCTGATGGAAGGATCTGCCCACCTTAATCTGGAATGCAGAATCCCTGACAGCATTCAATGAAAACAAAAAGAAAAATTCTTTCCTTTCCTTTAAACCCTCACTTATCTGGCTTGTGCTACTCAAAGCAATGTCTGAACTTTGTATTTTGAGCACTTCTTGCATTGTTTCACAATGACTCACTTGGTTTAGTCCTCAGTTGTAAGTCACTCTACAGACATATACCGGTAAACTAGGAAATGAACTTGCGCTCCCTGGGCGGGTCGGGCAAAAAGGAGGCGTGTTTCGGCAAAAACATTCCCTAGTTTGCAGTTCCAGAAAACAATTGCGCCAATGACCAGAAAAAAAGCTAGTCTAAAGTCAATGGCACGTACATTGAAATGCTATTTTAAGCGTGCAAGCTTGGCCATAATACAGAGTTTGAACAATGCGCATACACTGTAGATGATTCTCTCATCTGCACAGATGTATTTTACTTTTTGCAAATGATACATTATTATAAGGAGAAATATTTCAACACGAGGGAAATCATTGTTGTGTCCATACACATTTACCCAAATTATTATGAATGTTTAACCGAAGCTAATTTGGGTGGGTTTGTCCCATTCCCAAAGTCACTTCTCTTTCTTTTATGGCCCTGACGAGAATATCGATCTCCTCGGCTGTGAACTGATTGTGAAGCGCTCCTGGTAAATGTGCCGTTATAATAGAAATGCGCCATGGAACAAGCGCACCTCATTTATCATGTTCTTAAAGAGAATGTGATCTGGCTCTTATGGTTTTGTTTCAGTTATGCCCAAACCACACCTATGACTAATAAAGCTACTTCAGACCAACCCCTTTTAAACTTGCGTCGGGCGCAAGAGTTATTTATCCTGCCAGTAAAATAGCAACAGTGCCCAAGACCCGCCCCAAAGTTACTTGCACTGTACGCTTGATACTTGCGTTTCAGATTGTTAAAATAGGGCTCTTAATGTCTTAAACTGCTGATCGAAGTTACCTTGCTTATAAATAGTGTTTCACTATAGTTTGGATATTTAAATCCGCTGCAGAGGTTAGTTATGGCCCGTTCGAATGAACGCTGGACGAGTCATTTACTCGGCCGTATAAGTGATTCAGCGTATAGGTGATTCAGATTCCCTATAAATTAATTGATAATTCCTTTTGAGCTAAATTGGTCTGCCTGGCCCCTTAAATACATATTATTTATATATTATTATACGTAAGTTGTCTTACACACATGAGTTGTATGGACTCAAAAAGGGTGTTCATACAAGTTTCATTTTAGGTGCAGAAAAGCATGAAATGATTGTTCAATCAAATTTCTTGTTTCCACGGAAGAACTAAAGTCACACAAGTTTGAGTAAATAATGACACAATCATCACAGCAAGATATGATTTAATGCTGAAGTTTTACTATATCAAAAGTTAATTCTGCTATTTGATTCACAGGCATCAGTCTACCGCAGAGCTGGAATGGAGCCGTTTCTTTGCTCCAATAGCACGGCAGACCCTTTCAAGCTATCTGCTGTTTATTTGATTAGAAGGCTGCTGTGGTCATAAGAAACACATTGAATTTTGGCATCTGCAAATGACCAGACAAAGCATCAGCAGCTGCAGCAAGATCACTATTTCAACCATAGCTATGCTACTCATTACCGCCGCAATGTCTTTCAAAACCAAAGCTCATTGTCAGTGCCAGATACTGGGTTCCCCAGTATCGCAAGAAACAGTACTTGCTGCTGGATGAAAAACTAAGAGAGGGCTGGTCACATGTGGACTATCTCTAATAAAGCCTGAGGAAGATCGATTTGACCAATAACAAGATAAAATGTCTGAGTGGGAAGGTTGCTCTAGTTAATTTATGAGTCTTTGTCCCAAGCTTGGTTATACCTTCATTAATGCACTGCATTCTAGAAGAAGGTGATGCACATCAAAGTGTGAGTCATTAAATGGAGGATTAATTAGGTAGTAGGCATGATACAGGTGAGGTTACATTGATCGTTAATTGGTTGTATACCAAGGTACATTCCATAATACATAATAGTACACAAGACAGTCAACCATTTACGCTGTTTCTTTCAGTTTTATGCATGTTCATTTATAGATCAATAGTTAGTCAATGATTAATGTAGCAAAGTCTGTATTAAAGATTGTTTCTGTCTTCCGATTGTGTCTCTCTTGCACATGCACTCTCTTCCACAGGAATGTGGTCGTAAAACCTCCTTTTAATTCAACATAAAAGCCAGCAGGCTACTGCATGCATAGTTTGGCATGACTGAATGTGAGCAAAGAGCACTCCCTTTAATTTCTAAAAATAATTTTATCTCTAAATCTCTAAAAAAAATAATTTCTAAAAATCTGACAGTTCATCATAATCTCACACATCTCTGTTATTATCAATGAAGCTAACTGAACAATGAATATTTCATAATATCCACACTTTGTTTGTTATAATTAGAGGATTTGCCAGCATAGAGAATTCAGCCCTAAACACAAAGTCTGTTTTGCGCGTAGAGGGCTGTTCCAGCTCTGCTGCTGCCTCCTGCTCTGCTCCACCCAGTGGCTGTTCTACCTCTACTGCTGCTTCCTGCCATGCTCCACCCAACGGCTATTCCATCTCTGCTGCTGCCTCCTGCTCTGCTCCACCTAGCGGCTGTTCTACCTCTACTGCTGCTTCCTGCCATTCTCCACCCTGTGGCTGTTCCACCTCTGCTGCTGCCTCCTGCTCTGTTCCACCCAGTGGCTGTTCCACCTCTGCTGCTCCACCCAGTGCCTGTCCCATCTCTGCTGCTAACTCCTGATCTGCTCCATTAAGTGGCTGTTCCACCTCTGTTGCTGCTTCCTGCCTTGCACCACCCAGCGGCTGTTCCACCTCTGCTGCTGCCTCCTGCTCTGTTCCACCCAGCGGCTGTTTCACCTTTGCTGCTGCCTCCTGCTCTGTTCACAATACAGAGGCAGTTCAATCTCTCCCCTCACACTATCGCATCTCACCTTCATTCCATGTCTCCCTGCTCAATTCATACATTGATCCACTCTCTCCTTCTTCCCCAGGGTCTGGTGCTGATGATGTACCTCCTCCTCCGGTGGACCCTGCAGACGAGAACATCGATTGCGTCTGGGACATTCTTGACTCCTGGTGATGGGGCAGCCAACTAGAATATCTCATGGACTGTGAAGTTTTCGACCCTGAGGAAAGATGTTGGGTTCATCGTGATGAAATACTTGATCCTACACTTTCACTCAGCTCATCCCAGTCGTCCAGTGCCGAGAGGTAGTGGTCGGTCATTTCCGTCCTCAGGAGCTGGCCGTGGAGGAGGGGGTACTGTCAAGAAAACTGCATTGTCAGTGCCAGACCTCTTCACTCCGTGCAATCGTTCTGCATCACCTGCAACTGTCATTATCACATGTCACTAATCTCCAGTCACTTCCCTCACTGTTCAAAACTCTACCAGTTCCCTCACTCTGTTGTCAGGTCTCGTTGATAGTACTTCGACTTACTAACTCAGTCATGCCAAAGACTTTGTCGCCTGCCTCGTACCTGCTACCTTGGAACATTCAACCTGCTACCCGCATCTCCAATCTCCATTCAGCCAACCTTCTTCAGCCTGCCTGTCTGCATCAGCCCAGACTCCATTTACATTTTTACAGATAAGAGACTTCGTCAGAACCCTTCATCCATTGATTCAAGCTAATTCAACTTACCTGCCGTGTCTGTTAAGTGTGCTTAATAAATTTCACAGCAAGCTTTACCTGTTTGTATTGTTCTGATTCATGGCAGATTTAAATAAATAAGGCATAGACAGAATGACTGAAATTGCGTTGGTATTGCTGTCAAATGGTCTAGCAAACCAATCAGATAAAATTAATTTATTGCAAAACCTACTGTTTAGTGGATACCAAAAAAAAAAAAATAATAAATAATCAAGACTTTGTAAAAGGGCATAATGCTGTGGGTCCTGTTTAATTAAAAATAAATTGAATTAGCAGCACCAGCTCCTTATTACACAGCTCTTGAATCTGACTGAACAGGTGCATTTTTTTCTTTTCTTTTGGTGGATAGATATGTAATGTATAGCCAGAATAATGTATTATGCAGTTAGTCAATAACTATATGATATATTAATATCAGAATAAATATATACTTGATATAAAACAATTATTATCTTGGAATGCTGTTTGCTGAAGCGTAAAGGTCATGTTAGTCCCCAAATGACATACATTTACAACACTTTTTTCCCTCCAATAGTAATACACCTCAGTGATTCCTGAAATAGGTCTAACAACGTTCAGGGTATTAAACTACCTTGCTGCTTGTTGTGCTGTGCGGT
This sequence comes from Pimephales promelas, assembly GCF_988280905.1. Taxonomy (NCBI): domain Eukaryota; kingdom Metazoa; phylum Chordata; class Actinopteri; order Cypriniformes; family Leuciscidae; genus Pimephales; species Pimephales promelas. The sequence goes on from NC_142791.1 coordinate 10,602,679, forward strand.
CACCCAATCAATCACCACTCTACATGGTAATTGTGGTTTAATTGCAAGACAACTGTCCACAGAGTGTTTCTTTATATAGATAGCCTGTAAACCCATTTGTAACCATGAGTAGTTATGCGTGACAGTTACCTGTAGATCTCACAAATAAATTTAGACATAGATGTGGGGGAAGAAACTTCGTCATTAAGGTTCATATAATTAACAGAGAATATTATATTTGCATCCAAGACACCCTTTACACACATTACGCAATCAGAAGGGTGTGTGGCGAGTATCAACACAGCTGCTCAAAACACCCGATGGTATTCAACGCATGCGAACGCGAGTAGCCTAACAATTACCGCGTGCTGCTGAAAATGCACACTTCGCTTAAATTCAGATTAGCTGCAGGATCTGTCTCTTCATTATTTACGAATTTTACCTTTTGAAGAAAGCAAAAGCACATATCTGTTTTTTCTCCTTAGTCCACTGGCAGTTGTTCGAGCCCCTTTCCTTACGGCTTCATGTCTGTTTGGAGGAGATGAGGCCATCAATCAGAAAATCAGAGAGCTGGATAGGAATCTGATAACACACACACACACACACACACACACACCTGTTCTCTTGAAGGTGAACTTGCAGGATATAACCTTTTGGCTTTTCATCCTTTTTCTGCATTTTGATATTTTCAAATGCAGTCAGTGTAGAACATTCTTAAAATATGAAAACCGATAGATATAAGTGCTGGTGGAACATCCAAGTAGCTTACTTTTAAACATGGTAACTCAGTTTCTAGCTACTCAATTACCAGTAATTGCATTCAGATAGTATTTAATTTCAAATATTCCATAAGCATGGAAAAAACTGTTCAATTTGCTAGTTCAGTTTGGTCTACCAGATGTACCAGCTAATTACCAGCTGTAAACTTATAGGGAACTTCAGACAAAATAAAAAGTTATCTTGGAATCAGTTGGAAGAAGTAACCCCCAATCGTAACCACCAAAGCAAAAATGTCTGCCCACTGTCTGTCCACGTTTTGCTGTGTGTGTGTGTGTGTGTGCGTGTTCAATCACTTACTCCTAATGTGTGTGCACTAACTTGGATGGGTTAAATACAGAGGACAAATTCCAAGTATGGGTTATGATCCTCAGCCTTTGAGGTCCTTGGACAGAATCCAGAGTCCAACATTTTCACATGTGTTTAATCAAATTGTCAAAATACCTCTCAAAACGCTTTCTACAGACGCTCCTCACTATCCGCGCTGAAGCTGAGATCGTTCACCAGCTTTGTGGAACGGTATACGCGTGTACATGTTTTTGACGCGTACGTTACACGTCTCATCCTGACGTCATTGTATCTTCATGGGTTGTGTGTGAACGCACTCACAGATCCCGGCAAATCACTGGCAGTGTGAATTAACCGAAATCAAACAATCCCGGGACAAATGCCGGGTCACATTATCCATGTATTTTCTGGAATCTCTGTGTGAAAGGGGCTTATGTCTACAAAGCAAAAGATGTGATGGGCTATATCACAGAACATGCAGGTAAAAAGGCACGGTAAAAAGGTAAAAAAATAAGGTGAAAATGGATCCACAACCTTGTGTGTCTCAGAGCAGTTTGTGAAAGAGACAGGGTGGAATGAAGAAAGATCTAGAGACGTGTTTTTTTAAAAGCCGAACTTCTAACTTGATTGCCGCATTTTTAGAACACCTTGTCGTGCATAAGACGTGAGTGTAGTGGTCAAATGTGTCCGTCTAGTGCATGTTGAACAGAAAAACAATCGAACTGTAGTGCAGTTGCATGCAAAAATGCATTTTAATTCTGCTGAAGTGTCACATATAGAATGTCTTCCATTTTGTCTTGCATTGCAAGTCTCTTTTTCTCTTGTATTCTTATGCACTTGATAAGATTGCTCGGAAAGGCACAAAGAGAACTCATTTTCTAGTTAATGTCCCTCAACGATATGCCAGCTGAATGAGGGTGGTGTTCTCATGGCTCCTGTACAGCTGCTTGGCTGAGTATCACTGATATGGTCTTTTGGATGACACTCCAGAAAATGTTATTTCCAGCAAATGTCACCCTGACTTCACTGATCTCTCTGACAGTGCTCGGAACGGCTCAGACATACCCCCGTTCTGGTAAAGCTGATCATGTTCAATGCCCGGAGCACCCTTCTCAACATTCCATTTACTTTAGATAGAATGCTCTGCTTTAGAACAGGCTGCATTGAGAGGAAAACAACCCTGGAGTTTTCTCCCCATCTGGGATGTGAGAAAGCATTTACACACTCGCCATTCCGTTAATCAATGTTTGGAAATGATTTTCAGGGAAATGTTGGTTGTGTCTGGCTGAGCCAAGCCTATTTGGCCACCTGACTGTTCCCCCGTCAGCTAACCATGTGCCTTTCCTTCTGCACAGTGGCTGGTGATAGGCCACAGTTCTCTAGCTAATATCTCTTTGCTTTGCAAGGCAATAGCAGCTGTCTATAGTGTGCTCTCAGACAGGCGGTAATTTGATATTATACCAGAAATAAAATGGATCATGGCTGGATTTCGGTTTTAACAGTTCCTCCTTCCATCGCCAGTGTTTTTGGTCCCACATATGAATTATGCTCACAAATGTTTGGAATGAAAGGGTGAGCTCAGCTGTTTGGACCAAAACGTAATGAATTCTACATCCACATTTAAAGGGTTAGTTCACCCAAAAATGAAAATTAAGTCATTAATTACTCACCCCCATGCTGTACCAACCCCGTAAGACCTTCGTTCATCTTCGAAACACAAATGAAGATATTTTTGATTAAATTTGAGAGCTGTATAACTACCACATAGGCTCCTAAGGGACTGGCTCTTGACGGCCCAGAAAGTCAATGAAGAAAATGTTTAAATATGCCATGTGACTACCGTGGCTCAACTATAAGTTTATCAAGCGACGAGAATACTTTTTGTGCGAAAAAACAAACAAAAATAACGACTTTATTCGACTATTCCTTTTCGTCCTTGTTGGCCTGAAACGAGACTTACTTAGATTTCCACGACGCATGCGCGAGAATTGAACTGAAGTAGTTAAAGGAGATCGCAATTCTCGTGCATGCGTCGTGGAAATCGTATGGAAGTCTCGTTTCAGGCCAACAAGGACGAAAAGGAATAGTCGAATAAAGTCGTTATTTTTGTTTGTTTTTTCGCACAAAAAGTATTCTCGTCGCTTGATAAACTTATAGTTGAGCCACGGTAGTCACATGGAATATTTAAACATTTTCTTCATTGACTTTCTGGGCCGTCAAAAGCCAGTCCCTTAGGAGCATATGCGGTAGTTTTACAGCTCTCAAATTTAATCAAAAATATCTTCATTTGTGTTCCGAAGATGAACGAAGGTCTTACGGGGTTGGTACAGCATGGGGGTGAGTATAATTAATGACTTAATTTTCATTTTTGGGTGAACTAAGCCTTTAACTCAGCTTTGTGCTTCAATGTATCAAAATTAACTTTAAGATTAAGAGGAAAAAGTAGTTTGAGTAATATTCTAATTTATTCGTAGATCAATGAAATGTCAAAATTAAGCCAATTAAGCAATAAGGTCTCAAAGGCTGTGCTGTGGGTTATTGTGAATACAGTCATGATGACACAACCCCTTTAGCCGTGACCACATTCACAGTAAAGCACGCATAGGGTATCCTATTGCTTTTATAAAACGGTCGGTTACCACAAGACAAAAAATATATCTATTAATATGTTACGTTCTGGAAGTTGTATCGGGTGACCCAAGACACCCAGTCAAAGCAAGATACAACACAATTGTTAGTTCTCAGAAAGACTCGGGAGATAAAATGATGTAACAAAGCATCAATTTATTGACAGCCCAGCAGGCAATTATTTGCAAAGTTCATTGGCGTAGGCTCCGTCCATAGATTGTAATCCGAGGGTAGCGGATCAGCATTTCCTGCCTGTGTGTTGCTGTTGAAATTTGATGAACAATTTTTTTGATTATATGTTTGATAATATGTGTAGACCCTTAAAATATAATAATAATTCGTAAAGTATAAATAATCGTCATGGGCTCGGTGTAGGGGGAGGGGGGTTACAGTGGAATTAGGGGTGGCCATAGCAGACTTAAGCAACATAAGGCTAGATCCTCAACAACTTAATGTAACGAAGAGAAGTGGGTTGTTTTTTATTCAGACAGTGAATGTAATATATGCTAGATTAGTATTATGTTCAGTGTTCATGCATCTTAATTTATGACCAATATTAAGGGCCACCTTCATAAATCATCCAGATTAATAATTGACATGCTCATTGATTTTAAGCTTTGAGTCATATCCAAGCATATGACAATGCATTTCAATGTATTATAAGGTTGACAATGCCTATTGTATTATAAGGTTGTTGTTGTTTTTTTCCAGAAAATTCTGTTAATTTGACCACTCATCTCTCTCTTGTAAGCATGCAGGTAATTACTGCACTGACCAGCACTACACTAATCGTATTACTTTTCTTTACTTCTGGCCAGTTTCATTTACACTCCAAACAAGCTCTAATGTGCCTGCTTAAGGATCCCATGGATGCCTCAAATGTAAATAATTGGAGGAATCAGGCCATCTAATCAGTCATCTGCCGGGCTGATTAAATAGAGCCAGATCAGTTCTCTCCATATGTTTAGTGCTGAAGCTCTGCCAGCTCTGTAAGATCTGTCTCTGTTAAGATGCACATTTCCCCCCCTTTTTTATCTGAGCATTATTACAGCTAAAGCATTACTAACCAACTTGTATCACATTTCTACATGCCTGTGGCACTTTTCCCGGGTTCAACACGCAGTCAAAGAGGCCACGGTCTTCTCCGAGTTCAGTTTCAGGGCACAATAAATTAAATTTTCATTGCTGGGTGTATGTTTTTTATTTTTTTATTTTATTTCACCTTCTCTCACAGGCTTCACTAAATGGACAGTGAACAACATAAGGTTGTTGCAGAAATCTCATGGCTGAAACATTTAATTTTATTGTACAAAACATAAGCATTGCTAGACCCTGAGTTGTAAGGCTTCTGTCTCTGTGGTTTATCTCACAATCGTGAAAATCTTAGAATAGCTGACAGCAGCCTTAAAAACATGTGATTATATTTCATAGGTGGGTTTCATTCATCAACATTAGTTATTTATTAACATGAACTTAAAATAAACTTCTATTGCATTTATTAAACTTACTTAATACGACATTTTCAAATTCATTTTAAAATCAAAAGTTGTATTTAGTTAATTCGTTGTAAACTTACTAACATGAACAAAGAAAGAAACAAAGATATTTGTATCAAGTAACATTAACAAAGATTGGTAAAAATTAGTAAAAATCATTTATAAATGTGTGGAATTTGAACTTTTTTAGTAAATTAAATTGTATATTTCATTTTAAATTCTAATGATTTTAATCTAATTTATGAGTCAAGTTATACCTGACCTCTCTCACTTTATGCAACTAACATTCATCCGAGCCACATCAGACTGAAATCCTTGAATTACCTTTGGTACGAACAGAAATGGGCATTTTTTATATATATATATATATATATATATTTTTTTTTTTTGCTGCATGCTAATACTGCCACCTCAGTTGTTTAGATTACTTTACTATTTCGCTTGTTTACGTCAGCTTGTAATATGACCCCATGGGGATTGAATATACATTTATATAAATATGCTGATGTGTTGAATCCTCAGTTTAAAATTGGCAGTAATCAACCTGATTATAACAGCATACAAACTAACAAAGTAAAAGTTAAATATATCATCATTGCAGGCGGCACATTAATGCAACATTCTTGCTAGGGGCTCCATATTAAAATGTATGAGCAAAAGGGCAGCAGACAAAAAAATACACTGACATCATTAGAATTGTTGAGGATGCTCACAGTATGAATAAACATAATCCAGGAGGACTGTAAGAGAGGTTGCAGCAGAGCCCCAGGACATCAGGGAAATGATGTGACTTAAAGTACATGGACATGTGATTAATGTTCTCATAAAGTAGGGCAAATATTGTTGCCAAGAAAGCTCATTGGGACTGTAAAGCTGTTAGGCAGGCCAGAGAAGATAATGATGATAACTGTATCATAGCACACATTAAACATGCTACGCTTTACCAGCTCTACCATTTAGATGATATTATGATGAACTGATACCTGAGGGTCTTCTGCTTTCTCACCACTCTTCTCATATACCTCTACCCACCATACAATATGTTGTTAAAATGTGACACATCAAAAGGTGATGTGTCATGACAATAATCCATAACTGACCTGAGGGCCACTGACACATCTGTCCATGATAGTGGCCTTAGTATTGAGCAGACGCATGTTGACCTATGGGACGTGACAAAGAGGTCACATTGGAGCAGCAGGACAAATGACTCTAATGATGATTACAAAAAAAGAGAGATGTGCTGCCAAGTGGAGCATTGTATGGCAGGATTTGTACCATTGCAAAAGACGAGAGCTTTACAAGAGCTTTCATCAAAAACATTTCTCATTTACAAAACACTACTTGTCTATATAGAGACTGACAGATGCTCTGAAGTGAGCATTTAGTCAGGAGCAGGAAACGATCTAGAGTATATGCTGATTACGGTTTATCATCATTTTCTTTTTTCAGACAAGTTCCTTTTTTACCACAATTTCACTATATTGTACAGTAGATTGGCAGAAATGCCAACATTTCTGCAGTTCATTGAAGTCTGAGTCATTCCTGATACCTTTTAAAGGAATACTAAAAAGAAAATTCTGACATCCTTTTCTGCCGTCATCATTTTGTCACCTTGTGGAATGTAAAAAAATAAATAAATAAATCTAGCATTTCAAGATTAAACTCAAAATGTTTGAAACGGAAGTTGAGATCGTCATTTTTTCCTTGTCGTGACATATATCCGAGTGAAACGTCTTCTGAAAATAGAAAAAAATGTAGGGCAGGGCTTGATTTCGTCCTTCGGGAATTGATTGGATCGTTGGAGGTTGGGCGTTGCAAACAAAATGGAGGCAGATTTGAATGCGATTCTCTGAGAGGCGGTGCACCGATAGCTGCACCCTCATCGGATCTGGCCGCACCCTTTCGCCATTGCACGTGACCAAAATAGAAGAGAGGTCGTTTCGATGGAAGAGGGAAGGGTAATGTCTTTGATTAAAGATTATAAGGGTACATAAATTTAAAAAAAAAATAATGACGTGCACACATAAATCATTTATAATAAACGCTACAATATTACATACAAAAAGAAGATTTTTCAAATTTAATTTCATGCCGACTTTAAAGTCGAAATGTTTCGAGATTGAAGTCGAAATATTTCGACATTAAAGTTGAAATATTTCGAGATTAAAGTCTTTCACAGAAGTGTGTGCATTCATAACAATTCATAATATTAATATTCATAATAATTCATAATATTCACAGTGCGCGTCCACTGGCTCAGAGCGCTTGTGTAAAGAAATGCACTCGTGAAGTCGAACTGCCATGGATCAACACAAAATAGTAGCTTTTTACTTTTATCTGGGCTTTCAACAAAATTCTACACAGGTGCTAGTCTACCAACAAGAATTGCCATGGTATTGTCAATAGACGAGTGCACAGACTCCGCCAGAGTAGGAATCACTATAGATATCATATGAAGAGTTCAGATGCAAAAGCCTCTAAGTGCCATTTGAAATTTTCTTCTAAAATGATAATTTTTATCAAGCTTGTATATTTAAGTTCAGTAATTTCACTTAAATGGCAACGAAGATTACCTATTAATTGTCATTTAAGTGAAATTACTGAACTTAAATATACAAGCTTGATAAAATTTAGAAGAAAATTTCAAATGGCATTTAGAGGCTTTTGCATCTGAACTCTTCATATAGAGACTAGATGCCCTATTGGCCGCTGGGCACTGAGAAATCCGGACCTGACCATCTGTAAATCTTGAACCGGTCGTATTCCTATTGTGTTGCATAGCAGTCCTGTATCATAGCTACACGTATGGCCTTTGCAGCAAAAAACCCCGCGTGAAAATCAGTTCGGTATTCAGTGAGATGTTATTCATTAAATGCGCTGACAGCTCATTGCACCTGGCAAAGATTATACTGAGCGGAGCGGATGACCGGTTTAAGATGGCTGCTAGTCCGTGCCAATAGGCAGTAGTAGTCTATTTATTTTTTCATAAAGTTGGATATCTCCACCCAGTCTGAAAAGTGTTTTCTAGGTTGGTTTTCCAATAGGCTAAAGTCTATTCCGGTGCAGTATATTTTATAACGTCCTTTAATAGTAGCCTAATGCTGGTAGATTGGCACCTGTTGAATTTCCTTTTGTTGAAACAAAACACACACTCACAGTGTGAAACACTCGCTATGCACCATTATGAATGCTACACTTGAGATGACTTCTTGCTGCTACATGCATTCCAACTGAAGAGTTCAGATGCAAAAGCCTCTAAATGCCATTTGAAATTTTCTTCTTGAATGATGATTTTTAGCAAACTTGTATATTTAAGTTCAGTAATTTCACTTAAATAACAATTAATAGGTAATCATCATTGCCATTTAAGTGAAATCGCTGAACTTAAATATACAAGCTTGATAAAAATTATCATTCTAGAAGAAAATTTCAAATGGCACTTAGAGGCTTTTGCATCTGAACTCTTCAACTCCTCTCTGACCTCTCAGCTCCTATCTGACCTTTTTTTGGGAGATGCGCATGGAGGTTGAAAGGGAGAAAGGCTGCGCGCCTGGTTTCAGTACTATGTTGTTCAGTACTCCATCTTCCTAAATCCACAGAAAAGCTTTGTGAACTCCCTTTTTACTGTTTCTTTGGAATCCAGGCTAATGTTATTTATTCTGGCGACCAACTGCAGTGCCACTGCAGCAAGCCTACCAAGCAGTGGTGTGCACAGCCCCTCCACAGCGTATATTTCTTTCTTATTACTTTTACTGTTCTTTCTAAGAGTGGCGGTGAACTTGCCCCTCCAACATGACATCATGACTTTTGCGTAAACATACACGCCGCTTTCGAGTCAGGTGGCGTGTTATCTCTACACATTTTGAGCTATCCGCGTGTATGTCTACGCCATTAACGTCCGCGTCATTCCGCGTGTCTGTACACGCAGTCAAATCTCCAGTCATAAATGCCATTAACCCCAGTGACGGTTAAGTTTAGGGATGGGGTTGAGGTAAGTCATATCTTTTTTTTACCTAGGATGGTAAGGGAACAGTCATAAATGCCATTAACCCCAGTGACGGTTAGGTTTAGGGACGGGGTTGAGGTAAGTCATATATTTATATAACGTTAAGTCAACGGCGTTCATAAACGAAAGGCGATTATGCGTCTTGATAGCACGCCAAAAATGGAAATACGAATTGGCGCGGCATACACACGCTACTTCATGAGATCAGTCTGTGCCCCTCACATTCAGACGAGTCCCTCCTGGCCCCAGCAGAACCCTCATTGGCCTCTCCAGCCTGCTCAACTGACCCTGGTTGTACAGCATTTCAAGTATTGCAGTGACATCTGCGCCAGTGTCGATTTTAAAGTGTGCATTAAGATTTTCCACATGTATGTCTGTCATCTATAGACTGCCATTTGTGTCCGCAGACAGTGAGCCCAGAAAAGCGATCAGTGTCATCGAGACCTCATCAGTGTCCTCCATCACTGTAGCTACATGCACTTCACACATTCTTTTGGTTTTCCACACTCTGGTGCAATGTCCTTTTTTTCCCCACAGTTATTGCATACTACCTCTAGCTGGACATTGTTGTAGACTATGCCATCTTGAATCACCACATAGTTTTATCTGTTTGCTTATGTTGCGGCTTGGGTTGTTTTGGACGTACGCTATTACGCTGCCATGTGCATGCTGTCGAGCTGAGTGTTGGAGATATCCGGTTTAAAGTTTACTTAGTGCTTCTTTACCTACTTTGTCAAGCTTCGTTAATTGCTTTCTCTAGATTGAGTTCAGGATCGAGTTGTAGTTTTTCTGACTAGCGTTTACCTCTCAGACCTACGAGTCTATCTCTCACCATTTCGTCACGCAGAGCCCCGTATCCCCAGTGCTCCGCTAGGCAATGCAGTGTGTGCACTGTGTGAAAGCTGTCAGCCAACTCACCCATTTCTTGTTGCCTCTTTGCCTTCTCGAAGATCACATTTCTGCCTGTTAAAAAGTGAGCTTCCAACTTCATCTTGAAAGTGTCGTGCTTACTTGCTTCCTCTAGGAAAGCCTCCAATCCAGTCTCCAATCCAGATGCGATGCGAAGTCTGTCGAAGAGTTTAATCCACTTAGTCCAGTCTTCGGCTTTTAATGTGAACTTCTCTGGTGGCGAAACTTGAAAATAATTAATGTTGCCGTCTGTGATCTCGCTAGCCCCAAACTTTAAGTGATCACCAAAAAGGGAGTGGACAAAAAACTTGCCGGCATCCTGTTATCTCCTACTTATAGATGTTTGTTAAGATAACGTTTTTACTTCTGACACCATGTTACGTGGTTAATAGGTACACTGTAACCTTTATAGGAGGCTCTAGTACACAAGGACCACAGCAGTGTATCTGTTGAACCCACGGCTTTATTATTCCCCCTACCCAAACAACCACCTGCACAAGGTTCCTACCACAGTAGTTAAAGGAGAACTCCGGTCAATTTTAACATTGAGCTCATTTTTTTTTTTTTTGTAAAATTAGAGTGATGTCAGTACAGACAAAAACGACAAAAATCGGTGTTGCCTACACAGTGTTATCGTCTTTTTAAAATTCGCACCCTGTTGACTTCAATAGGGCATGTTCTAAACTTGCTTTTTTTAGCCTCTTAACATCCTTGATTTGTCATTACGAGTTCACAGCCATGTGAGTGATGTTATTAGGAGTGATCACAGTCAATCTGACGGCAGTAGGTATGAAAGATATTAATAGAAATGATGTTAATTCAGCCAGCACACATACCTCTATTTGCTTCCTGTTTTCGGTCGAAGCCCACAGTAGTCGATTGCCGAGTTCACACGTGCGATCATTAGTGAATATCATCTCAAACCTGCTCCGTGTGTTCAACATCTGATTCGGATGAACTATCTATTTGAGCTGATATTCTCAGAACACCACACAGTGTTGGGTTTGAGATGATATTCACTAATGATCGTGCATGTGAACTCGACAATCGACTACTGTGGGCTTCGACCGAAAACAGGAAGCAAATAGACAGGTATGTGCGCTGGCTGAATTAACATCATTTTTAATATTCTGGTGTCCTTGGGGTCATTGTTCCGTTTTAAAACTAAAAGCCAAGCTTTAGATGTTGGACAGATGGCCTCATATTTGTTCCTAGAATATTGTTATACAGAGGAGTTCATGGTGGACTCTATGACTGGAAGCAGTCCAGATCCTGTGGCTTCAAAACAAGCCTAAATTATCACCCCTCCACCAACAGGCTTGATGTCTCATAATTATATTTGGGGCTTTTTGTGATACATTTGGTTAGGACTGTGCTGGAAATAGCATTGAGCATTATGCCCAAACACCTTCTCTTTGGTCCCTACTGCGCAAATGACATTTTATTTCTATGACTTTGCATCTTTATATATATAAACTTGTGGAAATAATACTCCATTTTTACCATCAAAATTCCTCAAACACTGAACCCACACTGGGTTGCAGCAATTTCATACACACAGCTGGACGGAAAAAAGTGGAAAACATATAACGCATTTCATTTAAAGTAACATTTTCACAGATGAACATTACATGAAAATGTGAAAACAGGGTTGAACCAGACCACAATCATCAAATCTCTAGTAAATACACAGCAATATTTTGGATGATCTGGCCTTTATATTAAACTCATGTTGTTGTTGTTTTTTCTTTTCCTAATATATATAATGTAATTCTAATCAGGAATTATTATTCATTTAATCAATTATGAGATTCATAATTTCATACGCAAGATGCCGTCTTGTGGCAGAAATAGTTTCAAAGTGGAAGAAAGCCCAATGATAAATGGGTTCTTTTTATCTAGTTCTTGGTTTTAATGACCACAGCACCACTCTGTGGTAGCCTGCTGAATGTCATTTACAAGCTCTTATTCACAACTCTTTTAGGCTTTGGACAAAAAAAGCAATAACAAAAGAATTAGAAAAAATAAACACAAAATAAATACAGATTTATTATGGACCAAAAGGCAGGTCCATGATGTTTGTCCTGACATGTTCTTCTGGCTGAAATCTTAAGCAGCAAGATTAAAAAATAAACAGTGAACTTTGGCAGGCCTACAGACCACTGTAAATAGCCATCTGAATAACATGATTCTCCCACTACAACCTTGAAGCACTGCCCACTACTACAGACTTTAGTTTATAACTTAAATCCTTTGGAGAAGCCATTTTATCGTCAGTTTATTAACCTCAGGTTAAGTTCAGTTTTGAATCTCTGCCCAACAGAGATTATGCAAATTTCTCAATTTCATTTCTCAAAAAGCAGCGATATTTAAAAAGTAGATTACAAGTTCCAAAATTGCATACAGCATCAACTATAATCACTTTTAAAAGTCCCCAAATTTTAGCGACACAGTGAATGCCTAAAAAAAAAAAAGTCACTAAGATACATCAACTGAATCTTAACCAATTTGGTACACAGAAAACCCAGATGGCACCCTTTACCAAGTTAAATACTCAACTAGCATTAGATATCCTTTAAAATGTTGCATAAAACCCACACTGTAAAAAAAAATATTTTCAAGATTTGTTATCACAACACATTTTCTTTTGTCAAATCAACTTTATAATAATTTATTTAGTTGAGATAACTTATTTTGAGTTTCTGATGGTTAAATTAAACTACTTCATTGCATTAACTCACTTTTTCCAGTTCAATCAACTTAAAATTTGAAGGCAACCCAGGTTACATACTTTAAGTTAAACCAACAATATTTTTTTTACAGTGTAGTAGTCACAACATTTTTTTCTTTTGTCAGATCAACTTAAATAATTTATTTAGTTCAGAAAACATAATTTTGAGTTTCTGATTGTTAAATTAATCTCCTTCATTGTATTAACTCACTTTTTCCAGTTCAATGAACTTATAATTTTAAGGCAACCAGGTTACTTACTTTAAGTTAAACCATCAATATTTTTACAGTGCACAAGAAAAAAAAAAACTTTATCATAACATTTATTAAATGACTATTCTGGAAGACATACATAGCATTACGATACCGTTTTTCTAGAGTCCCTTGGCGCTTGGCGGAGTAGTAGCGGCTTGAAGAACGGATGCTTGTTTAGCTGGACATCTGAACCAGATTTACGTAGAGCCTGTGCAGTCTGTGGGATACCAGAGAACATACCAACAGAAGATGCTTGGGAACTCAAGCCTAAAGATGAAGCCCTGTTGGAACCTGTGAGGTGCTGCAAGGTCACAAAACGCTCAGATACTTTCCCACGGATTGGAGCATCAGATGAACGTCTAGAAGTTCTCTCAACTACACCAAGGAGACCCTGGGTTCGCCGAGAGTCTGAGCTATACAGGCCATTTGACCTCCGATTACTGGTAGACTGACTAGAAACAGCTAGGGGAGGGTAACCAAGTTTGGCATATGCATGGGATCCAGGAACATACTTGCTAGAGGGGCTTTGAGAAAGGCCACCATAACTTCTGCTACCATCCTGTGCTGAAACAAACTTTCCAGAATCTCCTGATGAGCCTCTTGCTGAAGACAGGGAAGAGAATTTGCTCTGCATTGGAGAGCTTTGAGACAGAGAGCTAACCTGTGATGCACTTGAGGTCTGAATAACTCCGGAAGGCTGCCATCTTTGGGGCTTCTGGCTTTGGGACATAAAATAGCTCTGAAACTCTTGGTTGGACTGTCTGGCAACATCTTGGGGTGATGATGACGACACACAATGACAATTATAGGATGCAGATGCAGGGGCAAACTGACTTGTGATACCCTGTGGCTGGAATGATCCACCAGAAGTAGTGCTTCCCTGAGTAGAGGACCCGGACCGTGAGCCATAGCTAGAGGTAAACTGCTTCTGTGAACTCTGGACTCTAGCAGACACACTGGCAACATCTTGGGGTGATGACAACGATACACAACGACAATTATAGGATGCAGATGCAGGGGCAAACTGACTTGTGGTACCTTGTGGCTGGAGGGATCCACCAGAAGAAGTGCTTCCCGGAGTAGAGGCCCCTGACAGGGTGCCATAGTTAGAGGTAAACCGCTTCTGTGAACTCTGAACTGTAGCAGACTGACTGACAGCACCTTTTGTGGAGGATAGTGATACACTTGGATAGGACGAAGATCCAGGGGCAAACGGTCTTCTGGTACCTTGACGCTTGAGGGATCCACCAAATGGTGTGCTTCCCTGCAAGTAGAAGGGAGAAGAGGACCTTTCCTTGATGCCAGTGTTGCCTGTGAAGGTAGAGGTAAACGGCTTCTGTGAAGCTCTCTTCAGGAGTCTGTTAATGAATAAACTTGAGCCCACTTCATTAGGCAAAGTCCCAGAAGACTGGACTGCATGAGGTGAGAGAGTATTGTCAGAAGGCTGACCCCACTGGTGGTAAGCTTTTGAAGAAGCGCCACCTGTTAAACAAAATAGAAGGCTCACAAGTAGAAATAAATAATACATCTAGCCATATGCCTAGAAGAAAAAAAAATACCTTTAAACCCATAAGCATCCTTCAAAGAAATCAGGAGGATTACAAACAAGGGTAACCTACAAGTGCACATATATATAAAAATATATTAAATACATAACAAACTCAATAGTTTCAGAATCCTTTCCAAGCACAGATTGAATAAACTCACTTTTTCCACCTTTGCTCCATGGCAAACAAACAAACAAACAAACAAAAAAACTGAGTACTCCAAATATCCCAGCATTTACTATTTCAAACTGCTACTAGTATAAACATACATGTAACTGGAGATAGGTGTATTTTATAGGCTGTCATAGTCCAATTAGAGCAAATTGCTAATTACATAAACACTTTTCACCTGGGAAACTAACTGGCAGTGAAAAGATAATTGGTAACAATTTACAATATTTAGTTGACAAGAACTAAGAATGAACAATACTTCTACAGTATGTATCACTCTTAATTATCTTCAACATTAACTAATACATTTGTTAACGTTATTAATGCAATGTGAACTAACATGAACAAACAATGAACAGCTATTTTTTTTTTTTTTTGACTAACACTTACAAAGTACTAAACACTATGCTGTAACATATGTATCGCTTGTTAGTTCACGTTGGTAAATAATACATTCACTAATGTTAATGAGACCTTATTGTGAAGTGTTTCCAGATAATTGTTTTATGAAGGCTCTGATACCCTCTGCTGTTGAAACATTATAAAGCAGATAATTAATCCAGACTTTCATCTGATGTCTTGGACATTCGCATATACCCTTCACAAAATGTGCCTGATCACCTCAGGATGACCTTTATGAATTGTTTGTTTTGTGTAATGTCATAATGTAATGCAGACTTTGCAGAGGCAATTACTGATATATGGGGCACAAACATGTTAGGATTGGGCACATGCAGAAGTACAAAGCTCAGTTTATGCTAAATTGGGTGGAGTCTAAAAACAATCCTGTACATTTTCTTAATGTCTGACTTAGCATATAAAATAGACTCGGTTCAGCAAAACTACTATATTTTTCAAAATGTGTTTTGTAATTGAGAACCACTGTGGTTTGTAAAGTCCCTAGTACCCTGTTGTTCAAATTGAATCAGTACCAAAATGACATCAGTCAATCAGGATGTGCATTGCTAAAGTATTATATTTGATTACTTTCATCATTTACACCACATCAAAGTTTATTTAATGAAGTAAGTGGTCACATACATATTTCCAATATAGTGTTCATGCATTAGGATAATCGCTTCATAATGAATTCATGTGATATTAAGCACTGTATCACAGTAAATATTTATGGCACCAAAATAAATTATAATAAATACATTTCTTACACAACTATAAATTACACATTTTTACACAAAACATAAATTGACTAACAATAAGACAATGCATGAAAAAAATATATTGCTCAGTGTTTGGATTTCTTTAAATGATTTGATAGGGCCACTGTGCTTATCTATTCCCTTTTAATGCATTCTATGAACATATGGCTTCCTTTTATACTTTATGATACTTGTACTTCTAGATATGTAGTGAATTCATTATAATGATGAAAAAAAAAATCACAGAATACATTAAGCCATTATACATTAATCTTTTCACTTTTTGAAATAAATAAACACATGGTCAGAACACTGTTTGACACACTGAGCAACACACTAAAGAACTTGCACACTATAGTGTAGCGACGATATTCATACAATATTTTCATTACGACTTAGCAAAACTTTCACAATAAATAAATACCAAGAGCAGCAATGAAAAACAACTTTGTAATCTGTCAGTGTAGACTTGGTGTACTTGATCAGAGAGACTGAGTAACATCTAAAATGTAAAAGAAAGATTCATAACTGATTCACTTGGATAGGATGAAGATCCAGGGGCAAACGGCTGCAGATAAGTGAATGAACAAGGACAAAAGCAATACTAATGTTTGGAGTCTCGGGGATAAAACTCAGCCAGAGTGCTCTGAGGAATCCTCTTCAGCATCTCTTTGGGGAAGATTCTCAAGAGCTGCCAGCCAATGTCCAATGTTTCGAACACCGTTCGATTCTCATATGCACCTGTGATACAAAAACATGTTAGGTTGATTCTGAAAATAATAAAATAGTACAACTCACAGAATTTAAAGGAGCTGTATGTAAGATTGTGGCCAAAACTGGTACTGCAAGCAGTTTCAAATTACTGTAGAGTGGTGTATCTCCTAACCCTCCCCCCTGACTCGAGGTTCCCAGATAGGCAGCAGGTTCGTGATTGGTAGATCGGTGGAGGGTGGAGCATCAGACCAAAACACAACATGACAGTTGAGGGCTGCAACTTCACTTTTTAAGTGACAATATCCTGGCTGGACTACTTTTGTCAGTGATATAAGTATTTGAAATGAACATGATTTCTTAATGTCTTGTGACATATCAGGGGCATTTTATGATTATTTGAAATACATTTCTTACATACAGCTCCTTTAATTACATTTGATTAAAAAAAAAAGAAATGTACACACTATTTTTTTTCTTCTTTATAAATGTCCTTTCACACCAAACTTGAATAACAATGCATTCCTAAAAAGCTATTCACACCGGAGTGAACATACGCCTGACAACAAACTAAAGTTTTTTCTTTCTTACAGAATTGACAAATAAACTTATATTTGTCAGGTCATGTGACCATGACATCTCAACATGCCAATAAGCATTAAAAAATAATACAAAGATTCAGAATTATTTGAAAGTAATAAAGATAGAGAATGCAAGCATTTGGTATGGTATTTCAAGTGTTGGTTTGAAAGAGCCTTAAAGAAACAGTTCCCCCAGAATAAAATATTCTGTAATAATTCACTCATCCTCAAGTTTGTTCTGGTGAACACTAATGGGGACCAAAAATGGTTTGGTTACCCACATTCTTCAAAATATCTTCTTTTGTGCTCAACAGAACATAGAAACTCAAACAGGTTTAGAATAACCGGTGTGTGAGTAAATTATGACCGAATTTTTTTTTTTTGGGAGAACTATCCCTTTAACATAAGATTTCAGACATCATTCCACAGGTGCCCTCTTGTTGTTACTTACCCTGTGCAATAAAGTTCTTCTCAAATTTCTGTAGGAACTCCAAGTACAACAAGTCATCCGATGTCAGTGCTTCTTCACCAACCACGGCCTTCATTGCCTGCACATCTTTCCCAATAGCATAGCAAGCATACTGCAAAAGAAGAGTTGCTTTGTCACAGACAAGTCAAATTAACTCAAAACATTAGATAAATAAAATAAACATTTGCATGAAAGAGACCAAGTGCTTTGGTCATAATACAGGTGTTGTTTTTTCTTCATTTCTTTACAATTTACAATACCATTCAAATATTTGGGATTTTTTAAAATAATTTTCATATTTTTATTTAGCAAGGATGGATTAAACTGTTCAAAAGGGGGAAAAGCCTCTTCACAAAACATTTCTATTTCAAATAAATGCTGTTCTTTTCGAGCATTCTATTCATCAAATGATCCTAGAAAAACTGCTTATTAACATTGATAATAATAATAAATGTTTTGTGAGCATTAGAGCAGCACTTTAGAATGATTTCTGAAGGACCATGTGACACTAAAGTCTGGAGTAATGATGCTGTAAATTCAGCTTTGTCAGCACATAAACAAATTAAAATAGAAAACAGGCATTTTAAATGTAAACAATATTTCACAATTTTAGTGTTTTTACTGTATTTTTAATCAAATAAATGCAAGTCTTGGTGAATATATGAGACTTCTTTCAAAAAATATTACAACCCCCAAACTTTTGAACAGCAATGTCTGTTTATTCATACTTACCAACTGATTAGAAACATCTGAGTGGTCTTTGCGTGTCATTCCCTCGCCGATGGCTGATTTCATCAATCGAGACAAAGAAGGTAGTACATTGATAGGAGGATAGATCTGCATAGAAATAGCAATAGTTTGTATAAAACAGCACATGAGATTTATTAAAGTATTAGCTCACCCAAAAAATGCAAATTCTGTCATAGTTTACTTAAACTCACGTTGTTCCAAAGACTTATGGAAGACTTATGTTCATATGCTGAACACAAATGAGGATATTTTTACTACAATCTGATTGTTTTCTGTCCCTCCATTGACAGCTACGCAACTACCACTTTGACTCTTCAAAAAGTTCATAAAGAAAAGGCTAAACTAATCCATATGAATTGAGTGGTTTAGTCCAAATTTTTTGAAGAGACATGATCACTTTATATGAGGAATAGATTGAATTTAGGTTTTTATTCACATATAAACATTTGAGCAGCACGTTTGAGCTTTGACTAAACCACTCAATTCATATGGATTAATTTTACAATCTCTTTATGAATGTTTGAAGCATCAAAGTGGTCGTTGCATAGCTGTCAATGGAGAGTACAGAAAGTTCTCCGATTTTAGTAAAAAACATCTTCATTTGTGTTACGAAGATGAATGAAATTCAACACGAGGGTGAGTAAACGATGCCAGAATTATCATTTTTGGGTGAACTATCCCTTTAATGAAGTATTCAACTAATGTTCACACTATAAGTTTGTTTCCATCACTTGCCTGTCTGTTATGAAGCTGTCTGTCCACATAAATTTGACCCTCAGTGATGTAGCCAGTTAAATCCGGAATAGGATGGGTAATATCTGCAGATAATAGTAAGCAAGCCATTAAAGTAGTAAGCAAACCATTTATGATGATATAAAGATTAAAAGTGAGGTAGATGTTTGCTAACCATCGTTGGGCATAGTGAGGATTGGGATTTGAGTGATGGAGCCATTGCGTCCCTCCACACGTCCGGCCCTCTCGTATATCGTGGCCAGATCGGTGTACATGTAACCTGGGAAACCACGTCGACCAGGAACCTCTTCTCGAGCCGCAGAGACCTTCAAGACGATGATAAACTTATAATGTATATAATGTTATATCATGCTCTATAATGTATAGCAATGAGTAATGGGGTCATTAGGCTGTCATTATAAATTCACATATTATATCATACCTCTCGTAAAGCCTCGGCATAAGAGCTCATGTCAGTCAATATGACCAGCACGTGTTTCTCACACTGGTAAGCCAGAAACTCAGCTGCCGTAAGTGCAAGCCGAGGGGTGATGATACGTTCAATCCTGCAACAGGTATATCAAACTTTTAGGTCCAAGTTGCTCCAAAAAAATAAAAAATAAATTACACACATACATATATATATATAATATATATATATATATATAGAGAGAGAGAGAGGTATATATAAGTCTTATCATGTACTCACATTCATGTTGTTCCAAACCTACATGACATTTTTAAGGATTGTACTTATTACTCTTCTGGAATTCATTTAGTTTTGGTCTACTTGGAATCATTTAGAACACAAGTCATATAGAATGACATGAGGGTGAGTAAATGATGTCAGAATTTCATTTTTGGGTGAACCATCCCTTTACTTTCAAGAATATTCGAGAGAATACTGACGTGGGGTCATTGGCCAAATTTAAAAAGAGGCACACGTTGTCCATGGACCCGTTCTCTTCAAAATCAGACTTAAAAAATCTTGCAGTCTCCATGTTGACCTAAAGATAAAACTAATATCATGAAGATATCCCACTGATATGAATGCATTTATTCAGATTAAAAACTTTTAATACGATGTGCTCCTCACCCCCATGGCAGCAAACACAATGGCAAAGTTATCCTCACTGTAATCCATCACATCTTTGGATTTCTTCACCAATCCCGCCTGACGACAGATCTGTGCAGCAATCTGGGAAAAGAAGAAGGAAAAATAAAATACAATCAATTGTTAAGTAAATTAGACTCAAGTACTCAAGTTCTTAAATTAAAGCAGTCAAGCATGAGAAGTGGACAGCAGCGTGTAAGTGTATTTGTTTGAATTTCTCATTTGATTTAAGCACAGTTGTCATTGCTAGGAAACATTGTTTTGTATACTGTTTTTACTGTGTTTACCATTTGTACTTATGGAATGTTGATTGGTTTTTCAGTTTCACTCAGTTAAATACTAAGGTGTGGCCAACTAAATTCAATAATGTTTCAGGCAGGTGCATTTGAAATAGAAATCTTTTGTAACATTATAAATGCAGTTAAGGTCATTTGAATATATATTTAATGCATTGTTGCTGTATAAAAGAATTAATTTATTTCACAAAGCACCCCAAAAGATGGACTGACATTGGCCTCACCTCATTGTGGGGTAGACCAGCCGCTGAGAAAATGGGAATTTTTTGTCCTCTGGCAATACTGTTCATGCCATCAATGGCAGAGATGCCTGTCTGGATCATTTCCTCAGGATAAATACGACACTGAGGATTAATCGGCTGACCTGCAGGAAGCAGGAGGGAATTTGATGCACATATTTCATCAATATATATATATAACAATGATGACAATTTATGAGCATAACAGTTTATGTGATTCATCACAGCCTCATTGAAATGTACCCATGATGTCTAAGTAGTCCTCCGCCAACACAGTAGGTCCTCGATCAATCGGCTTTCCTGATCCGTTGAACACACGACCTGTAATAGACTTCAAGTTTAACCAAATACACATAATAAAAAACATCACATGGCTTCAAAATGCCTCTTTTTTGTTATTACCCAGCATATCCTCGGACACAGGTGTACGCAAAATGTCCCCTGTAAATTCGCATGTGGTTTTTTTGGCATCAATACCAGATGTTCCCTCAAACACCTAAAAATGAAATGAGATGCTACAGATCATATTACAAAATGGGGGGAAAAAGTAAAAAATGTCTATTGTCTATAAAAAGTAAAAAAGTCTATTTCAGAAGGCGTTATTCCCTTACCTGAACCACAGCTTTAGAACCTGTGACCTCCAGCACTTGTCCGCTCCTCTTGGTGCCATCAGGAAGCGTCAGATGGACAATCTCAGCATACCTGGGGAACTGTGCCAGACAGGTAACCAGTTAATATTGCATCAGAAACATCAATGTGATCCAGTACTTTCCAAACACATTAGCTGATGCTTGCAGAAATCCAATACCTTCACTTGATCCAAAATCACCAGGGGTCCATTAACACCAGCCACGGTTTTATATGCTGAGCACACAATAAACACGAATGTCACAACACAAGAGTGTTTTCATAGTCTAGATCAAATCACAAACACAACTAATGCACGCAAATTCAGCATAAGGGGTTTCTCTTAATTACATTAAGAGCACTGCATTAAGGAAAACAAATACAGTAAAAAATAAAACACATCACCTGATAAAATATGACATCATGCTATGGTCAAAGTGTCTTAAAAGAAAAAATAAAGAAAACAAATGAGAGTGTGTCATTAATATTATATGAAAACATAAATAACAAACATAACTAACAGATACTCACAATAAGAACATAAAATGCCTTAGAAATGTGTTATTAAGAAATAATTAGATATTTTATCTTTTAACTAAAACAACTTAAACTAAAATAAGGAATGAACATGTTTAAATATTTTTAAAGCTCCTTGCATATTTTGACCATCAATATGCATCTGATGATGCGGTCATCTATGGCCAGCCATTTTAATTATTCCTCACAACTAGGCTAACTATTCCTATTTTTAGTACTCATTTAGCTTATTAAAAAACAAAACAAAAACAACAACTAGTAACCAGTAGGGGTGTATGAAATTGACAAAAAACGATATCTCAACATTTTCTGGGATTTTATTGATAACGATAATTAGACGATATTTTGCTCGGTGTGTTTATTGT
This sequence comes from Pimephales promelas, assembly GCF_988280905.1. NCBI lineage: Eukaryota > Metazoa > Chordata > Actinopteri > Cypriniformes > Leuciscidae > Pimephales > Pimephales promelas. Next base: position 10,625,046 of record NC_142791.1, read on the forward strand.
GTTGGCACCTTGCCAGGTTTAGAACTGTAGTGGACAACTGACTCTTAAAGTCTTTGATATTGTTCTGTTCGCAGTAGTGACAGACAGAAATTATCTTTTGAAATAAGTTTAAATTGAATTTTACCTTTTATAGGTTTTTTAAACTAATTAAATGTACGCATCATCATTTGTCGAATTCTTACATTACTATATTCAATTAGAATAGTGAGACACAATAGGGCTTTTTGAAGCCCAAAGAGGACAGGGCTAGCCGTCGCCATCTTGGTAGCATGTCACCACCTATGGTCACCACTAGTCACTCCCGGATTAACGAAAAAGGGCAAAGAGGCGGGATTAGCTGAGTTTTCATTTCTATGCAAGCATCCCAACAATTACCTATTTTATTCTGTTTATGTCACTTTCAGTGTCAAGTCTATTTTTTATTTGGTATTGTACATAACATAAATATATATATATATATATATATATATATATATATATATATATATATATATATATATAATAAAAATATGCCCATATGATTGAATTTATTGATGTGAAAAATAATATTTATATAATTACTCATTTAAAATATATAATATTATAAAACGGAAATATAATTTTCCTTTTTTGGTTGAAGTTTTTTTTCCCATTCGGTAGGTAAAAGTTATATATGTTATTCTGGAAGTAATGAAAAAAGAACTAATAGCTATAGGAATAGCAGTCTAAATACTGAAACGGCTTGCCACTCCATCACGATGCAGAGCCTACACGCATCAGCCTAAATCCTGCATCATGTTGATTTATTGACATCTAATGTGACGAAAATCCAAACAAACAATAATTCATTTTTTTAGATCATGCAATTAGAGGTAAACAATATGCATTAACAGGGAATATAACTGTAAACTGACCCAAGATTATTTACCTGACTGCAGAACGTTATCATAAATAACAACATCAGAAATGTTATAAGTCTACAGTTGAAAATAACATAATGATGAACAGATTCAGTGTAACTTAAATTCATTCATTCGTTGCGCCATAACACACATCATTGTATCGCTCTAGTGGGGTTCTGTTTGTAAGGGCCCTTCATAGTCAGCACTGGACACTCACTCAATCTCGGCTGAGAAATGTAGTCACGAGTCACGGCAAGGACATTTTCCCGAACGGCGACGTGTTTGGTTCCGGTAACCGCAGATGATATTTCGCTGACAGCTCCGCTCACCATTCCCCTAAGAGCCTTCATGATGACTATAGCCTAATCCTCAAAAATCACTACAGGTCTGAAGCTAAGGGTGACAACACGGCTGCACATGCGCAATAGTGCTTATGTGTTTCTCTCCTCTCCCCTTTTCAAAACCGACGCAGTGGACGACGACGCCTTCTAGAGGTGAATGAGTGGTTGACACCATAGATATCATGATGTACTGCATATGATATGGGGAACATGAGGACTGTAAAATAAAGTGCTATCGGTAACTAATTATTTAGAACGAATAAGTAGAGACAAAACAAAACAACAGTAAAACAAACGTGGTAGAGCCTCAAAAGGACTGGACTAAGAAGGACAAGGCCTCACTAAGATGCAGCTTTCCGTTTGAGAAGCACCTTTTGATGTGTATTTGGTGTGGGAGTGGCATAGGTTTGTTGTCTTCATAAGTCATAATTATGTCATAAATATCCTAATTAGGTTTTTTTTAAGTCAAAAATTTTTAAAAATATTATAAAAAAATATCAATTAAGTGACTACAAATGTTTTCAGACTGTAAATATAGAGTTTGGTCAAGAAACTACAAAGACACTTCTTTGAACAATGATATATTAAAGCTTTAAACCTAATTGAAGATTAAATAAGTTATGAGAATTACTAGTCCTTTTATTTATTCTGTTCTTTCTAGGTCATCCAGATTTTTTTCATTGTCATTTAAAGTCGAAGGATGATTATTTTCAATTAGCCTGTAATTCCAAAAATCCTGGTTTCATACTGAAGTTCCATCCTGGTGCTCCCTCATAAATAATTCATATGGGCTCATACAATGAAACTCTGCAAATGACTAATATCTGGATTTTGTCCAGATGCTTGTGAATAAATCCCATCATACATCCATGACCTGGACGAAGGAAAACTTTCAGGCCTAATTGAAGAACTTTAGCAGGGTTGTGAGCAGAATGCCATATAATCCGGTCTAGTAGCTACAAATTGTGATACACAGTCAATATCACAAATGAGGACAACGGGGACAAACTTCTTTGTCTAACACAAGGCCATTTTAGCCATCTGTGAGATAAAAGTAAAAAGAGAGTTAAAGCTAGACGAGAGGAGCATGACTGAAAGAGATTTGAGGAAGATAATTAGCACGTCTTGCTGGATTCCATTTTTTGAACTTTCACCAGTACACAGTACATACACAGAGATGGCGTTTTTTATTACTCAACAGGTGAGTAAAGCATTTTATTGAACAGAAAAAAAACACATATGTAGCTCTTTAACAGAGTTCATCGTAAAGCATTTGTTACTGTGGAAGGTCATATTCACCCGAAGCACAACCAAAACAATGTTCTTCCACAAAATCCATTTTTGATTTTTAATCACTACAGAGCAAAAAGTTACATATTGTACCTTTAACTGTAAACCAATGGCAATCTACAGTATAATATAAGGATGACTCCTCATACAGCATAGCCAAATCTGCTGTCATACTTTGCAGTGCTGTTGCTGGTGTTAGAGGGTGGATGCTCAGTTTGGGTTTGGCCCACCTGGCTGTAGGCCACACCTGAACGGAAGCTGGAGATTCGGCTGGTAGGACGGCTCTCAGGCGCAGGAGCATCCTCTCTTTAAAGACAAACAGAATGTCTTGTTATCATCATCATCAACTTCACGTAATTGATGGAAATGGTGGGATTCATGTAGGAAAATGGAGGGGTCTTATCACCTAATCTCATTGGAAAAATCTTTCTCCTGTCGATTCCTGTTACATCTGAAGACGAGGAGCCATATAATGAGCAGGGCAATCATGATGAGGAGTAAACATCCAACAACGGTGCCTGTGATGACCCCCGCTCTGTTAGGAGCTGTGAAAGATTACGATTATTAAGGCTGACCATTATGAATAATCAGTTAGCATCAAATCACTGGAGTGTGTGTGCGCTTCACATACGCTTCACGGCTTGAAGTTTAAGCCGACAGCTCTCTTTCCCAACAGAATTGGAAACTTCACAGGAATAGACACCGGAGTGGCTTAGGGAGTGGTTACTGATTAGAAGTTCTCCTGTGAGGGAGTCTAATGTATAGAAGAAAAAAAAGAAAGAAAAAAACATGCGTTAAATCCCAGTAATTAAAATAAATGTTAATGTTAATATGTTAATATAAATGGGTACAAATCCTCCAAAGAAATTAATTGACAATACATAATAAAAGTAATGACAATTAAACTTTTCTTCTAACTACATTTCTGTAATGCTCTATAAGGACTTTATTTATAAATACAAATAATAGTTAGGTTTTCTCAGATCTGATTTGCTTTTATTACCAATTGATGAGGCTTATATAATCTGTTTGAAATAAATATATTATATAAGCCTCAACCTCATCACTGCATTAGAAAATAAATTAATAAAAAAAACTTCAGTAAACTTTTAAAAATAAAGGGTTAAAAGGGTATTTTTCCACAACAATGCAATAGAAGAACCAATATTGACTTCCTTGAGAACCCTTTTGTGATCAGTTCTTAAAATAACCATTTTTTAAAAAAAAAAAAAAACATTTTAATCTAAAAAAAAAAAAAAAACTAAAAAAACAACGTTGTTCCACTATAAAAAACCTTTTTGTGGAATGGAAAGTTTCCTTGGAAGTATTTTTGAGGGTGCATTGGGCCCTTAAATAAATTGTTAAATAAGCCATGATACAGTAAATTGTATTGGCTCCAAATAATTTTAAATAATAATTTTAAAGCCATAATTTATATATATATATATATATATATATATTAGCAATCAAAGGCATGGTTTACATAATATTTTGGGGAGTCAAAACAGTTTTGAATCACTGAAGAAAAGCAGCATTTCATTACAAAGCATTACCACCAGAGGTAGCACTAACTCTGAATGGCGTCTTGAGAAATGGGACCTCCACTCTCTCTCCTCCATGAATACAGCAGAGGAGCAGAGCCTTGATCCGATCTGCAGCGGAGAGATGCTGTCTCACCCACAGCTTCACCAGCATCAACCCAACACTTCGGCATGGACGGCCTCACTACCACCCAGAGAGTCAAAACACTGTTATTCTCCTATTCAAATTCAAGACTGTTTGAATTATTGCATTGTGCAGATCTGTAGGGAGCCGAAAGCACTGCTGAGAAATGGTGTATGGCTATTTTCCTTAAAGACTCTTCAAAGTAATCCTTTTAAAATCAAGGAGAAACCCAATTTTATACAAACCACAACAACTTAGGAACTTTTGTTGGAGGAAAAAAATATATAAATCCAATCAATTCCACAAAGACAAAATCAAGCCCCACCCTACGTTTTTTTTCTTGCTCAAGAAGCCATTTCACTAAACTTTCACAATAGAAAGATTATGGATGCAACTTCAGTTTAATGGCATCTTTACAGATTCCTCATAGAAAAGCTCTGTGTAGTATTCAAAGACTGGTAATACATGACATTACCCATCACAATCAGAGATATTTTCCGACTGTCCACCCCAGGTGCCTTTTTAACTTTGCACTGATACGTTCCAGCATGACTGACCATCAGTGAGGTGATAGATAGAGATGCATCTCCCTGGGCAGGGTCAACAGCTGTGAAGTTCACACCTTTCATTAAAGCAGGGTCACCATGGATATATCTCCTTCCACCTGTATATGATATGATCTAATAGACAACAAATTTATATAACAGTTCAAGCTAATAGTTGTTTTTCAACACAAATGTAAATCATCAGTGAGAGTCTGGTCAAAGCAGGGGCATTATATTTCACTGACATAAGCAGAGCCTTACGCACCATCTGGTCTTTTTTTGTGGTGTCTGGACTGACAACTGACCACTCAATGTCAAGCTCGCCAATGTCTGCTGGACTTGAGGTGTAGGTGCAGTCTAGTGTCACAGGTTCCCCTTGAGCCATCTGCATAGTTTGTGGTCCACTGGAGGTCACTTTCATTGCTACTGACACATCTGAAAAAGATTAATGTGCATCTGCTTGCAAAATTCTCTGTAGAGATGTTTAGTCATATAACGTTAATGACTATGCCAACCTAGAAGGATCATCGATATCAGCTTTCCTTGATTTTGAATGGGATTTTAGAACAGTATATATATTTTTATGAGTAAAAAAGGCTGTTTAAGAAATGTTCATGTTTATTAAAACCCAAATCCAACAAATTTACCTTTGGTAAATCATAATTATGAGATAAAAATCCCTTATTATGACATAAAATGTCAACATTATGAGATGCTAAATCGTAATTATGAGATAAATATCATAAGATCTGATACAATGCCATAATCATGACAAGTCAAACTTACAAGATAAAAGGTTATTATTATGACATAGAAAATGGAATTATGAGATAAAAGTCATAATTATGATGTAAAAAGTTAAAAATGAGATACTAAGCCATTATTATGTTGTTATTATACTAAATCATTATCATGTCAAGTTGAAATTATGTCATAAACATCCTAATGCTGACAAGAATTTTGAGATGTAGTCATAATTATGACTATATATATATATATATATATATTTATGAGATAAAAGTCAAAACAATTATATAAAATGTCATGGCAAAAAACTTTGGAATTATGGCATAAAAGTCGTAATTATTAGATAAAAAAAATCAATTAAAAGTGTACAAATTTTATTTGATTTTCATAATTATAACTTGGAATCTCATAATTGCAACAATTTATGTTTTAGTTATAAGAATGATTTTGTTTTTCTTATTAGACAGAAATGGGCATAATTACATGTCACAGTCACACCTCACATATCACATATGATTACACAACTATATATTAGCTACAATGTATAACGACTACAGGGTAACCTTACATCTTTGTGGTAGTTGTAGCCATTATTTAGAAACTTGTTATCAACTTTGTTATCAACAACAATGGTTCCAGGGCTCATATTTTAGGTATGACTGTGTAATTTTTGTTGTAAAACATGACTTTATTTGAAACATTAATTGAAAACTACTATTCTAATTTCAGAGGGAATCCATGGACCGAAAATGCAAACTGTCATTTTAGAAATACAAACTGACTACAAATGTTTTCAGACTGTAAATATAGAATTTGGGCAGCACACTACAAAGAACTATTTTCTTTGAACTATGATATATTGCAGCTTCAAACCTAATTGAAAATGAAATACGTTATGAGAATTACTAGTCCTTTTAATTATTCTGTTCTTTCTAGGTCATTCAGCTTTTTTTCTTTGTCATTTAAAGTCTAAGGATGATTATTTTCAATTAGCCTGTAATTCCAAAAATCCTGGTTTCATACTGAAGTTCCATCCTGGCGCTCCCTCATAAATGATTCATATGGGCTCATATAATGAAACTCTCCAAATGACTAATATCTGGATTTTGTCCAGATGCTTGTGAATAAATCCCATCATACATCCATGACTTGGATGAAGGAACACTTTCAGGCCTAATTGAAGAACTTTAGCAGGGTTGTGAGCAGAATGCCATATTATCTGGTCTAGTAGCTACAAATTGTACTGGAAATCAAGTTTGAAAGTTTTTGCAAAGAAACTTACTTGCTTTGAGAAACACGGCGAGCACAGTCAATATCACAAATGAGGACAACGGGGACAAACTTCTTCGTCTAACACAAGGCCATTTTAGACATCTATGAGACATAAAAGTAAAAAGAGATTTAAAGCTAGAGAAGAGGAGCATGACTGAAAGAGATTTGAGGAAGATAATGAGCATGGCTTGCTGGGTAGCATATTTTGAACTTTCAGCAGTACCTTGTGTTGCAGCAGCAGTTTTGTACATTCATGTTTGGACACCCTTTTTTATGCCACTTCCTCCCATTCAGCTGAGTTAAGTTAAGACACATGCTTAAGCCTAGAAATGAAAAGAGACGGCAAAAAGAAACGATATTTTACACCAGTAAATTGTCCGGTCTTACTTTTCTATTTTAGTACCACTTTGTAATAACTTCCCAATTAGCATTAGCTTATGGATTAACTAACATTACATAAATATATGCAAGATATTTGTTTCTGTCATGAGTGGTTGCATGAAGGGAGATTCCAAAACGTAATTAAATGAAAGATAACACGAAGGGTAAAAAGACAGGCAGGGCAACACAAGCTAAAAGCAATGTAGACATGAGAATGAATGTGAGGGACCAACTTATATAGCAAACAAAAATGAGGATGATTAATAGAACACAGCTGACACAAATAAACTAATAATGAAGAGCGGGAAAACTGAATAAAAGAGCATGTGATGGGAATGAAAACAAACTAAAAGTCCATAATAAAGAATCTAAACTGAACATAATGGTGATAGAACGCCCCCTCCCAGTAAGCGCGACCTTGCGTTGTCGTAGCAGAGGTGAGGGAGGGAAAAATGGAGGGGGCTTCGGAGGTGGACGAGGAGGTGGCGAAGGAGTGATGACAGGAGACGGTGACAGAGGATTGATGGGAGGATGACGATCCTCTGGAGGCGATGATGGTAATAGTCCACAGGCACACACCCAGAGCTCTTCAGTACTGACAGCCCACGGCAGAGTCGAGGGAAGGAGGAGCCAAGGTGTAGTGACGACAGCTGGGGGACGACTGCTGAACACATGGCCAATGGATCCACAAGAGCAGACAGAGAGCCGATGGAGTCAAGCGATATCGCTGACTCTGAAGACCAAGGCAATGGCGAAGAACGTCTGAGGCTGAGCCAGTGTAATGGAGGACAGAGGCGACCCAGACGGAAAGGAGGAACAAGCTGCAGCCGTAGGGGTGGAGGGATGGAGTGCAGTGGACGCCTTGCAAGTCCATTGTGGAAGTGTTTTGACCACTGACCAAGGGGGAGCCGGCAGGACGAGGGAACTTGGTGAAGCCGAAGGTGGGAGGAGACAAGACGGAGCCAACAGGCCAAGATGGAGAGAAGAGATCCGAGGCCAGAGGCGAAGCCATAGGATCCTCTCGCACTGATACCGCTGGTGGTAACACGGCCTGCAGCTTGACGTCATAGCAGGGCTTCCACGGACACGGCGCAGGGCTGTTGACTTCCGGCAGTGGCGGGGCTGGAGGACTGGCTGAGCTTCACGGTTATGGAAGAAGAAATCTAGACAGAATTATGGCGAGTATGGCACAGTCTATGTAGGTCGATGAAAATAATAGTTCACAGTTTATACAGTTATTGGTACTGTTCCAAAACAGCAATGATGAAGGTACAAGATGGGATAGGGTGGGAGTCAAAAATTCCTTATTGAAGTCAATTAGCCATTTCTCATCGTCTGTAGTCACAACTCCCTCGTCCGCTGATGTTGTGGGCCCCTAGTCAGACTCAAAATGGAGCTCCAATTCCAGGGCAAGGGTCAGCTCTGTCTTTTCTCCTCAGGCTCTGGCTTATGCGTCATGGCGAGGGTAGCTCTTTGTCTGCGGGGTGAATTTGTAACACAAATTCTCCACGGTCGATGATGGTGATTCGGGCTCTTGGTCTGGCTGTGTTCTGGATCGGGGAAGGATGCTCTCCAGCAATCTGTCCACACCTGAAAAAAGTAAGCTCGCCCATCGGGCGGCCATGGCGGAGACGAAACCTCGGGCGGCCACGGCAGAGACGAACACCTCGGGCGGCTACAACGGAGACGAACTTTCGGGCGGCCATGGTAGAGGAACAAGTTCAGGAACAGGAACCACCTTGAGAACACACCCCGACTCATGACCAGACCCCGGCTCAGGCACAGGAACAGGCACATACCTCGGATCAGGCACAGGACAGACCCCGGCTCAGGCACAGGAACAGACCCCGGCTCAGGCGCAGGAACAGACACCGGCTGAGGCACAGGAACAGACACCGGCTCAGGCACAGGAACAGACACCGGCACAGGAACAGACACCAGCTCAGGCACAGACACCAGCTCAGGCACAGACCTCGGATCAGGAACAGACCCCGGCTCAGGCACAGGAACAGACACGGGCTCAAGCACAGTCCATGGCAGGACTGATGATGGGCTGCTCGGGCACGGCCTTCAGGATGGCAGCAGGCTGCTCGGGCACGGCCTCCGGGAAGACAGGCCCTCCTACAACCTCCACGGACCCCAGAAAACCTGGCCAAACGGCTTCCCGCACACGACTCTCGGGGTCCGACAGAAGGGGTTGCTGGAGACTTTGCCGTCATAGCCTCCTCAGTCTGACGGGCCCACAATGCAAAACATTGAAAAATGTTCATGCGAGGTTTCATCTCTCTGGTTCGGGAAATCCCACTACTGCTGGACCTTAACATGACTGAGTTGTTCTGTCACGATACCACACACAGGAAATGCACACAGGAAATGGGTAGATCCAATAACAGTCTTAATGGGTATCCGTAAATCATAAAACCGCTGAGTCATGGGAAACAGCTGAGTGCCATAACCTACGGTGGCCGAGAGGTGCAAAACAAATCACAATTATAAAAACAAAAAAACAAGTCAGAAAACACAACGACAATTCAGAAAACAAAATAACAATTCAGAAAACACAACAACAAATCTGAAAACAAATTAACAAATCAGAAAACACAAAAAAAAATCTGAAAACAAATTAACAAGTCAGAAAACACAACGACAAATCTGAAAACAAATTAACAAGTCAGAAAACACAACGACAAGTCAGACAAAACGGAAAAGGTAGGTATATGTGGCGAATGGAATATTGATCGCTGATTGGACGAGACATCTGTCAATCAAGACATACAGACGAAAGATCGATTCGCGTGTGCATGTGTAAATATTAGCTGTATCGTCTAGGCTAGGGCTATTCAATTGGCGGCCCGCGGGCCAAGTGGGGCCCGCCAATCATCTCCATGCGGCCCGAGAGCACTCCAACCTCCCCCTCCTATTTTCTGGTGGTGTGGCTAAATTTGGTTTGATATGCGCGTGGCCGCATATAGCCTACGCACTGTGTGTGTACCACGAGCGCTCCGACTGACCTGAGAAAAACGTTTTCAGTCCGAATATTTCAGCAGTTAATATGTGTGTCCCGTATTTCTGTCGACTGAACCAGCGATATTAATCATTCGTTGGTTCGATTCCTATCTCCTTTTCACGAATTGGCCAAACGCGCGTGCATAACAGTAGGAAACGATTCGGATTCGTTCGGACCGTTCTGTCACTGAATCATCTGAAGCGGTTTCTCGGTCAGTAAGAACAAATAGAGAACAAAATAGCGCTGGTTTCAGTTGTTTCACTAGTTTACTTTGAACTAGGCAGCGTGGTCCAGTGGATAACCGAACGCAAGCTTAAAGGAGTTGCGTTTACTAATTAGTGGTAGGAAGATTTTAATTTGAAAAGTTTTGTTCTCCATAATATCACTAAATTAGCCGGCTAAATAGACAGCTAATATTTACACATACACATGCGAATCAATCTTTCTTCTGCCGCAGGCGCAGTCTGCTGTACTTTCTGTATGTCTTGATTGACAGATGTCTCGTCCAATCAGCGATCAGTATTCCATTCGCCACATATACCTACCTTTTCCGTTTTGTCTGACTTGTCGTTGTGTTTTCTGATTCTGACTTGTTAGTTTGTTTTCAGATTTGTCGTTGTGTTTTCAGATTTGTTTTTGTGTTTTCTGATTTGTTAATTTGTTTTCAGATTTGTTGTTGTGTTTTCTGAAATGTTATTTTGTTTTCTGATTTGTCTTTGTGTTTTCTGACTTGTTTTTTTGTTTTCATAATTGTGATTTGTTTTGCACCTCTCGGCCACCGTAATAACCAGTGGTGAATGCCATAACCAGTGGTGAATGCTGACAAGGATTGTGGGAAATGCAGTACCTAATGTGAATGACAGTGTGGGGGAAAAAAGGACCTCTAGTGGTTACCCAAGGAAAACAAACCAGACACTGTAGTTTAACATCAACTAAGACTAAGAAAATGATTTGTTTTATTGTTAGTTCATGTAAACTAATGTGGTTAACAAATGTTAACAAATGGAACCTTATTGTAAAGTGTTAAGCATTAAAATATTTTTAGTATCACAAATTCCTCAAAATTACTCATCCCAAAATTAGTAATTCCCACTTTTTATAAAGCAATTCAATGGTGGTCTATAATTATTATGCATAGAAATAAAAACACAAAACCTGGAAAATATTACAACTGTAGCAAAAAGTCAAAAATTCGCACCTGTTGTGACACGAAGACATAACCAGCATTAAATGTTTCTTACAGTATCTACTTCCCTGCTGAGAGAGAAAAAAAAAACATATTTGTTGTTTTTCTTTTTGTAACACACTCAATTCTTCCTCCTACACAATTTTGAGAGCCTGTAAACTCATTGTTCACCAAAATCTATCCTGTACCATGCATTATACAACACAAGACGAAACATTTTCACTGCTTTTATGTTGATCGATTGGAATAACTGGTTCTTCTGCATGTTCATCTGAGCAGGAAATAGGCCATGAAAACATAGATAAAATGGAATTATTCATAAGAAACTTACAGATGGAGGGTCAGTTCATCTCTGTGCTTTAGTCCTCATGCACGTCACCTTCTGAATGGCTCCACTGTGAGAATACAAGTCACTTCTGGTATCAAGTGAAGGTGGTGCCATGGTGATGTGGTCCATGGAGACTGGTCTCAGGTGACAACTGGTTATTCCACTCAGAAAAACAAAGGACACAATAATAAGTTATTATAACGATTCAGTATACATGCAGGGCATTTTTTATTTTAGCAAAAATAAACAGTTTTACTTTTCTTGCTATGCCTTTTCATCCGCCTATGCAGTGGATGTCCATCTAAAGGTGATTCTTTCAAAATGTCAGTGAGGCTCCACACATCTTCATGAATATAGGCCACTGCAACCTTAGCTTTAAGAAATATACATGCTTGAATATTAAGAGACCCATTAACATAATTTAAATGGACAACGATTACTTACATTTAAGACATTTAACAGCAGCTCAAGCTTCACATGTGAGGGTGCTATAGTCAACAGATGGCAGTTATGCAGTTCAGAAAGACAGGTGTCAAAACACAGTTACCTAGTCTATCTTTCAGAATTATCCTTCCCTGTTTAAACTTATGACAACTAATAATTACATGTTCTAAAGTCTTGTTCCAAATTTCAGTAACTATTAGCTAATTCTTGTATTGTAATCGCCAACTATACCAGCACATCCTACTCCATTTCCCTTTCTTCTGTCTTCTCGTATGGTATTATATATCCTTTGATAATAAAATCTAGATTAGGTTTGAGCCATGTTTCCGAAATATCCGGTTTTAATCTTCTCTATTTTTGTTTTAGCTTGTTCTGAACACTTAATGACATATGCTAAGAAAAGCACCATCCTACCCATTGATATTCTGTAAAACTCCTGCAGTGGGAGCCAGGCACAAGGCAGTCTGGTCTGGGAGTGTCGTAACTTTTTTTGACGGCTCTGGTCTGAATATCTCCCCCTACAGTCACAGTGGTCCGCGTTATCAGGGCGAAGTGCGTTAAAGTAATAAAGTCGAACTTTAACCATTCTTGGCGTAGCAGTTTCTCTGCAGGATAATCGAGGTGTTATATTCGCCTGTGCAACACATTCCCTCTGGCTATTTCATCAACCCGCTGCAGGAATGAGTGACGATCAGTTTGACGTAGTTGTCGTCGGCGCGGGCCTGTCAGGACTCAGCGCGGCTCGAAGGCTGCAAAAGAGAAACTCGCAACTCAGCGTGTTAGTTCTGGAGGCCAGAGGTGTGTCGCACGCAAGAAAACATACTTTTATCATTGATATTCTCTTAAATTAACAAAACTTGCACATGCCCACATGCATAGCTATGGAAAATATGAGGCTTTCTTGCTTTCTATTGGCTGCATACAGACCGTGTCGGGGGTAGAACTGTAAGCGAAAAGCTGCCTGCCGCGAATGGCGTTGACCAGTGGGACATGGGGGGACAGTGGGTGTCCAGGTAAGCTTTCGATGAGTGGTGATGATGATGATTCCATTTTTCAAGGAATGGTTTTAAATGTCACTTTGGGGAGAGTAGTAGACAACTCTTATTTGCCGAGAGTAAGGATGAGTGAGGCTCACACTCCACATAAGGAAAAAAAAAAAAACAAAAAAAAAACTTATCATGACATAAAAAAATAAATAAATCGAAATTAGGCTATGATAAGTTAGGCTTATAAATTATGACATAAATTCAGAATTATGACATACCAGGTCATAATTACAAGATTAATGTCAGAATTATGAAAAAAAAAATCTAAACTCTTATGCCACAATTTTAACTTTAAGTCATAATAATGATTTTCTTCTCATGAATATGCATTGTGATAGTTATCATCCTTTAGGCTACTCACCCTCAAGTTGTTCCAAACCTGTATGAATTTATTTCTTTTGCTAAACACTAAAGATATTTTGAAGAATGTCGGTAACTAAAAAGTTGATTGATAGTATGGAGAAGAAGAAAAAAGACTATGGTTCATATCATATGACTATGGACCTATCAACTGTTTGGTTCCATATTCTTTAAAAATGTCTTTTGTGTTCAGCAGATGAGAGAAATTCATCAACTTGAAGTAATATATATATATATATATATATATATATATATATATATATAGACACTGCGAGTGGGAATACACATTTTCTAGCTAAAATCTATCTATTTATATTGACATATTATTTATGTATATTGTATTTAAAATACGTGATGCGTTTCCCAACCTGACATTCATTAAAAATAACCTTGTCCTGAGACTACCTTTATTATAAGTTTACTCTTGCTGGAATGTATGTTTAGTTTGGTTGTTATTTTCTTGTTACCCAGCATACAGTATGATCATACTGTGAAGAACAGTATTTATTTTTAATTTAACAGGGTTAAAACAACACACATTTGTGTAATTGGACCTTTGATTCAAAAGTTCCTGACTGAGATATAGCATTGTGACTACTAGCCCGGTCTCCCTATAGTTTGTTTTTGAGCTGTTATGATTGGAGCATCACAAAAGCTAGTTTAAGCCTACAAGCAGTAAAAGTGTTTTCAAGCAAGGCATTTATTCCAGCAATCCACTACCCAAACTCTTAGAAAAAACACCCAGAGCTACTCTCAGAATCCACAGAGATCAATAAACAGCCGTTGCCTGGGGCTTTGAAAGCCTTCGCTTTAGACGAGGGAAAGCAGGACTTTCATCAAGTTACACAAAAGCTGATTTGAAGCAGGTTTCTGCCTTCAGACGTCTGAATGTGTGCAGAAACATGGTTTCTCGCAATTTACTTGATTTTCATTTTTTGTAGCTCGCAGACCCATGTCATGGAGCTTATTCGAGAACTTGGTGTGGAGGTCTTTCCACAATACACAAAGGGCAAGAAGGTGCATCACGTGGGCGGCCCGCATGCCAAAATCTCAACGTATTCTTCTAGCATCCCATCATTCTCCCCGCTGGTCCTGCTGGACTTCACCCAGATTCTGTGGCGGGTAGGAGAAACAGCACAATCTCATATGACAAAGTGCTGGTACACAATAGAATAATTCTTTTGAGTAGTAGAATGTGACTAATAGCCATCATTTCATATCTTAATGGATGAATGGATTTTGGTTCCATACAGAATTTAAAAGGCATGTTTTTCTTATATGTTCAGCCATGAACTTACGCAATAGTTTTTAGATTTCTCAGACATGTATGGATGTATGAAAGCTTTTTAGCTGCTAATCCTAAGAGTACTAAATGATTTATATATTTTTTTTTTTCACATCTGATTGGCCATTGCTTTCACACACTCAACAGATAGTCTGTGACTGGCTACAAAGCTCATCACTGCAAAAACATAATGTAAATAGAAACCCATGACGCTCTTCACAGAGCGCAAACACAAACATTCAAGAAATAAATAAATGGGCTGCTGCTTTCAACTTGAAGGTTCTGTATGTTCATTTACACACATGTAGCTCACAGCGACTCAGTAAATAAACCAAGCAGTTCTAACACTCTGAAACGTTGCATCATTTACTAAAATCATATACTGAATTTATTCCAATATATCATGCAGCCCTCACTGGTGTAGTAAAAGCATGCTTTCAAGTGGATTATGTGTATATCTCCTAGATTGACTCTCTCACTAAGACCATATCAGTTGAAGACCCGATGAGCTCCCCTAATGCCGAGCTCTATGACAGCATGACGCTTTACTCCTTCATGGAAAAACATATCTGGTCCACACGTGAGTATTGTGGATTTCTTTCATATTCAATTCATTGCATTGTACAAAACAGTCCATTTACATTTGTCGATACTTATCTATCTGTCCCTGTGCACCCCACAGAGATAAAAGAGGAGATAGCCTTGTGTAGCCGTATCGTGTTCGGTCTGGAACCCTCTCAGGTGTCTTTCCTCTACTTTCTGATGTACTCCGCTGCAGCAGGGGGCACTCTACGCCTCCTGGAGACCACACCTGGATCGGGTCAGGAGTTCAGAGTCAAGGTGAGGGAGAAAGATAAGATGGATGAACGACAAAGAGACGTGACGGAGATAATTCTCACTATCTGACAGAGATAATTCTCAACGAAAGGAATTGCTGTCTCTCGATCTTCAGCATCGTTGCTCCTCTTTTTATGCTTTCACTCCTCCGTGAGAAATGCGAGACCGCTGCGTCTCACAGGTGATGTTCATTAACACTCACACCACCGGCCGTTCTCTCACGACTGCCGCTTGTGCATTTATTTTAAGTAGACTCCTTTGCAAATGGCAACATCTCTTACCACTGCTCCATCTGTTTTCCTGAAGCCAAAATACTTCCACACCCATGACTTGACGCCGACTTGAGTGTGTAACATTTCACTTTCATTGCCAGCTCGCTCTGACGGTCCCACCGCTCTTGAAAGTCAGACTCAACAATGTGTGTGAACATTGATAGACTGTGAAACATAAGTAACGCGTGTGAAGCGGTGTAAAGTAAAACAATAATGAGGTTAGCGCCACCCGCAGCTTAGGAATAGGTTGTACGCATATGTTGGAGAGGATGCTGAAAATAGACAGGTGGCAAAATAAACACATTAATGATTAATCGATACTCTTGCGGATGCATCGAATCCGTATAATCGATGGATCGATACGAATCGATTAATATTTACACAGTTACTTAAAAAGCACTGCTTTTGTAATAATTCAACAAAAAAGAAAACTTTTGTACTTATTTGACTTGACATTCCATAGAACACTAAAATACACAATTGTTGCATTATAACAGCATAGTGATCAAGGCCTTTCAAGCTCCAAAAAGTACAAATAATACCATAAACATATTATAAAACGATTTTTTAATGTGGAATACTTTTCGCGGTTCCTATGGGTTTTTGGGGTATTTACAGATGTGGTCATTATGCATTGTTTTTGTATGAAAGAAAACTTATACAAAACTATACTTCTGTCTTGCACAGACAAATAAAATCTGAACATGAGTTTGGAATGACATGAGGTTGAGAAAACATTAAAAGGAATATGTGTGTGCTTTTTCAAAATTGCTTTTTCTTTTTTAACAAATGTCTGTTTTTAAATAAAATTCTATTATAATTCATTTTCTGAAGGATAAAGAAATTAATCTTAACTAATGCTGTAAACTATTGTTACACGTACGTCTTGTATTTGCTCTTGTGTTCAGTATGTTAGTTCTGCCCTCTGACCTAGTTTTCCCCAGTCTGTTTAATAAGTAATTTCGTCCACCTGTCGTCCATTAATTAAATCATTAGTTCTCACCCATTCTCTGTTCGTCCTCGTTTGAGATAGTGTTTAAGGGGGCTTTCACACTGGCAGTTTAGTTTGGAACGGGGCATGGTTTGCATGAAAAAAAAAATCACAAAAGTGAACGCTGTCACGGGACCCGGGTGCGCACTGGGGTGACCCGAGTCCAAGACTACCTGAAGAAAGTGGTTTGAGTTCGGTTGCTTCCGAACCTTGCCGCGGTTCGCGTGAATGCGAAAGCAACACGGATTTGGGGGCGCACTTGTTCAGGAAGTAAAGTATCCTGCACATGCGCTTACGTATTGTGATGTATTCAGTTAAATTAAACACTTGTAAGGGATGACAGTGTTGATGATTTACCTCAGATACGAGCGAGAATGTGTATTCATGCATTGTGCGTGGAATCAGTGCAACACATAGAAATCTCCTCAAAAGAGTCCGTTTGCAAGCAGGAGAAGTCCACCTTATGTGACACACGCACAGTAAACCTGTATTGTTCACTCAACTGCGCATAATAGCAGCAAAAAAACTAAAAATAACATGGAAAATACACGTTGATAAGGTAGAATCAAAATGCAAGAAAGTCATAAATGTAATGGGAGCAGGAGTGGGGAAAGACTGTGGAGCAAAACAATAACTAAACAGTCATTAATGTACATAATACAGGGCTCTAATGAGGTCAACAATAGATTATGGATGCTATGTATATGTAGCAACAGCTAAAACACAATTACTGAAGTTGGGTAGAGTTACTACCAAACCATTGAGGATTTTTGCTGGGGTAATGAGATCAACACCAATTAAAGGCATTCAGGTTGAATTAGAAGAAGTGGCCTCAGACCTGAGAAGAGATAAACTCATGCTTACACACTGGAGTCATTTATGTGGATGTGGATATGAAAATCATATGTGGATGTGGATATGAAAATCATGCAAAGAGCATTATTCAGGAATGTTGGGAGTATAGTTCTTTTTAAGGCAATGGCTTTGGATGAGTAACAAACACAAAATTAGAGGAATATAGATTAATATTCTGGTTTATACAAAATGGTTTGTACAAAAATGTACTTTAAAATGCACATAAAGGCAGGTTTTGCATTAACTTATAAATCTAATTATTAAGTACATTTTCTACTCCAATTCAGTTTTGAAATATAGTTGTTTTCATGACAAATTTATTTAAACATACATTAAATAATCAAGACATTAGGTTAAGTAAATATAATAAATATGGCTAATAATGTGCATACAAAATGCTTCTCTCTAGAGAATTCATCTAGCGAAGTAACCTGCTGTTGTGTCGACAGTAAATGCCCGAGTTAAATGTAATGCTACATTAGATTATTCTCTAGCCGTTTTATTGATATCTTTTCACAGTTGAAACACTCAATCATTTCTTCTTCTTGACATGAGCCGATTTTATTAGTGCGAGCCCTGCACTGAGGCGGGCTGTGTTTGTAGAAATGAACACTGGGCTGTGGGCATTTTATTACACTCATAACACTATCGGCTGTGGCCGGACTACTAGAAAATACTACACTGCTTATACGAATTTATCTGGGTTACCTTAGAAATGGCATTTGTGTGCAGGCAAGCATTCGCATCGGTCGAGCACCCCTCCTCCTTTAGCTCACGCCAGCGAGCGAAGCGAAAGCTGGACCAATGTGTTAATCCTCGTCCTGGCTTTTAATTTGTCACTCTCCCCTTTTCTTTTTTAGTTTCCTCTGATAAATCCGTTGCCTTCTTCCTTGTAGCTGTTGTTCGGCATGACGAAAACATATGGACGGCAATCAAACGCGAGTTGAGCACTAAGTTAGATTCTGAGGAAATTGTGGGTGGTGGGGGAAGTGACGTATGCCGTAAAGCGGTCGAATTTTGTAGTTCTTTTTGTGCTCGGGTTACTACCCGGAACCCGAAGTTACAAAGTGCAAGTAAAAGCGATACAGACACCTTCAGGAGACGGCAGACGCGTCATTCAACCTATTGTACGTCGATTTACCATCTTAATGGGTTTTGGTAATATATTATAAAGGTTGAAGTGCTCCACAGTGTGGCTTTAATGAGAAATTGTAACAGAAATTGAGAAATTCCTAATAATCCTTTAGGTGAGTTTATGTATATTAATATAATATGTATATAAATATTAATATCATTATAAAAAAAGAACGATAAATAAATCAAGTTTAAACAAACTCTCAAGTGACTGAATAGTGTGAGCTAGGTTGGAACTCAGCGATAGTATCAGATAGCAGCAGTTGCTGTAGGTGAAAGGGTGAAAAACAGCGCATTTTAAAAAGCTTTTATCTTTTAGTCCTCTTTTACCTACATTCTGCCAGCACTGACTGCCTTGTTTATCTCCCTACCAGATTAGGTCTATCTTTAACCTCCTAACCATTGAGCACTGCTTACGATTACTGTACTGTATTCCTCATTGCGTTTTTCAGCACACAGTCAATGTGATCTCATAGTCTCATAAAACAAAACAGATGCATCATCATGGCATGATACTCTTTTGCTCACGTCATTTCGAACATAATTTGTGGCAGAGGAGAAGCCCAGTGGAGCAACACCGACGTCTGAAACAAGGTGTTGTGTGTTTTTTTTGTGCATTGAGAGCAGAATCAGTGGATGACCCTTGTGTGATGCACATCTCTCTCCACAGGGAGGCACTCAGCAGCTGTCGGAGAAGCTAGTGGAGCAGATCGGAGCAGAGCGGGTTCGGCTGGGTGCCGCTGTAACCACCATATGTCAGGTAACAACTCCATCAGCGCAAGGCTTGACGCGGAGATAATGAGCATTTCTCCACCAGCGGTGCGAGTGATAAGTTCCTTTCCTTTAAACGAGATACCATCCAGATACCAAGGCATGGGTCCCGCTGTGTGCTTCTCTCTCTCTCTCTTGTTTTGCACTGCCTCTTCCTTTTCATTTCTGTATAATGCACTGCTGTACGCTGAAGTGCTTGTCATGACTAAAATATTTAGATAACCTAAATCAAATCCACTCCATTAGATCGTTCTCATTTGAGAATTGGTGACACAAAATCTTTTGAAAGCCTCTCGTCAGGGAATTAGCCTATAATGTCGCTCTCACACATAGAGAGGGAAAATCCATTAGCCATCTTAATGGTGTTAGATCGACATGGCTGAGTAGAAAGTTTTACTCGCTCTTCAGTGTTTATCAAACCAAACGCATTGACTTCTATCGATATCAATTAAGTGAAGTGGTGGTCACCGTATAGCACGTGATAATAAGTCTCCACTATTCAATAGAGACAAAAGCCCCTGCAGCAGCCCCTTTTAGTATCTGAATATAGTTGGTTACTTGTACAATCAAAACAATCCTCTATAATTAGTGTCAAATATAATATCCAAGGGTGTTGCAGTTGTAGCACATTGTTTTTTTTGGGGTTTTTTTTTTGGCGATACCATGGATGAGATTTCACTGAAATAGAAATCACACATCGGGAGCTCTGTAAACAGAAAAGGGCTCACATTTGTTTAGCTAATCAGAAAATTAGTTGTACTAAAAATTATATAAATTAATAAATTATTTGTGTATAAATAAAATATTTTTGTCATTTTCTACTTTTAGTTTCCTTTAATTTCTCATTTCTTTAGATTTTAGAAGACTTGTTATATGTATGAAGATACAACCTAAATGAATGTGATGTTGGTTCTTACATATATTTTTCTATGCTATGAACACACTACTGAAACTAGTTTGGGATCTGTAAGATTTTTTTTTTAATGATTTTATAAGAAGTGTCTTATGCTCATCAAGGCTGCATTTATTTGACCAAAATTACAGTTGAATAAATTAAGTTTAATTAAAAATATGTAAATGTATTGAGAAATATTATTACAATGAAAAATTAAAAATTTAATTTTCAGAATCATTAAACATTACATACATCTGATATACTTATTTGCTGCTCAAGAATTGAATGAACGAATAGAACGTTAAATATTTTGTAACATTTTGCATGTCTGTTTCGATCAATTTAATGGATCCTTGCTAAAAAAAAAAGTATAAATAAAATGAAAAAAAAAAAAAAAACTAAACCAAACGTTGTTATTACATTATATAAAAAGATCAATCAGTAAAGGCTTCTTTTCAGTTGCATGCATTACGTTTTGAAGAGCCGTCTATTGAATTTCCAGAGCTCTGGAAAAATGCTGAATGTATGTTGGATCCAGCAGTATAAAGACCTGTTAAATGTGCCCCCCGTCCCATAGCCAAGGATATCGTTTATCAATGTCCTTTACAATGATTTCTATCTGCAGCACCTCTGGGGGTCGTCCATACTGTAACAGCCTGTATTTATTTATATCTCAGTCTGGCCAGCGGTGAGATCTGTTGGGGGAGAGCTTTATGATAGATGGCAATATAAATAATATAAAAATAAAATAAAATTGAATAAAGAATTGCACTATTTTCTTCTTTAGAGCTGCTTATATCTAAATTGAACTCATTTTATGATTGAACTTTATAAAGTCATTGAACTGAACTGACTTGAGTTTAATAATGATTCCCAAACCGATTTTTGTGCATATCCGAGTAGAATCCGATCATATTTAGCAAGTGTGAACTCTTTTTCCACGCAAAAACGAAAACATGTCAGACCTTGTTATAGGAAACATAATGAAAGTCTCTGGAGAAACAATTGTTGTTGCAAAGTGCCGGTCGAGCAGAAAACTACAATATAATAGAGACATGTTTTGAGAAAGCACATCATGTTGTATATAAGATACAACATCTGTTTTGCAAATCCCCTCCATTTTGCTGCTGTTGTTTCTACCAACGCAACGTCATTGCCATAGAAACCAATGCAGATATTCTGGAAAACGAAAGAGCGGCATGGGACACACAAATCCGATCTAAACAGTTGCGATGCAGAGTGTGGACAGCCAATAATGTAGATCAGATTCAAATCGGCTACACAAATAATCAGATTTGGATTTGAATTTGTCTCCTAATTGACGAAGTTTGCATCATTGAAACAATCTGCCATTGTATTAAAGGCTCTTGAAATATAGGTGACATGAGAGCCAGATATGTATTCTCCAATACATAATAACATGAATTTCTTGATAGGGATCAACAGAGTTCATTAATACCGTTATTGTGTGGTTGCCTACAATTTCAGCAGCCACATTGTGTCAGTGTCCTTGTCATTTCAGTCTAACCTCACAATACCAGACTGTTTTAGTCTTTGAATCAATTCTAATATGTTTTTCTCTTACAGGATTCAGAGAACATAAAAGTTACGACTTCTGCAGGCACAGTCACTTGTAAAGCCGTCATTGTTGCTTGTCCTTCTAACTTGGCAGGTTAGTGCACGTACAGTATACACACACGCCTATGTGAAACACAAAGTTCAAACAAAACAGTCTGTCGCATTGACCCCGAAACAGCCGTCAATCACATGCCCCCTGTAGTCTACTTCCTTCTGGACTGCCGCCATCCTGACTGCAAGTTTGGCTGCCACATTTTGTTTAACAGATAGTGCAGCGCAGTCTGTTGTGCAGAGTCTGGCGAGGACACTTTTAATGTGACGGATCTAAGGACAGCTCTGAATTACGCAGAGTGCCTGAACTGCCATCGTCCTGCTGGCTCGAAATCAGAATTCACGCATGGCAAGCTGACAGGTGACAGGAACTCTTAAAAACTGTAGACACTGTTAACTTTAGACAGCCGTCCAAAATGCATTCAACGAATAAATAATGAAGGCAGTGTGGCTTGAATTTAACCCTCTGGCATCTTCTCCTGTTACAAACTGAACAATTAAAATTCTAACTTTAAAAATTGTACTGGGAATCAAACTGTAGAAGCACCACACAAGCTGTATTGTTGGGTACACACACACACACACACTGTCAATCGATTAAAATATAGGGCTTGAATGGTTTAATCGACACTTTCCACATGCTCACACATCCAGTTTCTCATACTGAGAAAAAACACCGACAGACTAAACAGGGCAGGTTACTTTTGATATGAAACTAATTTCAGCTCTCAGATTCTGTAAATTTTATTACAAAATTCAAACAATAACATTTTGGCCCTTGTAAATGTTACTTGTCAGATCAAGATTGTAGTCGTGAAACTGAGCATCTCTTACTCTTTACTAGTTAACAGTAATTAAATACGAATGAACAATAGGTGTGTTGAAAGATACAGTACAACTTACCGAAATGTTTATGCCTCATACATAATATCGATCAATCAGTGTTTTTTTTTTCAACCGTTTGTTTATTATGTCGCAACGACGCAATCACAGTATTGACCTCATTAATCTCGATATGACAAAAAAAAACAACAGATATTTTTGTATAGCATGTTAAAGTTGTAAATCTTTTAGTGTGAGCAAAAATGTGTCTGTCCCTTTTAATGCAAATGAGCTGCTGCTCTCAGCACAGGGGGCGGAGCTTCAATAGCTTGTGTCCTTTTACCTCACACAGACATGCACTGAAAATGTGCAAACTTCAAACTATGTGCAAACTTCAAAATATGTTAAAAGAAGTGACAACATGAAGAATCAGGACATTTCTGAGTGGTTAGTTGATGAATTTGTTGCTTATGTGTAGTTATCTTCTACTCATTGATTAGCACATTCTGTCTTGATAATCTTGTGTTCAAGGGGGACGGGGTTTAAGTAAATTCTAGGAGGAAAGTGGTGTAGTCCCTACCAGCCGTTTGTTGTACAGTAGTAGTCCTTAATTTTTTTTTTTCCAAAGCAAATATCTCCCTTTGCTTTGATTGTTGTAATTTTGCAGATGTTGTTTGTTCAAACTGCAACATTACAAGTCAAGTCAAGTCACCTTTATTTGTATAGCGCTTTTTACAATACAGATTGTATCAAAGCAGCTTCACAGTGATAAAATGAAAATAATACAACACAGATCAATAATATTGTAAATATTAAATGTCTCCAACTAAGCAAGCCAAAATCCAAGGCAACAGTGGCAAGGAACCAAAACTCCATCAGGTGACTTAATGAAGAAAAAAAACCTTGGGAGAACCCAGGCTCAGTCGGGGGCCAGTTCTCCTCTGGCCAATGAAGGAACAGTAAGATTACACACAAACTAAAGCTAGAAAAGTGAAATGATATTCAACCACCCCTTTAACAAAAAAGAATTTTCTTTCTTTTCATGGAGCACAAAGTATATCTTAATTAAGCAGAATGTCCTTAGACAGTTTTTTTTTTCTACAATTAAAATTGACAGTGATTCAAAATGCCAAGCTTAAAAAAACCCCACCAATCTCATAAAAGCTCCACAAATTAAGGAGGAAACTGTTAGGGATTTTTTTTAATTAAAAAAAAAAGTTATTATATAACTTCAGAAGACTTGGGATGAAGCAGAAGTCGTCACATGGTTACTTATTTGAGGTTAGCATTTATAATTACCATCCATTCTGAAAGAAAGAAATTAATACTGGGAACTGAGGACATGATAAAAAAAATAAATAAATAAATAAATAACTGAGTTTTTGGATGAGCTGTTTCATAAAAGGCTTATTTTCAGAAAATGTCTTTATTTAAATTAGTGAAATAATTGTAATATGCTGTAAATATAAAATTATTATTATTAATAATAATTAATTATATAATAAGAATTATACATTATTAATAATATAATAATATTTATGATTAATAATAAATTAATATTAATAATACATTAATAAATATAATATATATTTTAAAAACATGTATATAGTCGACGTAGTCGACGTTGACTGAATGGGATCACGGCAGGGAGCCAGTCATCGTTGGGTACTATTGAAACGAGCCAATGGAATTGGCTTGCGTGACTTGCATCACACACTCTGCCCCTGTGGCTTGGTATAAATATGGAAGTGGATGCATTGCAAGGAAGTGTGTCAGTGTTCTTCTGGAAGACTCTCTCCCAGTGCTGGTGTTTCTACAGCGCGAGTGCTGCGGCGATCGTTAGCTTCTGAGCCATCAACTGCTATCCATTTGCTATCTTATAATTTCTGTGTGTTTGTTGATGTTCAGTTGGAGGGCAAAGAAGTGAGTGCTTCAGTTCAGTGTTGCCGCGTTCATTCCCCTGTGTGCTCCAGCACTGGTGAATGGTCCCATTTTCTGAAAGAGCAACACAGGTGCATTTTTCAAGATGCCATTCCATCCGTGTGTTTCTGGATGCGGTCGTTCTTTGTCCCCCTCTGATGGTCACAATAGTTGCATCACATGTTTGTGGAATGTCTATATACACGTTATTAACAGTGTTAAAGCAAACCCATTTTAACGTTATTTTATTAAAATTAATTTTAAATAAAATAGCGTTAATTTTTTATCGTGCATATATTTTTATCACACAAATATTAATTCATTATTTTTTTTTTTTTGGTATAACAAACTTTGTAGTTTTTTTTTTTCGCATGCTGTTACAACAACTAGTAACGTTAGACTAGTACTACAACAACTAGTAACGTTAACTACAACACCACACCGGAACTAGCTAGACCAGAAACAAAACAACAGGCACGCCGCACACACTAGTTTGGGCTTACGTTTTGAGTGGATGGCGAGCGCGAGACGTCGAAATGGATGGCAATGCAGTTCTAAATGGAAAGTTTACATATAAACAGTTGCCAAATGGTTCAGTTGACAAGACCAAAGTGATGTGTGTTTTGTCGTTGCGAACTGAGCTATCATCGCAGCACGTCCAGTCTAAAATACCACTTGATGGCCAAGCACAACGCTGACGTGAATTCTCCGTCCCCCCGGCGACAATGGAGGACTTCACCCAGAAGCACATGGATACCACAACTAGGAACAAACTTACTGCAGCCATAGCTAAATGGGTGGCTACTGCATGTAGGCCTGTTAATGTTGTAGAGGACAAGGGTCTAGCTGATATCATCCACATCGCATCCAATGACTGGACCTACGAATTACCTTCGAGAGCCACCATTACAAGCCACTTACAGAAATTGCACGAAACAGAAGGCTAAGGTACAGCAGGTGTTGGAGGAGACAAAAGCAGTCGCGCTCATCTGTGATTATAGGACATCCCTTCGTAATCACAACTACCTCGGGGTCACATCCCATTACTTTGATCCACAGTGGAAACTTCAGTTGCATGCTTTTAGTGTTATAAAGACAGAAGTGAGGCACTTCGTTGACGCTGTTGCAGAGCAATTTATGAAAGTAGCTAAAGAGTGGCACAAACACAAAGTTGTCTCACTGACCACAGAAAGTGCACGCAACATGATTGCACCAGCCAGTAAGCTCCCCTTTCAGCACATGCCATGCATCACACACAGTGTGCACCGAGCCGTCACAGATTCTCTAACCAGAAAGAAAAGCAGAAAAGTTGTGGTACTTTTTAAGCACAGCCCAGCAAACCAAGCAGAGCACGAGCAGCAACAATTCACACATCATCAGAAGAAAGAGTCTCTCACACAGGAAGTGTCAACCAAATGGAATAGTACCCTGCAAATGATCAAGCCTGTTTAGCGAAATGCTAAACCGGATAACCAAGTCACGTCTGAGCCTCCTACGAAGAAACCAACTCTCATGCTTGCACACGAGTCTTTGTCGGATGAAGAGGAGGGCACTATTGAGCAATGTCTGGAGCGCCACAAGGCAGAGCCTCTTACTGGTATGGATGACTGTCCCCTGGAATGGTGGTCCACACATGAAGAGGCACAGAGTGAAATGGCCCACCTTGCACGCAAGTACTTAGCAACACCAGCCACATCAGTACCTTCTGAAAGGTTGTTTTCACTGTCTGGGCATGTTGTACAAAATAAGTGAGCTACCCTGTTATCTGAAAATGTCAACAGGTTTGTCTGTCTGAGTAACTGGATCAAAGCAAAGTAGTAGTAGGCTTACCTTTTTATTGGTAATCAACTATTACTGGTCATTCTGTTTGAAGTACGAGGCTGTGTTGAAGAGCCTCTGGTGAATAAAGAGCAGTAGCCTGATTGCTATATTCTAAGTTCTATGTTCTAATAGGCTGCTATGTCCTTGTTTAAGTTAAGTCAAAACGTGCACTTTGTAATTTTATTTTGTATTGCCCTGTTTTGATCTCTGTTGAAGGGGCTATTTGTGTGACAATTTTATAGTAAATTTTATATATAATTTTATAGATGGTATTTTTTTTTACCCTTTTTTATCAACAGTGTTATATTGTGTTAAAGATTTGTTCGTGTGAAATTTAACACTACGGTATATGCCAATGTTGTTTTCAATAATAATAATAATAATAATAAAAACATTTTCACAAAGCAAGCCAATCCACTTTTCCATGTTGATAAAAGCATTAAAATGATAAAAAAAATTGACAAAAAAATAAAAAAAAATCAAGGGACTTTTAGAATAGATAAAAATGTGCGATTAATTGGGATTGATTGCGTGTTAACTATGAAATTAATGCGATTAATCGCAATTAAATATTTGAATCGTTTGACAGCGCTAATATATATATATATATATATATAGACAGTATATATATATATAAGCGTTATTGAATAGTGTCTGTCTCTAATATATATATTATATTTAAAATTTATTAAAAAAAAAAACCTTTTGAGAGCCTCTGGATACAATGAACTTTTGTTGCATTGGATTCCAAAAGGTGCATTTCTTTATGCATATTAGCATATAAAAATAACAGCATGTAGAGAGACATGCTGTTATTTTTTATCCTCATGTAGAGAGACATGAGGATAAATGAAAAATAATAGAATGTTTATTTGTGGGTGAACTGTTTCTCTGATAGTGAATTGGACACTTTTGTCTTGGATTTGGATTTACCGTTTTTAGATATTTAATTTTAAAATCATAAGTAATGGCTGTCACGAGTAAAGTCAGCGGGACAGACGTCTTCGAGCAATCGCTTTATATCCGTGTGTTAAAACCGTATTCGCAATCCTGAATTTCTGTGACAGTTGGGAGAGGACAGAATATGAAGTGTGGGTGTGCGTGGGCAACCATGAGAAACGAATGTGTGTGTGTGTGTGTGCGTGTGTGCTTGCTGGAATTGTTTTGCGTGGTATAAAACCATGAAGTATTCATGCTTTGCTGCACCAAGCCTACATTATGCCGGCGATTAGTCAGGTTGTGGGATGTATGTGCTTTTTTGTCTTGGTATTTTGGTTGGCGTTAAGATGCTCAAACGGGTTTGGACGCATTCCTTCGGTGGGTTTGTGGCGTGTCGAAGCACAACCAGGTGCAACTGGTTGGTTGCTATATTTAACTCCCCAGTCTTCCTTCAAAACCCTGTACCTGACTTAGCTGGCATTGCAGCTGCATGCAATTTGAGCTGACTGGCAGAGAAAGCGGTCCCCAGCCCAGCCTCCTATTGACTCCACTTTGATGATAGAATATCTCCAGTGACAGCGGGTTACGGTGGAGGCAAGCAACCTTGCAGACACGTCACTCTGAGTTTCGCTTAGTGACCCGTTTATACTTTAAGAAAGCAGGGAAGCAATATATTAGCATGCATTTGACTGCAGTGACCTACTTTTAAGGGTGGTTACACCAAAGTTTGAACAGATTTTTAAGAGTGCCAGATTATATCCAATTTCACAGCGCTTTGAGAATGTGTTCAAAATAATCACCAAATTGTTGTTATCACTTTACAGATGAATGGAGGCTGTGTGGGTATGTGAATGGGAACAAGGGATACAGCAAATTTCAGCCCTTGAATGAAAATGGTTTTGCAATGGTTTTGCTGAAAGTGGCAAAATGACCATTCCAACGGAAAATGGTACTTTATCATAGAATAACAGAATCTTGTTCACATGAAAAGATCCAAATTTGAAGATGCCTTGACATTGATTGACAGGTTTGGTTTTCTTTCTTGTCCTGACATATTTCCTATTAAAGCGTGCAATTCAATTGGATGGAAATTGTATATGCAGGGA
Source organism: Pimephales promelas (assembly GCF_988280905.1). NCBI lineage: Eukaryota > Metazoa > Chordata > Actinopteri > Cypriniformes > Leuciscidae > Pimephales > Pimephales promelas. The sequence goes on from NC_142791.1 coordinate 10,653,816, forward strand.
TGCACACACAGAGTGAAACTTGCACTCGCATCCCTTAATACATAAGATATGCTTGTGACAAACAACAACAAATAAGACCTTGCCTTGCATTGCCTTGCCTAACTTCCGCTTAGGCCGTCACACAATATGTCATCATGACGCAACATCAATCAGGATTGGTCTAGTTTCATTCATGCTTCAGAGGCGCTACACTGAGGGGCGTTCCCCCAAAGTGTCATTCAACGCAGTTCGAGTTCCCTCGAAAGAGAACATTCGAAAGGGTCAAAAATATATGAAGTGCAGGATGAGTCATAATTATTTATATATATATATATATTCTTAATGTATGTGTATATATATTGTATCCAGGATTTTCAGTTTCACTGCATCATCGTAAACAAGTGAATCTTTTTTTTGCTTTGAGCAGGAGGTATCTAGAGAAATGCTGAGAGCACCTGTGGCCCATTAGCCTGAGGTTATGCTATAACTGTCTGTTCCACCACTCACGGCTTCCTGGGTAACATAGGTGACAGAGATGCCAAGGAGTGAGAGGGAAAAGAGACAACACAAAGACACACACAGAGAAAAAAAAAACCTTAAGGCAAGAAAGAGAGCGACAGGCTGACTGAAGTGTAGGAGGATCTCTAGAATATGGTCTGTAAAATATCCTGGGAATTCGCTAAAGCTTGAACTGCAACCATATACCTGTGGAATGAGCATAGTGTTGTTTATTTGCATTTAACATCTGGTTCACTAAAGTAATTATGCAAATCTGGGTAAAGACAAATATATCTCACTCCCTAATTAGCTCTTTAAAATGATGACTTCATTTGAATGATGACTTGTGAAGTGAAATCATAAGTGGGGTGATTTTGTTGGGAAGTGCATCTGCATTGAAAAAAAAATATATGTGTGTGTGTATATATATATATATATATATATATATATAAAGCTTAACTATTTCTCTGAACGTTTTAACACAAAAATCCTTTTAGGGCTGAACGATTTAGGAAAAGCTTCACTGTTAAAAGTGGAGTATTTTTACAATATACTATTTCAGTGTTTCTACTTCAGAAATTTTGTTTAATTCAATGTATTTTTTTGTAATTATTTGTGAAATGTACAAGCAATTTCTGAGTGAAAATTGTTTAATTGTAATTGTTTAATCCTACACCAATTTTTTTTCCAAAATGTGTTGCAAAATATATTTTTTTAATCTCTAAAGGCCACAATTACACAGTTTTAATAATCATTATGATTTTATTGATGATTATTAAAATTAAAAATTACAAAATAAGAAATATATTGTCAACACTGTTGTACTATAAAAAAAACTAGTATATTTAATTTAAATATAAAATTTATTGATTTATTGACATCTTAATTTCAAGCTTTTTTGATGGGTTTCTGCTAAATAAAAATATGCGCTGTGGTTTCAGAGTGAAGCTCAGCACTGTGTTCATTTATGGAACTCACAATATCAGAGGTGTGTAAGTGGCGGACTCCACTTTAAAACCAGCAAGTGCATATATTTATTTAATTATATTGCAGCCTTCGCAATTTGACAATTACACTGAGCAATGATGTTGCGATATTTTATTTTGATATATCATGCAACCCTAGTATATGCCTTTTACACCCCATCATTTGATTGCAATTTAATGAATTTCCACTTCCATAATCAATATAAAATATACACAAACATCTCTTAATTTCTTCTAAAGTTGCTCATCCCTTTGTCTCCCTGTGTGGCTGCCAGATTGGTGGTGTTGCAGTTTCCTAACATCTAGCAAATTGAAGCAAGCAGACAGTTGCTGTCTCTTACAAGCCCACAGTTATGATGGACTGCCAGACGCAGAGCGATTTCTCTCAATCAACGAGAGCAACTCTACACCTCAGTCACTGCGGTTAAATTAGATCCGTTTCCCCCGTCTGCCATCACAGGCCTTACGAGAGACAGATTCATGTGGGCTGTCATGGGATTGGCGGTCACATATAAATGATGGCAAAAATAAATCATGGTTAAGAAAAGATACGTTAGAAACATGTTTTGCCTTGTTTTTTTTCCCATTAAAATAATGGAAAGGCTTCTGCCAGAGAGATTGTACAATGGAAATGTGCTAATCAGAGCCTCTTGTTCAATTAGCAAAGTGTTTGTGAAACATAATGTAATCAAAATATATCTTTTTTTCTGATTGACGTCGCTTTATAGCAATTACAACGTAGCGCTTCTCCACATCGCTTGTCCTGTTTGATTTTTCATTCTGGACAGAGACATTTATTAACATTAGCCTCAATTAAAATGCTTCTCTGAGTAATTCTGAAATGGATCCAGTTTAATGAGATGTTGGGTGATTTGCTAAACATTTTACAGATGGACTTAGTGACAATTTCCTTCACAACAGTATACAAGCTCCCTTTTTGTCTCTTTTGTTATAATAACCCTGGTGTTTTGTAATTGCTTTTCAGTTCCAGCTCTTAAGATAATCACATTCAGTGTTTCCCACAGGATTTTGTGAGACTATATGAGGGGTCAACCGCGGTCCCTCTAGGCATGCCTCTATCCACAGTCTGTGTCTATATTTTTCTCCATGCTAATAAGTGTTAAATAACATACTTGGTTCCTAATGAAGGAACGAGTAATGCATAATATCTTGCGCTTGGGGCAAACCTTTTTTTCATGAGATATTGAAGCCCAAAATTATCCATAATTTTGAATTAAAGTAAAACGCGTTGCAGCAGCATGCAGACATAGACGAAGCGGTTTGCGTGTCTATTGGCTGTCCTGCGGCAACTGCAGCACCCTATCGAGAGAGGCCCTTGGTGAAGTCAGATTCAATGGGGGCGCTTCGCACCCACTACGTCACCTCCTGCCAAAGCAGGTGTGGTCTGAGCCTATAAATATAGCTCAATGGGCTGATTTAATCTGGTTTATCATTGCCGAAGTGAACCAGAGCGTATTGCAGGCACGGCAAGTACTCGTTCCCACTTGTAGAGTGAACTTTTGCCCTTGGAGTAATTTTATCCATCAGCGAGTGGTCCTCAAGCGGTTCTAGTATTCTGAGCTAACCCATTGGATCTGATTTCACCTATGGCCTCTCTCGATAGGCTGCTGCAGTTGCCGCAGGACAGCCAATAGGCACGCATGTCTGCATGCTACCGCAACGCGTTTTACATAAATATGTCAGTGCAATTGTTTTTCCCAAGATGCACACCTGTAATTTTTTTTTTTTTCTAAGGCACGTTTATAAAAGTTACCTAAATGTCCCAACTGAATCAGGCCTAATCCTTGCTTAATCTAATCTTTTCACATCTTTTTATATTGATATGCTTGTCAAGCGTTTACTTCTCAATTAACCAAATGGATGGCAGGCTAACATTTATTTGTGTGTCCACTCTTCAAAAGGCTAGTTCACATGTTGGCTTGTTGCCAGAAGGCTGTCTTGTCAAAACTTGGGTCAGGGTCCCTTCTGGCACTGTTAACATTACCCAGACATAGAGATGGCCCTGTGGGCTGCACATAAAGTTATTGGATACCCCGCATTCACTAAATGACTAAGCCTTAATTATGGCTTTTAAGAAAACAAAGTAGTAGTGTTAAATCGCAGGGATTCTTTAATAGTTTGGCAATTTCATGGAGAGCTAGTCACTGGGGTATTAGATCCAATTTTCCAAAGTGCTGCTTGATTAGAAAGCATAGCCACCTAAATCAATACCCAGGGATGATCTGAGACCTATGAGTTATTCTCTACCATATTCTTCCTGTCTGTGCTTCCTATTTTTCCCTTTCCCCTCATCTGGGAGCCCATTTTCTGTTTTCCATTGCTCTTTAAAATGTGTATTTCTTTTCAGTCCTGTCCTCCCCTTTATAGCACACTTAATCCAATGTGCACAGTATTCCAGAATCCTTTGGTAAAGAGTGTCAGCGAGACATTTGCTCTTTCAAGATCTAGTGAGCTGCCTTTGTAGGCAGAATTTCAAGGCATTGTATGCATTTTCTTAACTCTGAGGCTGAACTAAGACGCATACTTAGAAAAGTTTGTAAACACAGGGCTTGTGTACTGATAATATTAAGCAATTTTCCGATTTGATTTATGCATAGACTAGCTTTTAAAATTTTCTTTTGTTTTTTGTTCAAGTGTAGGCAATTTACAGTAATCATACTGACTTTTAAGACATCTTAAGACAAAATTTGTATGGAAAGTTCACACTATGTGATTTTAAGCCATATTTGCAAATCGTTGAGCTCGCAGACAGGTCAGGGTGTTATCGCATACAGATCGCGGGGGATTAGCTGGTGATGAACGCTCGCCAATCTGTTAGTATGAAAGAGCCAACAACACATCAAAGACGCCTTGTAGATGCGTCACGTCACCGAGCCCAGAAAAATATCTAGCATGCTAGATATCCAGAGCTGCCGCACGACTCAACCTCACGGAACGTCAAGAGATACAGCCAATCAGAGCAAGGCATGGGTTCAGGTCACCGGGTAAATCTTTTTTTTTTTTTTTTTTGCATTTTTTTCTCAAAGCAAAAAGCAAATGATCGCGCAAACAGTTTGCAGCACTAGTTTTTGTCTGACGTCCATATTAGCGTATTGTGTTCTTCGTCTTCTTCGCTGGGTATTGGCGCGCGTGCTGTTTCGCGTCATTTCCGGTTCGTTTGATCGCGTGATGTTTTTGTGATAAAACGTGGTTTGTAGACAAGATAGAATCGTTGGGTGACGAAGTTGTTGTCAACTCGTGTAGTGTGTTACCTCCTGTTGCGGATCAATTATGTTGTGTGAACAGCTCAATAACTTGAACACTCCTGATTTCACAGAGAGCGAGTCATGGAGTGTGAACCTCACAGTTCAGCCCGACGTTTTAAAAATCATGTGGTCTAAACTAGGCTGACGGCAATCCAAGAATGTATGACGATGAGCTCTGAGAAAATATAAATCCAAGATGATCACAGATGAAATGTTTCAAATTAACATATACTGTATTTCAGTACTGAGACAGAATTGACAAAACTAGCTAATTGAAATTAAACATAATTTTACCTAATATTTGTATAATATTTTAATACAATATTTGTATTATTTATGCTTTAGTTTCACAATAGCTTAGCAACATGCTAACATGAAACCAACATCTATATCCAACTACTAACATTTAAATCCCAATGCTAACACCTGAATTGAAGATGGTCGCCATCTTGATTGTTGAAATGTTGCATATCTGCATATAGTTCTACTGTGAAAGAAATTATAAAAACTATCTGTTACCTCTCTCATCTGTTCTTCCTATTTTATGTCAGTATCATTCCACTGTTCTTTTTAGGACTAAACGGCTTTTCATTCAGTGCTGATTATGCCCTCATTTTCAGCCCAGATCCACTACGAGCCTGCCCTGCCAGCTGAGCGCCAGCGGCTCATCCAGTGCCTGCCCATGGGCCACATGACGAAATTTATCGTCACATACCCCACTGTGAGTAACACGCATAACCCATCCACTTAGCCACAGCCGGCTTTACTGGCTTTCCTAGCGCAGCGCAGTGCAGTTACTTCCCCTTTGGCTCGATCGCATTATACTCTATAATGAACTTAAAATGTGCAAAGTCATGGAAAGCTGTCTCCTAGTGCTCAGTCTACCATATTCAGTTTAAGCCCTCACTTTAATATAATATTTAATTTTGGCCCTGCAGTGACTGGAGAAACCACCTTAATCAGAAGATAAGCTCTGTCTGTCAACTGTGAAATGTTTACTTGAATATTTTCTATCTTTTTTATATTAATTAAGATCATGGGTTTCATTCATTAACAAGTTGTGCATAAAACTTGAGCTCACACTTTTTTCACAATTTAAGTTCACACTTAAATTTATCATACATTTGATCAGAACCAACTGAAACCAAACATGCACAAAAATCACCCCCACTGGACCCTGAGAAACAGATTATGTGAATGTGAATTGAGTATTTATACATTTTATTATGCATTTGACATAACTATTTGACCCTACAATTAAGGGAAACAAAATGATCGATCAAACTTCTTGTGAATCTGGGAGAATCTCAGGGATTTTCAGGGAGAAGCTTTTCTGTGCAGCCCACTCAATTATTAGTCCATGAAAGCCTGTCTGAGTGCTTAAAAGTGTGTTTTAATCTTTCTTATTATCTCTAATTGCATATATACATGAATTACGGATAACACATTTATAAATGCAGCCCCATAAGTATGCATCAAGTTCACTAAATGAATAAATGTAAAATATATTTTACATTTATTTATATAGCAAATGCTTTCATCCAAATCAACGTACACACAGGAACACACATAAGCCATTTTTCTTTTTTAAATAAGGTGCTTTAGATAAAGTGGCGTTTTGTAAAAGTGCTAAATATTTTAAACTGCACATAGACAGAATTTGATTATGAATTATTTAACGTTTAAAATTGTCATGGTGTTGGTTTGTCTTGTCATGTTTAGTGGTTACCTTTCTGTCTATTAGACATCCCAGATGTTATCCCATTAACCACGCCCCCTTGTTATCCTGTCTAGCTTGCTTTCCCCTGTATTTAAGCCCTGTGTTTCAGCCCTGTCTTGGTGAGTCGTTGATGTTATAGCATTGATGTTGGTTGTTCTGTCCCTGAGTCCTGTTTCCTGCTCTGAGTTTGTAAGTTTGAAGTTTAGTTAAATAAATGTGCTGCATTTGGATCCTGCTTCCTCCAACTAGTCCATGACAGAAGAACTCACCAAACACGAATCCAGCAGCACAACTGATATGTCTCCGTCAAGGAGACCGGCCAATCGAGGACTACATGAGGGACTTTTTGGAGCTGGCTCATCTGTCTGGTATGGTCTGTGCATTATATTTTTTCACGGAGGTCTTTGAGCTGCTTAGCTGCCTGATACCACTGCACCACCTGGCCCTTTCACTGAGCTCTTCAGCATTTACTGCAGGCTTGGTAAATGAGGAACCACACAAACCCACAGTACACCCTAAGCCTGCGCTCCACGTTAGCCCTGCCGAGCCAGAGACCGTTAATGTCCCGTATGCCGAACCAGAGACTGTTCACGTCCCGCCTGCAGAGCCAGAGACCATTCATGTCCCATCTGCAGAGCCAGAGACCGTTCACGTCACTTCTGTCGGTCCCCGGACAAGATGGCTGCCGCCATGCTGTCTGTTCCTGAGCCGGTGTCGTCTGTTCCTACTTCAGCCTACGACCCTGTAGCTACCCCCAAGAAAATTTGGGGAGGGGGCAGTAGCTACTCTCCATGGCCGCCTGAGGGGTCTTCACCGACCTGGCTGCCGCCTGCGCATCCTGCTCCGCCCTGGCTGCCTGAACTACCTGGTCTCCTGCGCATCCTGCTCCGCCCTGGCTGCCTGAACTACCTGGTCTCTACCTGGAATTTATTATACGTGTTATTGTTTTAGTTTAACGGATAGTTGCTACTTATCTATATAAATATATGTTCATCTCAACATCCAAAATTCACTTTTCAATGGGTCACGTTGAAAAGAGATGATCACATTGCTTAAGAGATGATCAATATGCAGATAATGCATATAAAATCTTCTAAATCTACAATTGACTTTTTACATTTATGCAAATATAGTTGACCTAGTATGCAGATAATGTCAGTTGTCAGCATGCTAATCAAGAATGAATGCTTTTAATGTGCAGAATTGTTGATTCTCTAATTTTTTTATCTGACTTCACAGGCATTTTGGAAAGAAAAGGGTTTCTCAGGGGAAATTGTGGTTCGCCCCTCCGAGTGCTGCCCTATAAGCGTCACATTCGACGCCACCAGCCCCAAAGGCAATCCTGCATTGGTGGGTTTCATCGCTGGAGTTCAGGCCCTTGACTGGAGCGAGAGAAAGGTGAGAGACAAAGAATGAGAGTGTGGGTTTATGAAAAACGGAGACATACTGTATAGTGAGCTGAACTGGAGTGAGAAACGGAAAGAGGGAGTGTGAGATAAAGAGAAAGAAGTTCATTATGTTCCGGTGTCAGGTCTATTCTCAGTTTCACACTTTCATAGGAATACTTAGATTGTGACTCAAGAGGTGAAAATGAATACATTGACATTTAGTTGCACAAAATCTGTCCTTCTAAAGCATAATAGTCATATTACCCTGCTTAAAAGAAAAGGCAGAAAGCTGCTCACAACTGTTTGTTGTGTTTTGGATGCTCATGTACTGGTTTGCTTCATCTAGCTGAACTGAAATCTATGATATGTGGAGAAATCTGTTGGCATTCCCACCTATAGCATTTCTACCTATAGAAAACAATATAAAAGTTCCTTCAAGACAAGTCATTTCACTCAAGCGTTTTTTGTTTTATTTTTTACTCCTCTCAGCTATTTCCATCAATCAAGTACATCTATCTCTGTAAATGGGGAAGCATCAAATTCTTCAAAACTGTTCTCCAAGCTTACGATTAAATTTCATATTTGAAATCACCATTGAAATCTCTGACAACAACAGACAACAGTTGTCTCACAAATGTGTTTGTTAAGATGACGCTAAAAAAAATGAATGAACTTTTCAGGCTGGACCAGCCAATGCACATGTGCAGTTCCAACCGTGCGTCTCAGAACACTGACTTAGCTTCTAACGGCAGCTGCAGTGAACCCTAATGACCATTTAGCAATTGCACTTTAGGATTACTAGTACAAGCTACATTTTGCTGAACATAATCTTGGTACACCAACCAAGATTATGTTGGTCCACCAACTAGACCAGCAACAGTGTTGTTTGTAGACAATTAAAAAAAATATTTTCAGTAATTGAAATAAAGGTGAAATAATATACAATATAAATATTTGATAAAAAAAAAAAAAAAAAAAAAACTTAGGCTGCGTCTGAAAATGTAGCAAGCTGGCTTGTTGCCTCGCTGCCTTCAGGATATGACTTTTTCAGGACGCGTTTGTGCACCACGCAAAACTTATTTTGCACAGATATCTGACGCTGTGTAACAAGTTATTGATCTACAGCAGAATAGAGCGAGTTTTGGTGAAAACTAAGCAAATATTTAATTACTATGATAAATTAGAGTAATTTCTTGCTAGGAATGACATCAGAAGTGAAAAACATTGATCAGAAACGTACATTTAAACACAAACTGACTAGCAACCGCAACTTTCAGATGCCATCTTTATTATTTTAGCTCAACTGTCACAGAATGGAAAGCACAGGTATTGTGGGATATCAAAGGCAGTGAAGGCAGCATTAATACACTAATACAATTAATAAGGGTTAATTGGGAAACAAGACAACCTGGTCTTGGATTATATCAAACATACAATCATCCCAAGAGATCCGGGCTGTCATTAAAAACAAAAAACAAAACAAAAAAACACCACACTTGTTCCTGACACTGATATTCTTCTAAAGTCTCTAAGGAAATTAGCTAATAAGCTGTTTAAACTGGACGTGTCAAGTACAGCAGAAAATGAATGGGCATCTGTACACTGTATCAAGTTGTCAGGGTTCTGTCACTATTGTCTGTTTATTCTTGGTTTGGTGACAGAGCTTTGAAACTCCTATTGTCTTGTCATTTCTGTGACTGAATGACTGTGGGCGGGGACTGTATAACTATTCGTCCATGTCTTGCTCTGGAGGTGGTCATATGCAAATGTGTTTGCCCGTCTGATGTCATAGATCCCAAATAGGAATGCTGTCTTGGCAATTAACTGAAATAAATAAGTTAAAGTTCTAAAATTATTAAAACTAAAATAAAATTTTTAACTGAAAATATGAAAACAAAAGCTGATTCAAAATATTATTTTAAAGGGGTGGTTGATTGCAGTTTCACTTTTTTCATTTTAAATAGTGTGTAATGTTGCTGTTGCTGGATGAACAGCATCTGCAAAGTTGCAGTGCTGAAAGTTGAGTGTCAACACTGATATCATCTTTTAAAAATCAGGAAGTTTAATGCCTATAAAAACGACTCGATTGGGACTACAACGGGTTATATTCGCAACTAACCCATACATTGATTATGATTATGATCCTGAAAATGATGATTGTAATTTAGCTCTCTGTGCTGCGCATTTTATGAAAGACAGCTTCCAGAATCTCCTTGAATTCAATGCCGGATTCAACAAGAAACTGTTACTAAAACATGAAGCAGTTCCAACTTTAAAACCAGAGGCAGCAGTTGTTGGGCCACAACCTGTAAGTAGGCCAAGACAATCATTTTAAATGTATTTGCATGTATAATTTCAGACGTAATGTTTTAGTTTATAAAAAGCCAGCGCTGGCTTTATAGCCACTTGGTTATGCTTATTTCGTGTCTACAACAAACGCATACAAACATTTTTGACCTGAATTTGTGTATGTACTAATTTTGTAAATGTATTTTTAATGTATATGTACTTTATGTAATCGCAGCAAACATTAGCTGTTGTTATCAGTGTAAGTTTTGTGAATAGATGAAATGGTTGTTCATTATATTGATAAAACAATAACTTTAATTCAGTTATATCAAATGTTTAATCAGAAGAAAACTATATCTCAAAAGCTAACAAGCAGCAGTAGCATTTTCAAGTAACAACGTATCAAAATTCTTATATAATAATAGAATAGAATAGAATAGAATAATAATAATTTAAAAAAATACCATTCAGAAACGTTTTGTAAGAGCCGTGTTTGGTGAGGTTCTGCTCGACTCTCATCATCACCTCTTTTTGGGTCTGATTCTGGTTCAAACTGATACTCAAGTATCAACACCATTATTTACATTTGACAGAAACGCATATGCAAATTTCGCCCGTAAAGGTAATGGCCGTGAAGTTTCCGGACAATGTTCGCTACACAGTTTAGCCAATTACAACACACTGGCCCAAACTAACCAATCTGAGCCCATTGCCTGTTTCTGGGGGAGTGGTTTCATAGAATCAGGATGTCAACTGGTCGTTGAAATGACGGAGAACGCAGCTTACAATAAAGGTTAAACTGATGAAAATAAGACTTTTTAAAAAAGAAAAAAACACAAATACATGTTATAGTGCACCTCATAAATACAATCATGCAAAGAAAAAAGCAGTTAACCGCCTCTTTAAAATTTTCTAATCTTATAAATGATTAGCTAAATGTCTTTGCTACAGATTTAAACTTGAAGCCTTATCTTTGGAAAACAAATTTTTCCAGCTTTGAGTCTTCAAAGGGTCTTTTCCTGACTGATAATGTGGCAAAATATTGATTTATCTGTTACTCGATGCTCAATTAAACAAAGATAGCCACACATCCTGCATGCAGAAAATAGCTATTGTAGCCTAAAGCTAAAAACCACATGAGACCAGAAACTCTCTCTTCGAGATGAGCTGGTCTGATGAAAAACATGTTTCCATCTCGCTTCTTAAGATAAAACTCCCAGACCATCTGTAGTCATGTATTATAGACAAGAGGAGTTCTTCTAAGCCACTGAGTTTATGGTTGCTTCATTCATAATGAATCAGATGGACTAGTCAAACTGGTTCTCATCTGCTAATACACATTACTATTTTGTGTATGCAAGTATTTTGTGCTCGAATAGCCAACCCATTTTTTTTTTTTTTTTTTTACCTCCAGTAATGAGTTTTGTCTGTAAAATGTATTGTACTCTGTAAAGCTGTTGTCACCAGTTGTATACAGATGTCCAAGAAGTCCAGACTTACAACTCAGCACATTATAGCAGAGCCGTGTGCTTTCTGCCGTTACGCCATATTAACTTCACATGAATGAGCTGGCAAAATCTGAAGAGTGGACATGAAGTGCAATTTTGTACGGTTTGTTTTATGAGTAGGCATTAGATATAGCGGGTAGCCCTCCAGATCATTATGGACACTTTTATACCACCCACCGCATATGGTTCCTCTGCCGCCCTGCCCCCTACCTGGTGTAAAGCCATAATTGTTGGCTGAATTATGGTCTGGGACACTTGGTTCAATTGGAAGTATGCACAACATGCAGATGCAGAGTTTTTTGTGTTCCCTTAACATCTGTCACTCGTTGGCATAGGAACAGCAGGGGTGCGCGCCCCGGCCCCTTTCTGCCTATAACTCAGGGAGAACAGAGACCAAAAAAGGAACTTATTCCTTTTTGGTTATTCAGATCGATGTAGGTTGAAGAACCGGACTCAGCCCATTTCCTGCCCTTGTGAAAAGTACAGTTTAGTGTAATTTTAAAAAGAGAGCTTAAGGACATAATATAAAAAGAAATACTTTAAAAGAATATATGTACTATTTTCAGACACTCAATTGTTATTTACTATTAAATTAGAGCATAGTCTAGTTTAAATAGATTTTAAATAAAATTAGCTGAACTTTAGAGGGATTTTGACATGTAATTCAATTGAATTCAAATTTATTTGTATAGCGCTTTTCACAATACATATTGTTTCAAAGCAACTTTACAGAAAGTGCATTTCAGAAATGCACATAGAAAAATACAGTTAGTTAATCATGTATTGATTTAGGGTATAACATATCGCCAGCTTTGAGTCATCTGGGTACAAACTGGAGCTGGGTACAAACGTTTTTTATCGATAACAGCAGAAAAGCAGATGGGAAATAATTAGCATAGCTGCTGTTCATAATATTAATGCATTCGATCTGTTTCAACAGTGGTATAGAAGGTAAGCATTATGTGAATGCTTGGCTAAAGAGATGCGCATTTAATCTAGTTTTAAACTGGGACAGTGAGTCTGAGCCTCGAACAATATCAGGAAGGCTGTTCCAGAGTTAAATGTGAGAATACCCTCCCTCCTTAAATGGACTTAGATATCCTAGGAATGACCAGAAGCCTCAAATTTAGTGATCTTGAAGAACGCGATGGATTATTGCTAGACCATTTAGGGCTTCATAGGTCAGTAGCTATTCTTTGGAATTGATACAGAACTTAAAGGGCATATTGCAGGTTAGAGGACCCAATGAGTGCATAGAAAAATAATGTAGGAACTAGAGTTTCTTTAAAATATACTTATAAATAGGCTACAGAAGCTTCTGGAGTCATTTTTGTGAGAAAATTTTACTTTCACGTTTAAAAATGGGCGTGGTGGGCATGATGTAATGGGCGGAAGAGAACCAGTGAAGAACAGGACAGGTGTCTTTTGGTGAGAGACATGCTTATAGATATACACGTACGCTAATGATATACACTGTGCACACAATATTGTACGGATTATTATGATCCTATAACAGGCCAGTAGACATTGGTATGTTTAGGGTAGACTTATACTATTAAATGTATAAAAACTACACTTGAGTATATTTCTATTGTACTAAAAGCATACTCGGTTACATTTTTATAAATATTTTTCACCTGGTTTATAACATTAACAGAAAATTAAAGATTTGAGTAACCAATTTTGTTTTTCAGTTACAAGTTGCCTCTATTTAGGGCATGACTACCTATAAATCACACTATTTGATGCTATTGGTATAGTACACGACGATCAATATTCTTGCTTCGGCATCCCATGTTGAACTCCATCATATCGCCGGGATGATAATCATTTGATCTGAAGTGAACGCTACACACGACACGACCACGTTTTCCGAAGCCGATGCGGAAAAGAAATCCCGTCTCTTCACCCGCACAAACCGCACCAGGAACAAAAGATATAGGCTATAGCACTGTCCTTTTTCTTGTAATGCAAACTTGTGGACTTGATCTTGAAGTCCTGACAGGCCGGAGTTTACCATCACAGACTGAGCTGTTTGGCTGAGCAGAGCAGCTCACGGAAAAGGAGTCGTTTGAGAGTCATTGAAAATGTGGTGATGTGCAAATGTATATTATGAGAAAATGAAACTTTATGAAAAAAAGGTGAAACATTAAATGTTTTTTGACCTTTGATGCATGTAAACCTGTTATAGAAGACACCAATTAGGAAACTGTAAAATAGCATAATAGGGGTACTTTAAAGGATATTAAAAACACCACATAGACATATAAACAACATTTAAAAGCATAATATGATTGATTTAAGGATTTAAAATGTACTAATAAAACTTTTTAATTTACATTATTACAAAGTTTGCTTTGTAGAAATGTACTTAAGTGTGTTAAGAAACAGTGTTCTCTTTAAGTACACTTAAATTGGCCTTTAATTTCATTAATATATTACCTACAAGTAAAGGTTTTAATTAATGCAATTGAGATTTAAAATACACATTGCAAAACAAGTGCGCATTCAATACAACCAAGCACACTTCTTTTTAACAATGACAATAGTGCAGTCATATTTTAGTAGCTTTGGCCTTTTATGATATGATGATAAACAAATATTTTTATTTTTTTTTCTCATTTTAGATGGAGGAGAGAAGAGATGCTGTCATCTCCAGCCTGGTAAAGTACCTCGGCCCGGAGGCGTCCACCTACATTCACTATGGGGAAAAGGTATGTGGTGAATTTCAACCAATATGTTCACTGAGTCACGGAGAATTTATAGTCATTGTTTTGCAAAACCCTCCACTTCAGCTTTATTCAGTTTTTTTTTAAAGGTATTCTCAAGGGAACACACATTTGAGTCTGTGGTGGTTTTTTCTTACTAATCTTTCATTGTGGAGAAGTCATTCATTTCAAGAAAAATATGCTGTTTTAATAAATGGCAATTGATTTTTAGCTAAGCTCCGCCCACTTCGGTGATCGGTTTTACGCATCAGAACATAATGAAAAAAAAAACTTCAGGGGCCTCGTGTATAAAACTTTGCGTAGATTTCATCCTTAAAGTGTGCGTATGCACATAAGGCAGAATTTGCATACGCACAAAAGTTTTCAAATTTATAAAACTGTTCGTACGCCAGAACCTGCACAGAATTCACTTTATAAAACCCAGTCAGCGGGAGATTGTGCGCACGTGCGTCTCCTCCCTGAAATAACCATATATGGAGATTACAACGCCTAGTTGTACTATGCATATCCTCATCTGCATATCATTTGCATATGATTATTTATCCACGTGATACCAAGTTTAACGGTACAAGACGTTAGGAAAATATGAAATGCCGTCACATTATTACAAACACATTTTTTTTAGTAGCCGATCATTGCCTTGTTTTTGAATGAATAAATCAAAGTGTTAAATACATTTCAGAGAAAGTTTTTCTCAATCTTTTCCACTGGCCAAATAGTATTTTTAATGGAAACAGATTTGCATGAAACAATTGAATTTTCTCAGACAATCTGCTATTAGCTATCAGCTAAAACATTAAAACACAGCATACCAGAGGGAAAGTGTTAAAAAGCATTGCATCCACAACAAATAGGTCTTTCTATTTATTGAATATATTTTTTTTGTAACTTCTCAGTTATGATTTCATGTAGTTTAAGTGTTTAACTCCATTAATGAGAATGGCATATTTAATCTAGGCTAAATGTTTATATCAGAAGTAAAACATAATTTAAATCATTCTTTTATTTATTTAAACTATTATTGAGAACATGCTCTCCATTTATGATTTGGACTCATAATGAAGATTTACGGTTTTACTCAATCTGCCGTTAGATTATAGGCTATATGCGTGTCAGTTTCACTGAACGGCCCAACACGCATGCTGGCACTGTCATTTAAGAAGGGATGGATGTTTGCTTCAAGTGATGATAGGTTTGTGAAATTATATTTGAATTATATTTCTGTAGATTTATAATTTTCTTTAGATTCTCTGTCTAATAGTGAGCAAAAAGACATTTGACTCCAGCACACCATCGGTGCCGCCAAAACACATACTCATCTAAAAGAGTGCGTACGCATGGTCAAGAGCATCCTTACGGTGCGCACTTATTTACTTATTTAGTCAGGTTGAGATCTGGACACTGGCTGGGCCATTACAACACTTTGATTCTTTTCTTTTTCAGCCATTCTGTTGATTTGCTGGTGTGCTTAGGATCTTTGTCTTGTTCCATTGAAAGAGTTCCAATTTCGGCCAAGCGTTAGCTGTTGGACAGACGGCCTCACATTTGACTCTAAAATACTTTGGCATATAGCCGAGTTAATGGTCGACTCAATGACTGCAAGGTGCCCTGGTCCTGTGGCTGCAAAACAAGCCAAAAATCATCATCCCTCCATCAGCATGACGGACAGTTGGAATGAGGTCTTTGTGCTGATATGCTGTTTGGTTTTCTCCTAACTTGGCGCTGTACATAATGGCCAGACATTTCCACTTTGGTTTCATCTGTCTAAAAGACATTGTTCCAGAAGTCTTGTGGTTTGTTCAGATGCAACTATCCAAACCTAAACCATGCTGCCATGTTCTTTTTAGAGAGAAGAAGCTTTCTCCTGGCAACCCTTCCAAACATGCCATAATTCACCTTTGGCTAAGCCCCGCCCCCCCTTAGTTACTGTTGCTACATCCGTCAAACTTCATCTGCGCTCTGCATGGCTTATGCTGTAACAGCTCTTCCTGCTGAAATGTTATCAAACTTTTATAAAGCAGCAAATAAAGTGTCCAATAGAAGTAGGCAAAGGGGGCTGCAAAATGCGTTCGGAGGCTGCATTCAAGACATACAGGTGAAACGCAATCAAAAACAAGGCACCCAAAATAGAGGCAAAACCATAACGTTAACGGTTACAGTCAAAAAATTAACCACCGCATTTCCTACTAATCGAGACGGAGGCTGGGACTAACAATATCAGGGAGCAACACTGTTCATGCAAAGCTGGGTAGGTCTCTATTCACTTCTATAATCATTATTACAAAGCAAACGGACTACACGAGTACTGTACAACGTTGTATTTATTAGCAGCGTAGCGCATCAACAACCGGTATGAGAACCGAAATCATAACCTAAAACATTATAAAATGGTCTAACTAGTATAACTTCACACTCACCGTAAGGTTAGAAGTAAAAAAAAAAAGATGTGCTTGTTGATCTTTGCGGGGTTTAGCTGACTGAGGACGTCCATACAGTTTAATGCAAACACGACACTTGTCACTGTCAGGATTTTACTTCAGTTTTGGGAAGGGAAAAATGGACACCCCCCTCCAACCTCTCTGGTAAACGCGTATCTGTGTTGCAAATGCCCAAAGCACAACGTTTAACCATATTTTGGATAAAACTTAGACGGTAATAGCCTGCCGAGACCAAAAATATGAGACGCCTGTGTTGAAAGTCAATGGAGCGCAGTGAAAAACTGTCGGACCTCTGTGGGAGCTGGTTCTTGGCTGGGCTGTGATTGGTCAATCTACATTCTAGGGCGTGACTTAGCCAAAGGTGAATTGTCCTGACTTTTTCTAATTCTACTGCCATGAACTTTAACATTTAACATGTTAACTGAGGCCTGTAGAGTCTGAGGTGTAGCTCTTGGGTTTTTGGCAGTTTCACTGTCATGATCCTGGGGTGAATTTGCTGGGGCGTCCACTCCAGGGAAGATTGGCAACTGTCTTGAATGTTTTCGACTTGTGAATTATCTTCCTTACTGTAGAATAATGGACTTCAAATTGTTTGGAAATGGCCGTATATCCCTTCCCAGATTGATGGCAGAAACAATAGCTTCTCTAAGATCATTGCTGATGTCTTTCCTCCTTGGCATACATACACCTGGAGGCTCCAGACCAGAGAACTGAAAACTTCTGCTTTTATAGAGTTAATCACACTTTCCTCTTAATTTCCTATGGAAATTACTTATCCTCTTAATTTCCTATATTTCCTTCAAAATAAAGATCTCAAATCAAATCAAACCAACACCCCTAGTCTGGATACACGTAAATGCACATTCAGGACGCTTTCCTGTCATATAGCCTTACTCAAGTCCACCAACACTTGATACATTATGTGATCATGTATGGCTCAGGTTACAGAGATTTGCCCAGTATCCCAGCGACCCTATTTCAAGTGAAATGGTAGGCTAATCTCTGCAATTAGCTCTATTCCTAGTTGGTCCTAGCTGAAAACCAGTCCTCTACTGTGCTTAAAAAGCACAATTGCACAAAAGAAATGGGAATTTATTCCCCCTGAGAGGTAAAAAGGCACCAGACCGCACTGAGGGCGTAATTGAGATTGACAAACGGGCACAATGGTTTGACAGCCATCAGCTTCAACAGAATGTTAACATTTTACCACCTTGGTGTAAAAGTGGTGTCTGGGCACTTTAGCACTATAAGTGAGAAAGGAGAATAGCCTTAAGCAATTCCTTGGCCTGTGAATGGAGAGGGCAGGAGAGACTTATAGGACTACGGATGGCAAGGCCTTTTTTTTTACAATGAGCTGCTACTGAGAAAGGAAATATACTATCTTTTCAACCCAGAGAGTCCTGAGATGTCTTCTGTTAGGCTTATTAGGTGCATTGCGGAAAAAGCAAAGGTGCAAAAACTCAGAAAACCACCAGATGGTGTTTTATCTAAATAAAAATGAAATAGTTTTAGATCTTATCATAAAGTGGTTATCAAATCAAAGGCTTCTGTGCTGTGTGAGTGAAAACCGGCACTGTGTTCATTTGCATGTGTGTAGATGTTGGATTAAATGAGCGCACTCAATGACGTCCACTATGGTTTTGAACATCACTACAAATGGCTGTCCCCTGAAATAGTGTCCAATTTAAGGATATAGGAGGCAATTTCGAACAAAGCTGCAGTCTATGGGTGCTTCTCATTTCTGATGTGTGCATCCCTTCTTCCTCAGGCGAGGGAAGACTTCAAGGAAAGAACGTGAGGATGGAGGAATCAAATTAAAGCTTATTTGTTTATTGGAAATATACTTATAATATAACAAACACTTAAATTGACATCTAGTGGTGTGGAGACAGCATTGGTGTTTTGTATTCAGCTGATTAGTATAACGTGATATATAGCTAATTGTTAACTATAATTGTGTTATTCATATTTTCATAGAAAGGTGATGCATACTACCAATAGAGTAGTCTAAGATGCCAAAACCTTCTTCTAATAAAATCGTATACACAAGTTAACATACTTGGATTGTTTAAGGGTTTTGCTTAAAGCCCCTTCAAAAAAATCCACAAGAGCATTTAAGAACATTCAACATTAACCAAGATGTCAGCAGGGTATTTCGTGAAGAACTGCTACAGGGCTCTAATGATTAATAATGAATAATTGTTCATTAAATGAAATTATAAATAATTTCTAGACCTTATATTTAGTTCAGCATGAACTGAACAAGCATAAAGGGAACAGTTAGTCTAATCCACACAGAATTCATTAAGGTGACCTTATTAAAAGTGAGAAATAGGGGGTTGTAGGGAGTTTATGATAATGTGAAGCTGCATTAATATAAAAGTAACCTGCTCAGTGAGAAGAGAAACAAGATGACTTTCTGCCAAATGTTTTCTTCCAGACGTCTAAATGTTTTGTTAGTGTCAATACAAAAGTCACCTGCATAATAAATCTGTCTCTTCTAAGAAATAAAGGACAGGCTACATCAAACCACAGAGTGTAAATGTTTCTCAGATCATTTATTAGTCCGAAATTAGATTTCACATTGACGCTGGCTGCTGCAAAATGTTAATTGTTGTCTTGTTTTTTGCAGGACTGGTCAAAGGAGGAATATAGTGGAGGCTGTCCTGTGAATGTAATGACCCCCGGGATGTTAACGTATTACCACCCCAGTCTTCGAAAGCCCTTCGGCAGGTATGCCAATCCACTACACTGGCCAAATCCTTTCATGTTCAACAAAGCCTATTTCAAAGCCCCAGTCCCTCATTTCACCACTTCCTCTGTCCTACAAGGAATGGTTCACACAAAAATGAAAATTCTGTCATTATGTGCTCACTTTATCAATAAACTTAAACTCATATTAGTTAATTTTACTTGTGATCAGGTCTTAGTCCACTTTCTAGTTTTTAGTGCCATGACCACATAATAATAATAATAATAATAATTAAAGCTGCAAGCAGCTTTTAGTGTTGTTCAAGCAGTTAAGGTCTTTAAGAACAAAAGCATCAAAAGACATTGTTTTATGTAGAAAGCATTTAACCACTGACATCATAGATGGAACAGACCATGTTTTAGCATGATTTAACATGATATACCACATTTCATTGTGATTTTTTATGATTTACCATGTTCCAGTATGATTTACCATGAATCTAGCATGATATGCAAGTTCTAGTATGATTCACCATGATTTACCCTGTTCTAGCATGGTTTACCACAATTTAACATATTCTAGCATGATATAATGATTCTAGCATGATTTACCATAGTTTACCATGATTTATCTACGATCTACGACTTATGGTCTAGGAGTTATGACCAGTTTCACACTTTTTGGTTTCTATAGTGCCACCTATGGGCCAATTGACCTATGGCTAAGCCACACCCCCTCCACTCTCTTAGACAAACAGTCAACATTCGGGGGCAGGCGCTATGGCAGCTGTCACAGTAGGAGACATTTTACAGGAGGCAATTGGTTATTTTTGAAGACAAAAAAAAATAAAAAATCTCTCTCATCTCAAATCACCTAAAGGGCCTTAACTATGCATTGGGGGTTTATATTAATAATTTTATTGTTAAGAAGTTTGGTGCTACAGTATTTACATGAATCATTCAGCACAAGATTGTTAACATTTGTTTACAAATACAGTAATGAAGCTAAGTGGCATTATGTACAACACACAGCTAGAAGCTAACATTAGCCTAACGTTACATTAGAGATTTTAAAGATAACGTTAAAATACGTTGTTGAATTAACTTAGAACAGATGTAGACATCCTTGTTTAATTTATCCACGTTTAGTTGGTGTGGTCTATCGCATAACTTAATCGCATAATTTAATTCAGAGCAGACACTTCTCAGTTGAAATGTGGCTTGGGAAAGAAAAAGAAAAAAAAAACACCGTCGCCCAGCCTCTCAGGAACCTAGTGTCGGAGTTGCATGCATGCGCACCATTCGACCATTTTAAACTTAAAATTACAAGAAAAAACAAATGAAAACTGACTAACTGCAATGCATTTCAATGGACGTGGAAGCAGAGAATGTCTGAGTGTATTGGGTTAGCTGCGCACTGTGATTGGCTCATCACGTTTGAGGGCGTGGCTTAGCCATAGATCAATTGAGGTCATGTTCTCTCAACCTCTCCTCGATTTTTATACTACCCTATGGCAAAGTTTCAAGTCTCCAGCACTTACGGTTTGGGCTGCACGATGTGTTTAAGGGGAGAAGAAAAATAATAATAAAAATTATCAAAATTATTGTTATTAAAAATGTTTTGCAAAAAAAAAAAAAAAAAAAAAAAAAAAACAGCATACAGGTTGGGAAAGACAACAAGAATAGTAAATAGGGACTGTTAGTGTACTATTTAACTATTCAACTATTTAATTGGAGATTTCATTGACTTTAGCAGACATTAGCTGCAGATAAAGATACAAGTGAAGTGAGAGTAGCACATAAATGCCCATTTTACCTTGAAGTGCAAATGCTACCCGAATGCATGACTTGATGTCAAAAGGACAGCGCTCTCAGGGGAAAACGTCTCAAAAGCTATTTGAAATTGGCCGCTTAAGCGATTGACAGGGCTGAACTAATGCTCGCCCAAGGAGAAAGTACAGAAAGAGCGTGCAAGAGAGAGAGAAAGCGTGCTGTGCCTGGAATATAGGGGAAATTTCCATAATAGAATTAAATCCATAGGGAGAGGAACGAGTTCATCATGTAAAGGTGGTTGAGGCATGTACAGTCTTTCCATTCTTTCTGGTACCTGTGCAGGCGATGAGACGTTTTCTGAAAGAAGGCTGTAATCTGTCCTTGACCCACTTAGAAACCGACGAGATCTTGAAGCTCTTGATCTCTCAGATGCTAGAAGACTCTTTCGTGCATTCAGTTGCCATCCATTATTTCTTGCTATAAAAGTGATTCATATTAGATGTAATTAAAGGACTAAAACATGAATTAATAACTGGTCCACTTGCAAACAATTCTCAAATATACCATTTAAGATGTCTTGAGACAGCCTGAAGTTTTAGCATAGCACAAGGAATGAGGGGGTCACTTCCGGGTGCAACACATTTATTTATCTGTAGAAAACATAAGAAAATGCATTGATCACACAAGGAGCACATTTCACTGCACTTTCGCGCTTCATCTCGTGCTGGATTACTTCTACGCTCTTATCCTGTGATACCTTCACAAATAATCCTAACCAATCACATGTCTGATGTCTAGGCTGATACGTCACACTAGACACATTACTCTTTATACAATCCTCAATTCTCAAGATATACATGTTCTATACACAAACACATTATTAACATAGATCTAAACATGTGTTGTGCCCACTATCAAATGACAAAAGGAAAAGGTCTGACAAACTCAAACAAGCAAGCATGTGAATAGCATTTGGAATTAGAATAGATGTTCAGGTATCAGCAATAGTTTAGACTTTAACATTACTCTAGCATTGATAACTGCACACATATATTTCTAATACTCTCTCATATCACTGTTTCACTTGTCTTTAATCTGTTTTTAGTCGTCCAATGACATGCTAATGAACTGACTACATTATGAATTAGGTTGTAACCATTTAACAGTTAACTTACTTTATTATCACTATAAACTCACAAAATAATTAATAAATTAGTTTACCTCTAAATCTGACTGTGATTCTTATTTAACAGTATTAA
Source organism: Pimephales promelas (assembly GCF_988280905.1). NCBI lineage: Eukaryota > Metazoa > Chordata > Actinopteri > Cypriniformes > Leuciscidae > Pimephales > Pimephales promelas. The sequence continues at coordinate 10,676,340 of NC_142791.1, forward strand.
CTTCATTTTCTTTTACATGTAATAGCTGACAAAGCAATGCTAAACGAGGGTAACATGTAACTTATATGCGAGGGCTAACAACAGTCAGGTGTGCCTTGTTAACTTCAACTGCCCAGACTCGTCTCTACATCTTAATCAATGTCCATACACATCTATTTGGTTAATTATGCCTCGTCCTGCACTCACGTCGAGCATATATCTTTTTAAGCCTTTATTTCTCCGTTTTGCTCACGTTAAGAGTTAACGTTACTATTTTCCTGTTGAGTAGTTAACTCTCCTCCGCCATTTTCACGACATAACACTCTTAATCACGGTTGAAACTTCACTTTTCTCAGGCACAAACTACGGCTCTATAATAATAAAATACTGTTATGTATTAAATGTTATTGTCAGCTTACCTGTATAAAACACAAGAAAATGCAAAGTTCAAACAAGGAGCACATTTCTCTTCACTTTCGCGCTTCATCTCCTGCTGGACTACTTCTACGCTGCTAGCCAGTCAGCCACTCATGCGCTGTGCAACTCCCGCGTGCCCCCTGCTGGCGACTCCAAATCTCACCAAATTGAACACAATGCAATAAATAATACAAGTAACTACATGTACGACAAGATTTTGGAAGATTATAAAGGTCGTGATATACTTCAAGTGAAAACAAAGAACAGACTGGTGTAACATCATTAAAATAAATGCTGCTTTCTTGGGGGGGGGGGGGGGGGGGCAAAGTTCTGACGAGGTGGTACTTGGATGTTCTGACTTTGATTGAAGGTGATACTTGGCCAGAAAAGTTTGAAAACCGCAGAACTAGACTTTCAGATATTATGCTGGGTGCTTTTGATGCAGTATTTCCAGAGTTAGAAGAGCATCTCTTGCCTGCTGCCATAGATGGTGGAATAGAAAACAAACCGCTTTCATGTCTTCGAAGTGATTCGCATAGACAAAGAGCATAGGTGAAAACACTGTGGGTAAGAGATATCCCTGAGGGTTTAATTCAAGTCCACACATCCATAATGCATAAAGAATAAACAGTGTGGTGGATAGGAAATGGTCTTGCATGGGGAATATGTTGTTGAATGCAGCAATAAGCATTTTTGTGAACCCAATTAAAAATTATTTCTGTTAAATTCACAACAGATATGAATGTATGCATTATCTGCTGGAGTTTGACTGAGTTGTTTTATATGTGCATAAATTAACCATCCAATGGAGTTAGCCTACTAGGACTGTCAGATTTATAGATATTAACTTTTTTAGTAAATTGCTTTTGTTCCTTTTTTGTAAGTCACTATGGATAAAAATGCATTTTTTAAATGCATAATGGGTGCCTAGCATGGGTGAGAGCAGGGAGAACAGTGAAACCCCCCTCAGGGTAAACAGAACCAACATAAATGTATTGCAGATATAAATAATGTTCAATAATTTAATGTTCGACTTAACTCGAGAAAAAAGGAGTCTGATTAAGGGGAATATCAGAATGTTAAGTCCTGACAGGCCGAGGAGGAGCTGGAGATGGATGAGGGTCATTAGCTCCAGAGCAACACGATAAAGCTGCAGATTATACTGAATGGGCTTTATATACAGTATAGGGATGCTTTGACTCATTTCATGCCGACTTTAAAGAATACAGAAAGTATTAAAACTTTAAAATGTCTATCAATTTTCTTTCTCTTTGTCAGGATTCATTGGGCAGGCACAGAGACGGCCACCCAATGGTGTGGATACATTAGCGGGGCAATTCAGTCTGGTCAGCGGGCGGCTATGGAGGTCCTAGCTCAGATGTGTCCTTCTTCCCTGTCCCGGGAGGAACTGGACTCAGTGCGAGCATCCCTGAAACACAGTAAACCTAGAAATGAGTCAAAGTGCAAGTCGTCCAAGTCTTACTGCCTCCTCGGTGTGGGAATTACAGCAGCTGCACTGGTGACCGCCTACCTGTTGGCCAAACCAGAACTAGGATTGAAATGGATCTAAAGGGATTTGTTTCTTGACATGTATTTTATTAGTAGTTGTGCCTTCAAATAGGGACTGTTAATTGTTAGTTTGGTCACACTTTATATAATATACGTGTTTAATTTAGCTTCAGAAACGTTAATCTTGTATGTGGTAACATGCACAATAAAGCATTTAATCAATATTTGTTTTAATGATTGTTATTCCTTTTATAAATGAAACATATCGATATCTTGCAGTGTAGTTTTTATCTTGTCATATGTATATCTGTCAACAGTTTTTAAGTAAAAATCGTTTAATTATAGCCTAATCTTGATGTCTTTTTTGTAAGAAAATATTTGCATCTAATTTTGTGGACTAAATGAACTTTGCTTAGAATGCATCTCAAAAACAATAATTTAGAGGTGTTAACATCTCACATTTTACTTATGTTAATACTGTATGTTCACTGTGAAAATAGGATGGGACTTGATTTTATTGTGAGAAGTGGAGCAGTCTCCCATGTTTTTTTTTTTTTTTTTTTTTGGGAGGTGTTTGCTCCAGAAGTATTTTTCCTATGGGTAATTTTAAAAAGTCTTGGTCAAAGAGTTGACCAAACCATGCAGTTATGTGGTGAATCGCATTACAAACTTGTATTTGAAGCAAAAACTTATTTGAAAACCATCCAAAACATACTGTGCAGGCAACAACTTACCCACAAACGCTTCAATGAATAAAATAATTACAATCCCCAAAAAAAACATTGCGAATGATATGCAAATAAAGGATTGAGAAATATAACGCAATTGATTTAAATATGTTGATTGTATAGCCTATATAAAAATAATATATTTTGTTTATTGTAAAAAATGCATGCATAAATATTTCAGTAGGCTAGCCTAGTTCACAGTGCTTCATAGGAGTGGGGCAGAGCTTTTCATGAAATGCTTGTTGCGATTCTCTGAATAGTGGACATTTTTGCAGAATTATGGGAAGGCCAAGAGCCATAGATGGAAATTCTGATGAGCAAATGGCTTTAACAAAAACATTTGCCATCAATTAGTCAAAGTCAATCGATTCCCCTATGAAGTAAAAGTTTTTTTTGGTTTTTTTTTGCTTCCAGAACCCGACTGTTGCAGATAGTTAAAGGAAAGTGTTTCATATGCGCAGCAAGTTTGTGATGAAAATTTACAGCCTAAAGATGTTTTTGTTAAGGCCAGGAACATGAATTAAGTATAGGCTATCTATTGACTTTAAGCATGAATAGTTTAAAATCAGCGTAGAATGATGTATTATCTCATAAAAAAATCATGAACTAGAAATTTCCATATTTGATCTGCTAAGCTTCTTAATGCACCCCGTATAATAACAATGTGTTATGTGAAATGAATTTGAAATATCAAAGCACAGAACAACTGAAGCAAACCCTCCGTGAGCTATAAGTTATTGTCATGCACACCAAGTGCCTCTCTGTGAACTCCATGGGAATGTCAATTGGTTCCATTGCTTTACAAGTATAAAACATGCAGGAAACGCAACAAGTTTCTCAAGGCCTCTTTAAACGTGTTAAATGTGTGTAATTGCTCTCTCGTTGTGCACAGATGGGAAAAAATAAATAAAGCATGATGTTCAGATAGGCCTTTAGACGAAAGGAACTTCGAGCAAATCTTATCACTGCGGCTCGACGTTACTCGCACTGCAACTCACACTCACACGGTCACGGACACACGGGTATCCACCCACACGCGCACAGTCTCTGGGAGGGTGAGATGTGAAAGTGATTTAATCGCTAGTGCTTGATTACAGAGATGATGGAAAAGCTCCTGTCATGCTCGGATGCTTTCTAAGGGGTGATCGAACTGCTCTGGCGGCCCTTAAAGGAACATTTTTTAGTCTTCGTTACCGCCGCCTCGCGGGGAACTCTTAATTTTCCCTGCTTCACGGCCACACCATCAAGATCAAACCCTGCCCTGACCAACATATTTTTGTATGCGTCCAATTTATGGGCTCCGGTAGTGGCGAGATGACACAGCCAGCACTTCCTCCGCTCGCTCTGGCCAGAAGCCACGGGAATGATGAGTCTCTTGTGATTGTGAATCTGATTTTCCATTCCATTTACTTAATTACCTCCACGTCCGGCCAGAAAGCCACAAGTCTTCATTTAGAGTCACTTCGCCGTGTGGATTGGCTATTATTTTGGATATCTCAATGATCAGCTGTGTGTGTGTCTCAAAGGATCCACTGCATAAAGATTGCATAATGTAACAACTTGTCCGGGGCTTTGGCAGATCGCCTGCATCGGTTTGCGGTTTGAAGATGAGAAATGCGTAAAATAATGTCATCGCGCGGTCTGTGATATTCAGAATGACAGACTTTCTGTTGGGGGGTTGAGTCGTTCTCACGCGAGACCAAGAGCCGTCACACACTTCCTGACGTGCAGAGAAATGATTCAATCACATACAGTGTTGTGATGTTTTGGTAGCACTTTACAAAGAGGTTTCATTAACAGTTAACATGAACTTACGATTTTTCTGCAGCAATCATTCTTAGCTTATTTAAGCATTTACTAATTAACATTAACAGTAGCCTAACATGAATAAACATCGGGGGACAACATGAAACCGACCTATAGCCTACAGATATAAACGCAAACCACTTCCAATTCCAATGTTTTTGTTGTATTCACTGCATTAGGTTTCATATAGCCTATGTTTTATGTAATGAAATTTATATTTGAAATAGGCCTATTCATATTCAAACTAAAAAAAAAAGTCAAGATTAATATAGCTAAATGATTAAAAGGTAGATCGACCCGTTGGACTGCCGAATCATAAACAGTTTGGGGTCAGTAAATAAAATGTTTTGGTGTTTTTAAACCTGAGGAAACTATTGCTCAAGGACAGATTGCTCTTTCACAGCTCAGAAAACTGGAGTTCTCAGTTTAAGTTTCACTGAACATAGATACCTTTCATATAAAAGTTGTTTACACCATTCATGTTCTGTTCGATTAATGTTTTATTCAGTTGAGAGACAGTTTATATGAAAAACCTCAAATTTTTTTTTTACAAAATACTGCTGCTTTAAGTCTCTTTTTGATCCAGTTGGCCAAGCTAGTTCTGTAATAGCCTATACTGTTGGGCCAATTTGTTTTAGTTAAGCTCATTAAATAAAACATTAATAAAGCTATTAACACTAAGTACAATGAACCTCATATTGTTAAGTCATGAGCATCGTGTCAGGAGGGAATGCCCATGAGCCCTGGCTTTTGAAACATTAAAATGTGTATGCTTAATAAGAACTGGGGCAATGGCATATGATAGACATTAGAATTATTAAAGGCTTTGAGATCTAGTATTGTGACGTTGTTTAGTTAGTAAATGACTGCACATAATCTCCTTGTTCCGTGGAAGAAAGTCATGTGTTTTAGTAACAATATGAGGGTGAGCAAATGATGACAGAACTTTTATTTTGGAGTATAATATCAATAAAACAGCTGAGATGCTAAAGAGATCTCATATTTTATTACTAAACCTTATCTGCTGGCTTATGGATAACACAGACGACTGGTTTCATATTAATTATCAGGTTGTTGGTATTATTTAACCAAACTTGTACTTTTGTGTGGGTGAAGGCTGGGTGAACTGGACAGTCTATATCATCTCTTAACTTTTAATTAGCTGTGAGATGTGTTCTGGAAAGAAAATTTCTGGCTGGGTTGCATCGTTTCTCCAACCTCATGCTCCCTGGAGGATGTACAACCATTGGCTAAAGATCAAGAACCGGCCAGTTTTCTTCTTCTTGAGATATATTCCCATGAGACCTAATCTTTTCCAGCAGCAGACACATCAATTTACATGATCATGTGTCAATCATCCATGCAATTATGCTTTTAAACTGATAAACTGAAACATCATCTAGGCATAATTAGGAGTATTTTTAAACCCTGACATGATCATGTCTGTCGATTCCTGCATGGATCGAAATGGATATTTTTATTGCAGTTTTTAACTATTAACAAAAATGTACTTCAAATGTAGCCTACTACAAAAAATATTGCTCCAACAGTATTTGGATAATTCAATTAGATGAATTGTCTTTGCATTATATAGTTCAGTCATTAAAGTCGGCGTAAAACAAAAGTTGAGATTGTCATTTTTTCCTTGTCTTGACGTACGAATCCGAGTGAAACCTCTTCTGAAATTAGAAAAAAATGTAGGGCAGGGCTTGATTTCGTCCTTCGGGAATTCATTGGATCGTTGGAGGTTGGGCGTTGCAAACAAAATGGAGGCAGATTTGAATGCGAGTCTCTGAGACCCCGTTTACACCTGGTATTAAAATGCGATCTGTATCCAGATAAGTTATCCGGATAATAAAAAAAATGCAAGGTGTAAACGCGTTGTGATCGGATCGTGATCGGATCTGCCTGACCACATCTGGAGGTAGTCTGGCTCGCATTGTGTCCGGATCTTTACTAGGTGTAAACGCAATCTGGTTGTTGAAACCACATATGTATATTTTACTCCTCCCAAAAATGCTGAAAAAATAAACGAGTGAGAGCGTGTTATATAGGCTATGTCATGTTATAGCCTAGTCAGATGCGAAACGCGACACGCATCACCGCAGATGAGCAGCTGAGCTTCTATTCAACGTGCAAACATCGCAAATAAAAGTGAAAGTAAGTCACAGACGCAGTTAAAACATCTTCAAGTAAAGAAACGAAATTATCTTACCAGGCCTGTTGCCACTCTCTCTTATTGATGTCTCTGATTTGGAAATTAGCTGATGATCAATAAAATGCCGCTCAGATCTGTTGCTTTTGGTGGCGTGCAATCCAATAAATCTGCATATAACGCAGGAGGTGAAGATCGGATTTATATCCGTTTTGCAAAAACACATTTATGTGGCCAGGTGTAAACGGAATCAGTACTTATTATCCGGATAACTTATCTGGATACAGATCGCATTTTAATACCAGGTGTAAACGGGGTCTGAGAGGCGGACCCTCATCGGATCTGACCGCACCCTTTCGCCATTCCACGTGACTGAAATAGAAGAGAGGTCGTTTCGATGGGGGAGGGAAGGGTAATGTCTTTGATTAAAGAATATAAGGGAGGGTACATGCATTTTTGAAAAAATAATGAAGTGCACAGATAAATCGTATAATAAACACTTCAGTATTGCATATAAAAAGATTTGTCAAATTTAATTTCATGCCGACTTTAAACTCTAGATGGCACAGACTGACTTTTCCTTTACATGCAATTTGCAAGCTATTTCACTATTATGTGGGCCAGAAGAATGTGGGCCGCAACTGGGCCAGATGTCATTGGCTATCTAGGATACGTTTTATAGGAATAGATCAAAATCCAAGGTGCGTTTTTGGAGTTACTTTCAACTTACAGTGCTGTGTTTTTAGAACCCTGTGAGTGCGATGGTCACATTCATCTATCGCATATTTACTTAGAAAAACAATGAAAAAGCAGTGTAGTGCAAAAACGCTTTCTGCGTGAAAGGTGTCTGTCTAGTTCATGTCTAGTCCACACTTAAAGTAATGGAAAAATTGAGCACTCTTGGCATATCATGATTGAGGTTAATAGAGCACACAACAGCCAATATCTGGATGCAGTCGGGTCCTCTGAACACAGAACTCTTCCAGTAGGAGGTCGGTGACTGAACAAGAAGGGATGGGGGCTGATGAATAATTCATGGCGAGAGTTTGGTCAGACACAGTGCTGTGTCTGTTTAGCTGTCGCTTCAGCAGGCAAGAGAGAGAAGGGGAGCGATACAACACTGAAGGAAAACACCGGAGCTGATATGCCATCTGGACCTCATATTAGACAGCTTGACGTGTTCCTTCAGGACTTGGTGAGGGACAAACTCTTGTTAGCCCCCTCTTGAGAAATGTCACATTTAGTGATAATTATGACATGCCTGGAAGAATTTTGAACTTTCTTTGTTTAAAGAGGGCAGGCACAAATCGGAGAGGCTCTCCTTCAGGGTTATGAGGCCAATATTGATCTGACAGCATTCAAAAATGCGAAATATGGGAGGACATTTCCTTGGCATGAGCATGCGGGGGCAGCCAAGTAGCTTGAACTTTCTTTTACTAACTTGTGGCCACAATGACAGAGATTTGAATGGCTAAAGGTTGCAGTACAGTTGGCCGCTAGATGATGCCGCAGGCAGTGTGTAATTGGCCATTGCTTTTAAAAATCGTATCACAAATGAGAAAAAAAATGCCCACGTCGTCGTCTTTGTTGCCAGAAATCACTAACACTTAGTGAAAATGAATGTCTTCCAGTGATTTTGTCGCTGCAAATCATGGTCAATGTGATCAGCCCCTTTAGTCACACAAACTTAGAAGCAAATGCCAAAGTTTGAGACACAAATAGCCATATAAGCTCTAAAGTGAAAACCTTCTGAACGTTACATTACTGATCAAAAGTTTGGAATAAAAAAAATATGTGTTTATGAAAGAATTTTCTGCATTTTTTAAATAAAAATAAAGTAATACAATAATGTCTCGAAATATTATGACTATTTAAAATGTCTGTTTTCTATTTGAATATATGTGATGTATATCTGTGATGGTAAAGTTGAATTTTCAGCATCATTACTCCAGTGTGATCCTTCAGAAATCATTCTATGCTGATTTTCTCAATTATCGTTTATTGTTATTTTTTATGTACATTTTTTTAAACGATAATGTATCATGGTTTTCACAAAAAAAGAGCACTCCAACTGTTTACAGCATTGATGAAAATCAGAAATGTCTCTTGAGTATCAAATTATAATATTAGAATGATGTTTTAAGGATCATGTGGCACTGAAGACTGGAGTCAGTGCTGAAAATTCAGCTTCGATATCAATAAATAGCATATATTATAGTAGAAAACGGTTATTTTGAATTGTAATAATATTTCATAATATTACCTTTTTTAACACAAACGTTTCACTACTTTGATCAAGTTAATACTGCATTGATGAGCATTAGAGACTTTCAAAAACATTAAAACAAAATTTGTACAGACCCCAAACTAATTTAGTTCATATTTCTAATCACATCTACAGTTGTTTAATTCTTATGCTTGTACATGAAATGTCCAAAAAGTGAAAATTGATCTGTTGAGCCTACTTGGTTCTTCTCAGTAACATTTTCTCTTTTTTTTTTCTTCTGGAAAATCCATATTGCTAAAAAGAGTATTAATAATAAATTCATAAAAATAGAATAAGTTGATCAATACTAATTTCCATTTGATAAATGTATATTTCTCACCATTGATTTTGACAACATTCTCATTAAAAAACAGAACTTGGTGGTGTACAATTCTTACAGTTTGTTACAAAAATGTACTTATTAAATTAACGTGGGGGAGCATAAAATTAAATTACACTTTCAAATGGCAATATTTCAAGATTGAGGGGCTGGCGGAACCTGCACAAATCAATACCCACCCAATACACTCACACACATACTCTTTATGACCCTTCTCCAACACAAATGCCATTTTAACAGGGAAGTGTATAATTTCTGCACAACTAGCAGCACCAAATGACACGCTTCACCTCTAAACTAGCACTTAAAACCTCTATATTCAGATCTTGACATTTTCTGCACTCTCTCCAATAAAATGAGACTACATATTTACACTCAAACATTGAGTCAGTGTTGACATAGTCAGTGAGATCAATGGTCATGTTTCAATTATTTGGTAAACGAAGTCTATTACTGTCGTGTGGGGCATGTAAATCTGAGAATCTCCTCAAATAAAACTGTACAAAGAGGTTTGCAGAAACTCAAAGCATAACAAATCCAGCATTAAGCAGCAAATATAAAGACTTTAACTCAGTCGTTTTATTAAGTTATTCTGATACACAAATTTTCCAAGGATTTACATTAAATAACAAAGGAAAGGGTCAATTTGAGGATATATTAACAAGGTTTATAGTTTATGTATAGGTCCACTCATGCGTCAAATGACGCTGGGCGATTCATCAAAGGCTGGATATCTTTCATTGGTATGTTCCATTGCTCTTTATTTGAGCACTCACCCTGCTCTGTATGGCCCACTGGAGGCTTCTTCACCCACCTGACACATGTATTAAAGAACAAAGTGAGGCATCCAAATGTGTTTTAGTAAAATATGCATCTGAGGCATCTGTTCCGACTGTCTCTCAGATGTCCATCTGTAATATCCAGTGCGATCCATTAAAGAAGCACTGACAGCATGAGTAGTATCATGAGAACAAAGCTTGATGCGATTGGTGGAATGCAATTAGGCACAAATCCTCCGCCGGTGGATTATTTTTATGAAACAAAAGAGTCCCTTTAGTGTATGGTCGGTATGTCTCCAATCCAAGCTCCAGGTAACGGTCTGGGACACGTGTATTCATTCTGTAGGCAGCAAAAAAAGACAGATGATGATTACTACGGTACAAAAACATGAGGTTAAGCTTAGAACTAATGCACGGGTACACCGATACACGATGTTCTCTTTTGTACTGATGCATTTATTTATTTATTCCACAATTTCAAAAATGCAAATCATACATCATCCTGAATACCTTTTCTATGATGTGCATGTTTTTCTTCTTTCTTTTTTTGGGATAAAAAAAATTCTATATTTTTGGGGGAGTCAAAAATATAAGGGTTAAATTATATAATAATTTAGCAAAATAGAATTATATTATTGAAAAAATGTCATGTGGTGCGACTCTTTATGAATATTTATGATATTAATGTGGTGTAATAAAAAAATGAAAAATTGATGGTTACAACGCACAACATTTATTTATGTATTTAGTTTTTTTTATGTAATCAAAAAAAAACATATGATAAAACACCACACTACATATGAAACGAATATGAATACAAGATTTTCATCTTCCCTCTTCTGTATTTTATTTGCGCTTATTAAAGATAAATATGATTATATAAAAATATCAGATCAGGATAATAAATCAGACACATTACTTCACCTGCATGCAATTGTGTTGTGAAATGAAACACACATGCATGACCAAGAAATTAAAAAAAAAAAAACTTTGTGAAGCAGAACTGGATGATTTGGCAGCTATCAGTAAAGAAAGTAAGAAATCAAATATGGCAGCACATTGTATGCCATCATTGTTAAGATGTTAATTACAGTTAAGACGACTGCTCAATTTACTCAGTTCAAGTGACCTTGCTGTCATGAGCACTTCGTCTTGAATGGGTTAAAAAAAAACCCACTGTGAATACTAATTAGCAATATGCATTTAGCACAATCATCATTATCTCGATTATCCTCAAGTTCAACTAGGTTCTTTCAGAAACCATGGGAATAGCAGCTATACTGCCCAATGATTCAACCTGAAGACAAAGATTGGAATAATTACTTGATAAAATGAGGACAAAAGTGATGCCGCCTTTCATACCCATAAGAATAAAATCTTCGACGTCAAATTAATTAAATCTTTCTCACTTCATAATTTAACACAGAGGGAATGGGTTGTTTGTCATATCGCTAACACTTCTGAGTAAACTTTTGATGCAGCTCATTTCAACGGCTGCCCCTGGTTCCCATCCACATTCATTGTATGGAAAAGAGCAGTTTGGACATTCTGCAAAATATCTAATTTTGAGTAGCATTAAAAAAACAAGTCATACAGGTTTGAAAATACAGTAAATGATGACTAATTGCATTTTTATCCCTTTTAAGAGAAAAAAACAAAACAATGATCAATGTCTTTGAATAGAGAAATGGGATGTAATGCCAGTAAACTCAAGTTTCAGGCAAAGATAATGGAATCTGATTTTTAGTTAAAGCCACGGTTTGTGTTTCACAGCGAGATACCTAAAAATGGCAGCTTAGTTCCACCATTGCGAAACTACGAGCAGCCTGAGGGCGAGCTTTGATTTTCTTGTATTCAAACTGGCTGACACAAGCTGTATACCCTTGACTAACAATTTAAATGAATTTCTAGTGAGGCTGAACTTATTGACAGCGAGTTTTTTCACTGAGATAGAACAGCATATGCAGGGCTCTACGGCATGGCCATTTGACATTGAAAATTACAAGGGTGTATGTGGAAAATGATTTGCCTGCACTGGTAAATTTAATTGATTGATATACAGGAATCATTAAAAAAATGTACCCTCCTTTATATGCAAGTTATGTTTCGATAGGGCATTCTGCTCCATTTAAAAACAGCATAGGCTACCGAATGTATGGCCCAATGTGGAATGAAGGTATACTGTGTGAATATTAATTGTGTCGTGCAGATGTTGATGGGTAACCTTCTGAGAGTGTCTTGTAACTCATTAAACATTCATGAGCTATGCCCTCACATATTTGTTAGTTATTAGCTGTGTCTTTGTTAGCTGCATAAAGGTTGTCATAAAGATTGTTTTATTTTAGAACAGTAACCATTGTAAAACATATCAGTTACCAAACGTAACCTTGGTTCTCTCTAGAAGAGGGAACGAGTATTGTGTAAGTTAGCTTACGCTAAGGAAAAGATTCATCTTTTCAAGATATTGAAGCCAAAAAATTATCCTTAATTTTTGTATTCATTGTCAACACAGTGCAGCAGCTAGCAGATAAAGCAGGCTGTCTAGCATGCATGAACGTATCGGTATAGGCTAATTAGCTGCCCTGCGCATGACTTGCGCCCTCATCGTGTCTTAGCCCACCAGAATGGGCATGGCTTAGCGTATATAAGCGGGACTTAGAGGCTGTCTCCCTGGTTTTCGTCAACTGAAGCGAAAGTCGCTCGTGGTGCGTGCACGTCAGGTTACGCAATACTCATTCCCTCTTCTAGAGAGAACCGAGGTTACGTTAGGTAACCGATACGTTCACTTACGGAAGGTTCTCTCGTATTGCATAAGTTAGCTTATGCTATGAGAACCCTTTGTCAATGCCATGCGTGCCAAGCATCCACTTCACAAGTCCCAGGGGATCCCAGAACCGGGGAATAAGGCGGCCAGCAACGCGGGCCGGCACAAGTACATAAGCACTCATAGGGAATACAGAGCAGCGCTGCCGGTCCTTATAAGCATGTAGCATATTAACCCAATATAGTGAAACTCTTAACCAGGAGAGAGAAGCCTGTGCACGATTAGATCTGGACAGAACGTATATCTCACTTAGCCTACAGGGCAGGAACTTCCAGGTTATAGAACCTAACAAAGGTGGACAGGGAGGCCCAGCCCGCCGCCACATGTCATGAATTTAAATTCCGCTGGACCATGCCCACGACGAGGAAATGCCTCTAGTGGAATGAGCTCTGACGCAAAGGGCATTGCAGACCTATTGACGCATAGGCAGCTGCGATAGCATCCACTAACCATCTGGACAGGCTTTTTTTCTAGGCAGCGGGACCTTTGGTTTGGCGAGACCCACCAAACGAAACAAAAATCTGCCCCGAGCGCCTGAAAGAGGGCGGAGTGCATAATGTAAGCCCTCAGCGCCCTGACCGGGCAGAGGAGATTAACATCGCTCTCGAATGCTGGCAGAGCCGATAGAGAAATGACCTGCACTCTGAATGGAGTGCCAATCACTTTAGGGACATAGCCATGTCTAGATTTGAGGATGACTTTAGAGTCATTCGGCCTTAACTCAAGACATGCAGCGCTGACAGACAGTGTCCCCCAACGTATGACTTATGATAGAGCAGTCAGAAAAACGGTTTTGAGTGATAGATACTTTAGATCCACGGAATCTAACAGTTCAAAGGGATAAGCTTTCAGGGCCTCGAGGACCAAAGAAAGATCCCACATAGGATCCGACAGGGGGCGCGGGGGAAACATCATGCTGACTCTTCTAAGGAAGCGGCTGACAAGCTCATTCCTTCCTAGTGATCAGCTGCGCGTCAACTCTGCCAACGCTACAACGGTCGCCACATAGACTTTAAGCATGGAGGGGGACCTCCCCTTAACCAACAGCTCTTGAAAGAAAAGAAGGAACCGCGAGACCCCACACGTTCGTGGATTTAGATTTTTGTCTGTGCACCATTTGGAGAACACAGACCATTTAGACACTAAAGCTTAAAGCTTTCTAGTACAGGGAGCTCTAGACTGCGTAATCATGTTTATCACTCCTTCTGGCAAGATAACAGGTATCCGTTGACCAACCATGCGTGCAGAGACCAGCGTTTTGGATGGGGATGTCAGATCGAGCCGCGAGCTTGAGAAAGGAGATCTGTCCTCACCGGAATCGGCCACAGGGCATTTTGTAACAGTCCCGTCAGCTACGGGAACCAAGTTTGGCGCTCCCATCGCGGGGCTATAAGGAGCACTGAGTGGCGTGTTTCCCTGATTCTCTTGATTACCTGTAGCAATAGTGAGAACGGAGGGAAAGAATACAGCAAGCGGCTGGGCCAGATTTGGGCTTGCGTGTCCTCGTTATTCGAAAAGAACGTTGGGCAGTGAGCGTTGTTCTTTTGACGCAAAGAGGTCGACTTCCACTTTACCGAAAAGGCGCCATAGTGACTGGACTGTTTGGAGGTGCAGGGACCAATCCTCCAGGGGAATGTCCCTGGACATTTTTTCTGGGCCGTCGTTCAGGGGGCCTGGCACATGCACAGCTCTCAGCAAGTGCAGATGGTGCGAAGACCAAACGAAAAGGCGTTCTGTTAGATGGCAGAGGTTCCTGACACCACCTTGACAGTTCACGTAGGACACCACAAACATGTTGTCCGAACGGACTAGAATATGGTCCTGTATGAGGAGGGGAGGAAGCACTTCAGCGTGTTCTCGACCGCTATCATTTCCAGACGTTGGAAGGAGTGAAGGAGCTTCTCTTGGTCTGACCACAGGCCAAAGACTGATCTGCCCTCAAAGAGAGCGCCCCAACCTGGTCGGACGCATCGGTCAAGATGACCTTTCGATACGAGGCAGCTCCCATCATCACTCCCTGCTGATACCAGTTGGCCGCTAACCAGGGCTGCAAAGCCGTAATGCAACTCTGAGTCAACCTGAATCGTTCGCAGCCGGAGGCCCAAGCTCGGCGAGACGCCTATGGGGAATCTATCAAAAAGTGACTTTTAACTTTGGAACAAATGTTCCATAACAAAAATGTGAGCACAGAGCCCTGCTATGCATGCAATGAAGAATCATAACTAATAAAAACAAACAAAAAAGCACCTCAAGTCCCCCAAAAGGACATGCAGAAGCACACTCTAGAATGGGAAAAAAAGACATAACAGTAATAATAGATGTGTATTTCCTCACACCCTGTAGCCGAGTTCAAAACCCTTACACTGGCGGTATGCAGCATTTGAATAGCAACCTTTAAAGTCGACCTTTACCTTCACAATGTTTAGGATATTATAAAAAATAAAAGACATATTTTGTCATTGACTGAGTACAGAATAAAATATCAAAAGAATAACTGATGACAGGCCAATTAATTATTTTTTTTTTAAAAAGTTTGATTTTCTGGTTAAGGTTTTTTTGCTGTTGTATGCAGTAAGAACTTGCTGAAGTGACTAAAATAATTATGAAGTGATATGGAACTGTGATTAGTTTAAATAAAAAATAATAATAATAGTACACATTGGAATGTTTGTCAACCAATCAGAATCAATCATTCAACAATAAAAAATAAGTAGTATTCAGTAATTATTAAGACATAGCATTATAAAACAAATACTGAATACTATAAGAATAATACAAATAATAATTGCTGTGTATAAAAAACACATGCATTGTCGCATGTCAAACTCTATTACATATTTGTTTGATGCGTCAAGCACTGTCTAGTTATCCTGAAAATAAAATTATTTATAATTATAATTAATATTTGAATCCATTTTTTTGTGTTATAACACTTTTGCAGATCATTTAAATCAGAAAGGAATCATAGGTAATAGTTCATGGAATACAGTATGCAATAAAATCTGCAAAAATACAAAATGAAAAGAATACAGTGACGCACTGGTATGACAACCAGTAAAAGTGTAATCATAAAAGTGTTATCAACACTAGAATGTAGGTACTTTTCATTAAAAAACAAAGTTTTTGACAAAAACATCATCTGGATTAGATTCAGAACGATGATCAAAACATACATCAGGTAGATTGAGTCCATCAAGATTCACAGTCCTATACTGTATCCCTTTGTGGGTTCACATTTTATTCGGTAACTGTAGAGTTTTAATGTAAATGCTGTTGAATGTTTGATGGTCACATTAGCTTACTTTTGCCTAAGCAATCTTCTCTCCACTCCCTCTGTTTTCAAGCATGGGTTTCTGCAAGGTCAGAGAAGTGGGCTGAAAGGTTTTTATTACTGGTGGTAAAAGCTGCCTGTTTGGGAGGGGAGGGTTAGGGGTTGATGATAGATGTAGCATTGTGTACATTTCAGCACACCCGTTTCTTCAACCTGCAGCTATTCACGTCTCTCTGGTTTACAAAGATATTCTTCTTCGCTTGTTTTTGGTTTCTGAGATACTGTGCCAGACGGCAGAACCTGATTTCACCAAGTGCAACGTGTCCCTTGATAAAAATCTTTGTTATTCCAATCAACCAATCAGATTTGAGGGACAAGTTTACAGTTTATGTCAAGTTTAGGCTTACAACCAGGGTTATGTGCTTTTACATCATCATATCCTTCTGATTTTAGGGATGACTTACAGTATGTGTAGGGTTAGGTTTAGGGGAAGAGATATGGTTAGCATTACTTTCAAATAAGAATATTGTTTAAGATTGTTTCATTAGTTAATACATTAATGAACCTTATTGTAAAGTGTTACAATAAGGTTCATTAGTAAAAAAAAAAAAATCACACTACCATAAATTGTACATAATTCAATGCGGAATATTTGATTTGTCAGTTAATCACATATATAGTCAACAGAAGAATCGATTATTTAAATAGTCATTGCTTACAGCCACGGTTCACAGTATACACACACAGTGAGACCAGTATAATAGCATGTGATTTAAATGATTCAGTTATGACAGTAGTGACAGGCTATGCACTAGTGACAGGTTGATACAATGACAGTCCTGCAATTGTTGACAAATTGTAGCAGCAAAAACTGTTGATAAATCAGACAAGGTGAAAAAAGAGGAGATGAGCATGGCTGTAAATTTCAAATAAATAGGCAACTGACTAATTATGCTAACAAGCTTTGCCTGGCTGAACCCTCGGCAACTTTAATTATCACACGTAGCACAACAAATGCGGTTTAGAGCTAAGTCAAATAGTGGATGATCACTTACAGTTTATAGGCCAAGGTGATTACCTAGACTGTATTTTGTCTTTATTTAGGGAAGTAAAATTAACCTCACTTCCTCGTGGGCAGAGCTGTGATTAGATCATATTAGCGAGGTTTAATTAGGAGCAGAAACATGTAGTAATTAGCTTGCATTGTGTCGGCAGTGAAGCGCTAAGTGAGACATATGTCAGGCTCAACCTGTCAGTAAAGCCATGCTGTTTCTTTACAAGTATCCGGCCCAAGGCTCCAATTATCCCACAGTGCCTTGCAAACAATGGGAGGTCAGCTGCTGTGCACAAGGTCTCCTGCTTTATTTTTCATGTATAGCAGACATGAAAGTTCTCTTCCAGTGAGCTTTGCTCCCTTTATGATGCCTGAAAGCCCTGCAGGGATACAGATTTAATACATATTTATTTCAGTTTTATTTATATCGTAACTCACTGTGATTGCCTTGCATCATTTCTCATTTTCACTTTTAAAGTTTACGTTTTTAATCTAGTATTTCATTAGTATTTCAATATTACAACTGAACTTAATTTAAAAATTACAAAAAAAAAAATACTTTTAATAGTTTTTGTTTTAGCTAGAACAACACTGATGAGGACTTCCATCAACATTTTTGATTCATTAAATGAATCATCTGAGAGCTGATTTCATTTGATTCATTTGAACTGATTCATGGAAATGGACCAATGTTACACCATTTAATTCAGGAAGAATTATGAAACTAATAAACACTCAGAAAACTTAAAGTCTAAATAAAATCCGAATTAACATCATCACGATAATCACATTGCTGCTTAATGTATGACCACAAACACAAATACTGTCAATATATCATCAGTAGATCACTGAGTCTAAGTCTTATACAATAAAGTTCATTGTTAATCCCCTTGGACTCACTGACAAATCACATCAGAAGGGGCATTTCTCCCTCAACTCTCTCTGATCCAAGGACACCACGGTCTGTCTGAAACCCCCAGGCTGGGTTTATTTATTTTTGCATTATTGAGCTCATTACTTTTGAGCCACATCTGAGCGTCTGGGCACATTATTCACCACAAGACAGATATTGCTAATCTTTGTTTCCTAATCTTGAGAAATACAATATTGAAATTCAGTAGAGAGTTATTATAATAACAACTGTACATAGTTCACTAACAATGGTAATGAAGTGACGCTGTATAGGGATGGGAGATTTTTTTTCCTCGTTCTTGACGGACAAACTAATTTGTCAGATGTCACCCCTAAACCTACCCAGCTTCACCCCCTGATCCCTAAACCCACCCATAAACCTACCCAGCTCCACCCCCTGGTCCCTAAACCCACCCCTAAACCTACCCAACTCCACCCCTCAGATCTGGATCTCGTGTACTGGAATGAGGTGCTACTGGAGAGGTCTGATCCATCATCACTATAATTAGCCTGAAACATTTGGGCAAATGTGTAAGATATATTTAGACCTACATTTTTTTACATCTTCATGGACACCACAATGATTTCCCCCATGTGTTAATATTTTCCTTGTTATAATGTATGATTTGCACAAATAAAAACTGCTGCATCTGTGTTGATGAGAGAATCAAAGTGTATGCGCATTATGCACCAGTTACATTATTGCCAAGAATGCGCACGTAAAATAGCCTTATGAACAACGCGCAACGCGCCACTGACTTAAGACTATAGTTTTTTTTCTGGTCAGTGGCGGAATTGTTTTCTGAATTGGAAAGTTTGCGCCGAAACACGCCTCTTTTTTGCGGCAAGTTCAATGCAAGTTCATTCCCTTGTTCACCGACGTGCGACTGTGGAGGGAAAAGCCCGCTTTGCGCGGGTGCAAAATGAATGATACATAGCCATAACATCCTGCAATTTAGTGTGTTAAATATAGGGGAGAGTATTATAATGTCTCTGAACAATCAGTGACGATAAAATTAATGTCTTTCTTTGGCTCCTTTTTTGAAATGATATTACAGCACTTCATCTTGATCTAGAATGATTGAAAATCAAATCAAGAGCAATATTGTAGCTGCATGTATAAAATCGCATAAAAGGCTTGCATACTTGAGGTCATACCATGACTTTTCAAATGTTGACCCTTTAGACCAACATGAAACCAGTAAAAAATCCAATTACACTACTGCACAGTAAATGACTCACACAAACACACATTTCTATAATGAACTCCAAAAGACGAATGTCATAGAGCCATGGAAAGACTGGATTATTTCCCATTAGTCATTTCAACGTTGTTCAAATCATATTCGGAGTGAGAAGAGCTGAAAAAAAACAAAAAAAAAACTTCTATCCCTTGTGGCACAATATGAAAAAGAGGTGGAGAGAGAGAATGTGGATTGTTTCATTTCAGAGGACTGCAGGCTCCATATGTGAAACAGGCATTTGTGTGCCCGCAGGCAAAAAAATAATAAATAAATAAATAAATAAATAAATATATATATATACATCAAATTCTGTGCACTGCTCATCAGCCTTCAATAATTCAAAGTGTAACAGAGACAGGGTTGTGCAGCACCACTGCTCTGAATGTACCGGCCGATGGAGGCGTAAAAAAAAAAAAAAAAAAAAAAAATGAGATGATGTGCTGATTAAGTCAAAAGTTCAGTGTTTATTCTAAAAAAGTGAAAAACAAATATATTTACATTGAAAATCCAAAAAAGTATAAAATTAAAAATAAAATAAACTGTTCAAAGTTAAATGCACAAACAAACTTTTGGCTATGTCAGAAATTTGACCCAAAAATCACACATTCAAGCAACTCCCAACAAACTCACTCTACGAGCTTCCTTACAGCACTGAGAGGCCCCCTTAAATAGTATAAGCCCCTCCCACTTGGACTAAACCATTAAGTAATTGAAAGTAATAACGAAATTTAATAAAAAAATAAATAAATAAATAAAAATAAATATAACAAAGACATAACTGTAACAATAAAAAATATATACAAAAAAAAAAAAATACAAACATTTGAAACAAAACAAACCAAATTCAATAGTTATCAAAGAATCCAACAAACACCAATCTCCCCCTCAGACATAAGACCAATTAACTATGCCTTCTATAGAGTGCCGAAGTTACGACGTCTGTAGGCCAAAACATGGAAGTGAGTTAGCATTTTAGCACTACCGGTTCCCTCACTCTAAAGTCTATGGGATTTTTGAATGGGTTTTTGCTAAATCGCCTGACATAAGGTCTGTGGTGAACAAAACCTCTAAATATTTTCACGTTTTGATCTATGACACAGAACACAGTTATAACCTGCTTGTGGTTTTTTAAACTTTATTGTGTCTGCTTGAGTTTTTTTAAAATCTTTATATAGGCTTCAAAATGTATAAATTGTGAATTAACTTGTAAAGATTATCTCGATAGACATAACGTGTAAGGGTCACAACTCTTTGTTAAACACAGATCTTATTTTTTTGCGTTTTTTCAAAAGTCTATGGGGAAAATGCATTGCTTTTCGACCGAGGGAACCCATGCGCCGCTAGCTTCAGAGTTGTCCTACAAAGTGACGTCATCACTGCGGCACTCTATTGGCGGGAAATAGTTACTTTAAAATGGTGGCAGTTACTGTGACCAGGTTTCTTCTGTTTGCAATGTGAAAATATTCCAGCACGTAAGTATGACAATTTATTTGATGTAAGTGAATGTTCGAACACAATAAATATTTAACCCGGCAACCGGTCTTGTCTGAATTCTTAATGCACGACACGAATCAACATAACAAAATGAATGACTCAGAAAATATTTAACTAAAGAAAAAGTACAGGGTGTGGACAGGAACAACACTCAAAGAGTACACAATCACTGACACCCACATACTTTATCTGGTGTTAACTGTTGTTATAATATTGTGCAAAACAAATAAGTGTTATGTTTTTATAAAAAGTGTATATAGTGTGTTCTTAGTCCAGTGTAACAATAATAAAAGTCTCTAGTCTCAGTGTCCCTGTGACACAAAGATTTGCGAAAGTTGCTGAAAGAGACCTCTTAAAATATGACCTCATATATAAAAACAAAATGAAATAAAGAATTAAGTATAAATTCCATAAAAGGCTATTTATTATTTTGTTTCGTTGAATGAAATTCGTAAACAAAATATGGAGCTATACTTTGAATAATGTATATACAGTATATTACATTTTATATATATAATATGGAATATGGACTATTGGACATGGAAAGTCACAGTTCAAATGTTTTGATTTGTATGGAAAAACTGAATACTTGCTGTGAGAAAGACTGTAAAAAATTATATGATCAATAAGTAATGACAACTTATTGTTAACTCATCAAAATAAGTTTTTTTCAACAAAAAGAATTTTATTCAAGAAAGTTATTCAAGACTCAACTCATTTTTTAAAGTCATTTTAATGTAATTTAAGTTGAAAAGACTTAAACTTAACTTGATGGAACTTAAATATTTAAAGTAGGACATTCTTTTTTTACACTGTACGCATCAGCTGATTTGTACTGTACAAAAGAAAAAAAGGACCTATGAAGCAGAGATGAATACTGTGCACTCGAGTTACTGACTGTTTTAGTGTCACATTGGCTAGAAGCAAAGAAAATATAAATGAATAATTAAATAATTAAAAATGCTGAAACGTCAACATCACATTTTATTAGACATCGCATCCACAAAGGTTAGTCACATTAGTAGCTGCATGGTTCCTTTGCGTGTGTTAATGCATGCAGTTTTTCACACATTTTAATGTATTGCAATCAGCATGCATACAATTTTCTATCGACTTTAAACAGCTGGAAACATTCTGAGGTCTGACAATGACTGTCGTCAGTAGCAACGCTGTGTAACAAACCACCACCGGTGGTTTGTCTTAGCGACTGTATTGAAAATGAAAAAATAAAATAAAAAATGAAAGTGTTTTTATTGTTGGTCAATTGTTTTGTACATTGTAAAGGACTATAACATAATAAACAGCCTATAGATGTACATTATACATTACATATTGGGACCTTTATTACAAACATCATATAATTTGTCTATACAATTACTTTGTAAACAGGATTTTATATGAATTGTTGTTCTTTTTCTTTAAAGTCAGAGAGGAAATTACATGAGACTTGACTCAGACTCTAGAGATAAAGACTTCTAAGGCTCTTACATGGTAGAACAATCATTCAAGACAATCTAAAATGTAGTAAACCAAAGTCCTCAGAGACTACAGATCCTTTATTTCTCTGTATTCTATCCTTGCATGCTCATTGAAGCTCTTTGGTAAAGATCTCCTCTTTTGACTGATAGATGAACAGATCGAAAACCAAAATATCAAAAGTTCTAGTGTTCTACCACCATCATGATTAATGAAATCTTATGATGGTGGTAGAACAAGAACACTAGGACTTTTGATGTTTTGATCTATCATCTCTATCAAAAGTCCTAGTGTTCTACCACCATCATAAGATTACATTGACCTACCCAAATGAAATTTTGCAAAGAGATGTAGAAACAGAAGATTAAAAAAAAAACGTATCTATCTTATAACTTAAGAACTTTTTTTTGTACAGGCTAAACACTAAAGCTGCACTATTTCAACAAAAATAAAATGCACATTAGATCAGCATGATGAGGCATCATGATCATCCATCTGTGTAGTCAAATAAAAATGTTAATGTCCTAAACAAGTGTTTACATTTTCCAAAATTCCCAAAGTGAAAGCAGCTTGACAATGTATTCCTTTTGTTGTTTGTTTTACCACTGCAGTAGATCTTTCTCTCTATATAAAATCGCAACTGCACATTTATTTTTAAATCTCTACCAAAATCAGGCTTTCCTTTTGTCTTTGCCTGAGGACTGAACATGGTTCCAGCTGGGGCTTTTAATAAAATGAAAGACCCACAGTAAAAGCCTAGAGTCATTTACAACATGCAAATAAGATGATTTGAGTTAAGACGTTCATGCTTGGTAAACTAAAAAGAGAAAAGAGAATATTAATTTTGGCTTAATATGTTTAACACGTTCTACAAATGTCTTTCCCCTGACCACCTCATGGCCTAGTTTTGTATTTATTTTAAAGAGATACCATTGACATGCTTGGCAGTCTGTTTAAGGGTAAAAGGAAAAACATGCAAACGTTTGAAAGACTTGTTTTACTTATCGTGTTACCTTTGAACTTAACTATTTTACTCATTCATCACTTGCTTTTATAGTCTCAAGTACTATAAAAAAAAGTCCAATCGACTATTAATCTCCACAGAAGCTTGATTTATTTGAGGACTGAACATTGAGAGCGAATTTTTTCATTTTGCAAAACTGAAGCCCTTTTGACTTTTTTGCCAAACGTGTCTATATATTAAACAAATTCACCTCCCAAGACAACTCATTATGGAGCTGCTGGACCTTCTCAGACCTGCGCTTGCCAGGCTAATGGGCCTTTCACACAGGACGCGAAATGCGCGGCGCTGGCCGCTGTGTTCAGCATTGCTCTTCAGATACAATGTGATTTGTGCTGCGCTATGCCAGAGCAAAGTAGGAGGAGTTTTCAAAAACTTTAAGCAGGAGATCTATACGTCAGTATAATAACGTTAGTTCTTTGTCCCTATACAACCTCAAACTTGTATTGTACAGCTCAGGAAATTTCGACACACAGTACTTGCAGTTCATCCATTTTGATTTCCGTGCTTGTTTGGATGTCTCGTTTCTATTGCCCACGCTGGTAATCGTCTAACACAGTCTCATCCCAAGACGTCAACTAACCGACGCTTTTGACCATACGTCAACATCCGCCATTTTAGGGTACCCTTTAACGTCAGTTAGATGACGATCCTGGGGCGTCATCCAACTGACGCTTTACCTTTACCGTAAGTTAGTTAGGGTAGGTTTAGGTCTGGGTTAGGGTTAGGATTACACAAGCCCCTTTTCCACCAAAGCATTTTGAGAGCCGGTTCGGAGCCGGTGCCTGCGCGCGAACCAGTTCTTTGTGTTTCGACAGCCAAAGAACCGGTTCTCGGCCAGGGGAACTGGTTCCAAAGCAACTGAACTGGAAACATTTGCAGAAACACGATGGAGTCCACCTTTGTAATTGCTATGCTTGAAGTTAACGCAAGCGTTTCTATTTTTGTAATTTTTTTTATTGAAGACATTATAAGCAAAGAAGAAAAGTCACAATACAGAACAAATAAATGGAAAGAAAAAAAGACACAAGTAACTTAAAAGACAAAATTACATATCAAACGAAAAGATTAAAAGACTTACATATTTCAATTGTTTTTAAAGCTTTCTTGGTATACGAGTTAGAGATAATCCGAAAGTAATGTTGTATTTGCAAGCGTTTCTAGACGTATGGCGACGTACACAGTGACGTAACGACGTCGTTCCCTGGGCACTCTAGTCAGTGGAAAAACAAATAGGTTCTGAAGCGGTTCGCAAGTTGAAACTCCGAACCAACTTTGAACCAGCACCAGTTCCCAACCAGTTCTTTTTTTGGTGGAAAAGGGGTAATAGAGTCATCTAACAACGTTAAAAGGTACCCTAAAATGGCAGATGTTGACGTATGGTCAAAAGCGTCAGTTGTATGACGTCTTGGGATGAGACTGCACTGAATCGTCACAGAGCGCAGCTGCAAAAGTTGAACTGTTTTGAACGCTGACCACAGATTGCGTGCGAGGACGTCAATGGTGTGCACCGCTGCTCTTGCGCTTTGGTGGAAGCAGCAACAAAACGTCTTCATGCGGCGCAAGCCATTGAACGCATTCCACGTCCTGTGTGCAAATTCTGCCCATAACGCGGCAGAATTTTGCTTTAAGGCCTTAAGCCTTTAACCAATGGCAATCAATACCGCATTAAACAGAAGTAACTGTAGCTGCTTGCCAATCAATTCTGATTGTAAAGTTTTTAGAAGTCATTAAACCCATGTCAAGAAACGGCACAAGTGGCACAACGGGATAAAGAGGGTGGATGATTAGCGAGGGATACTTGTTTCGTCTACCCGTTACAACAATATATCCTGTGAACATATTACTGATAATTTGATAATGTAATTAATAGTCTACGTTTTACTGATAACTTAAACTATGTTAAAATAAATGTTACTGAAATAATTTGAGGAATGTTTCAATTGCATAGAACATGTTGTCTTTCTTAACGCCGCAATGCACCTTCGCGTGAAGTGGAAAATCGATCTGAGCAATCGATGCCAACTAATTCACCATCTTCAACTTGGTACAGCGCCTTTGTAACGTCGAACGTAAGACGCAGTGTGTTAAGAAGCTTCCTAACTTAAAGGACACTTCAGGGAATACACTAAGGAACATAAACAACTTTGGTAAGATATATATCTCGAGTCTTCTTAGCGTGCTAAGTGTGAGCGTTATCGGGGAACTGGGCCCTATATTGAAAAAAAAGATTGATTTGACTTGATGTTCAGACATTCAGTATTGTTCCACTGGTTCACCTCAAGGCTCCGGTCTTTGACCTCTTATGTACACCAATGATTGTCGGAGTAGGTATGAGAACAGTTAAATTATAAAATATGCAGATGACTCCATTATTGTGAGTCTCCTCCTCGAATAGAATCTGAAGCATGGTCCTGTCGTGGAGGACTTTGTGTTGTGGTGTGATCAGTTTTCTCTTCAGCTCAATGTTAATGAAATAAAGGACATGGTGACTGATTATAGGAGTTTGATGACAACAATGAAAGGTTCGTAGATAATTGTTGACACTAACAAAAACTTGTGGTGATTGACAATAAGTTGAGCTTCCAACCCTGTTTGACTGTTTGTAAAAGTTCCAAGTTGTATTTTTGAGGAAATTAAAATATCTAAAATGATCTAGTCTAAAATGATCATCCTTTTATGATGATACTGTTATATAAACAATTTATTGAATCTGTCCTTTTGTACAATTGCGGCATGGTATGGTATTTTAAGTTTGACTAACAAAAACAGGCTAAATAGCCTTGTAAAGGTAAGATCATTGGTATTGATCAGACTTGTCCTTATAACATTTTTCATATGTTTTCAAGAACGCCCAGGTTATTATTCATCCACCTCAAACTGAGTTCCAGGTGTTGCCATCAGGTTGTCAGGTCGTAAGTTTGTAATATGCTTGTTGTGACGTTTCTCCATGTTCAAAAATGGTAGTGATTTTGCAGGGCAAACACTATATAGCCTACGACAACCATTCCATGTCATAGGTATATATGGATTGTTTAGCATGTGAAGGCTCACACAATGAGAAATGTTTAGTTATGCATTTAGTTATTGCAACTGTACACAATTGTACTTACTCTTTTGCACACATGCCAAAACATATGCAATTTGCTTAAATCAATAAGAAATCAAATCATTCGTGAATGAGAAACTAACTGTTCAGAGATCTGAACTTATATTATTTTTTGGGGGGAAAAAATCTAAATTGAGAATTGAGCCAAAGTGGTTGAAAAAAACTCAAAACAAGAGTTGCAATTTTACTACAGTGGGTCTTCTAGTGTTAAAGACATTCAGAAATTTCTGTTTATCAGAAATGCCCATTTTTCACGTCAGGGCCGTATGTTTTTGTAAGCCCGTGCTCACTTATACTGACTTAGCTGCATCTTTTGTTCGTGTGTTAAAGTCTGGCAGAATCTATTAAGCACTCCAGGAGTTTGAGCGAGAAAAATGTCTCTGTCCTTGCATGGTATTGGGTTGACAGCCTGCCAAGGACTGAATTTAAGCACACAATAGATATAAATACAGTGGGTTCTAAAGCACTGAGAACTTTTAGCAAATGGTGCCTACATAAAGCACTTTTGACAACATTTATTAAGAATTGTCCACGTAGTTTAACACGCTCTGAAAGGCTTGATTATAACTGGTCAGTTGAGGTATTCTGCTGATATAATGAAAATGTATATATATAGGCTATGTACAAAAAAAAAAAACATTTGACAGCGAACTGGAGGTATAATAACACTGTAGCCTATATTTTATAATAATTTCCAAAAACTTTTGAAAAAAACAATACTGTTACGTTGAGTGGACATGGGTATATTCTCAAAATGGCTATAATCAGTCGCTCTAATGAGGATCCTAATGAATGGCAGATTGTGCATTGCATTACATATTCCATAGATATTTGAAGCATGCTCCCCAGCCGCACTGTGATTTTATTCTCATGTATTGCTAGTTAAGACCCAACATGTAAGAATCTTACTAATGCATCCTGTGGGAAACGAGCAGATGAATAAGCTCATTCAAGTCCAAAGAGCTGCCTGGTCTTTCATTCTTTTTCCTCACCACTGCAGATTCCATTACAGACCAAAAGCTAGAGAACACTGTGATACCTGCTTCCTGCTCATGATCAGTGCGTCTTACCAGCACCCACAGGGACGGCCTCCACTGTCTATGGGCTGAAATGAAAAGTTCTGAGCCAGGCACAGCAACACTGTGCTTGCATAAGCAGAATGGATGCCTGCTCTTGTATTATTAAACATCGGTAGAAACTGGTGTAGTACCAAATACAAAAAGAAACATTAAAAATGTTTCTACAGAGACAACTGAAAGGTACGGTAAGTGATACCGGTATTTTAAACTGTTGCATTCCACACACTTTACTCTAATCTATGTTCTTTTTATCCTATACAAAACAAAAAATATATATTGCAGTATATTGGAAAATACCATGTGATATATTAGGCAATATATCCCCATATATATATATATATATATATATACATACACAAATATATACATACATAGCCTACACACATATACAGCATACATAGGCTATATATGATTTTACATATTATACTTTCCAAATAAACAACCATGTGGACATGCATGGCATAGCTATTTAGCTCAACTAAAATATCTTTAATAATTTTCAAATAATTACAACAACTGCATTACACAAATAAGTTTTATTGAAACGTATATGCTTTTCCACAGTTCCAAAAGGTCCTTGAAAGTTTGTATATCATTTATGTATTCCTTATTATTTGTGCATTTTGCTTATAGATATTTTATTTATATTTCATAACAACACTGCTGAACGTTTAAAATAGACATTGGTTATTGAAATTCCTTTATTTTCTGTTCAATGGCACTCTTTAAAAACGTTGCACTGTTAATAAATGTAGTCAATCGCATTTCCTTTGTCTGACCATATGCAAGGCATTTTGTGGTTTTAGCTGTACCTCAAATTGGGTTTAGTGATTTAAAAAATAATAATAATAAAGGTGTCTTTTAATAGATTACCCATTAGTCTGTGTTAATATGTGGTATAAAGATTTGCATATATTGCAGGTTGAATATTTATTAAATATTCATATATTTTAGATGTTACATGTACTTATACTGAATACTATATCCCTGCCAAGCATGCACGCTTAAAATAGCATCTGAATGTACGCACAACGCGCCACTGACTTTAGACTATTTTTTTTTTCTGGTCATTGGAACAATTGTTTACTGGAACCGCAAAATAGCACCAGGGATTGTTTGCACGCAAAAACATGCCTCCTTTTTGTGCCAACCTACCCACCAACTTGCGTCTGTGTAGGGAAAAGTCCGCTTTGTGCGGGTGCAAAATGGGAATGATACATGCGTCAGGGTACAAAGTCAATTGCGCTGGGTGCAAGATAGGGCCCCACAAAAGTGTGAATGTGAAAATATGAAGAAAATTTGACAACCACCGGTTTTACTCTGGTATATGTACCTGCAGTGGCTCCGGACATCTTAATAGTAGATGCGCTTCATTGCAGGACGAGAAAAAAAAAAAACACCCTTTCCAAAGAAAATTAACTTCTCAGCTTGCGAATGTTTGCATCCAATGTGAATAGCTCCATAGTGGTCACTTCTATTCAAAACCTTCTTGTAAACTAGTAAGGAGACTTTGGAAGGAAAACAACTCCATTCAGCCCTGTTACTATGAATGGCAAAGACAGTGGGGTGGTTTAGGCCTACCTGGGGTCCACTCGGTCAATAAACAAGAGTGGGCAGCAAATACACACTGCTTGTATAAGAAAGGGTTGCAGCACCTAGACAGGAGGTGCCACAGGGCATTAGCTTAATCAAGAAAGGTACAGTTCAAGAACAAACCCCAACCCTTGCAGGTGGTAGAAGAAGGAAATGCTGTCCAGTCTCTCAGAAAGGTGTGCGACTTTCTCTCGGCTGAATATGTTTATAAAGAAGTCTAGCTGCTGCAATACCTGAATTTCCTTTGTGGGTTCAATAAAGTTAAATATTACTTTCTCACCATCCAGCACAAGATGTATCTTCAAGAGATAATGTGCTTTGACTAATCTGTCATGTAACCACTCGCACACCAAGATGGTGTTTTATACATAACGCGTATACATCATCTTTAAAATAACAGACTAAAACTTAAACAGAAAATCTGATGGATCAGTTAAATGAAACTTGAATTGTCTGGTATTGTATTGTATAGCACGTCTCATTGTTTGTCCTATTCCCTATGTTCATTGTCTCATTAATTCAACTCAGTGATTTCATTGCTAAAACTAAACATTTACAGAGTTTAATAGCTTTTCGTATTCAGTGATGTTTGGTTACCTCCATTAGCTAATTTGAACAAGTACATTACTTCCAGTTGAGTATTTTGGTTTCTTGAAATATACAGTTTCTCTTAAGTCTAAATAACCCTTTTTTTTTATCAGCTATGCCTAGAGCACATCCGTTTTTACTGACTATTCCTGGCTGAACTGAAGCAGAGCTGCATCATAGGATTTTGCATGACTGTTAAAAACCACATCTTCACTTCACTTCACTTCACACTTAAGACGGTTCTGAACACTGGCAAAAACTTTATAGTATTTCCCTAGCTGCAATGATGCCATGCCAGAATGATTAAAATTATCACATTCATGTCTCCACGGCCATTGTGTGGTAGATGAAATTTAAAAATGCAGCCTTTAAAATCTTCTAAAAGAGCTACATAAGAAACAATTACAGATTTCTACAGGTAAAGAGATAGGTGCTTTTAAACATGACATCAGAGAGTGAAGGAGGGGTCAAGTAATTGGTGTATTCTCATAAGCTAAATGATGTAAACCCATTCCCACTTCAACAGGCATGATTTTGACTGTTTGAAAAATCATGGAAACCCCTTAAACATCTCAAGTGTATATACAGTATGTGTTTCAAACACAAATCATACTAATCATAATCATGAAGACAAACACAAATGAATAAGCCTTTCACAAGTGAAATAGCTAATGAGGCCAAAATCAAGATGCAGATGTGTGAGATGGGGCAGTGCAGGGAAGTTTAGGTAAAGGAACCATTGACTCCTGGTTTATGGTCTACCTTGTACAGACACATAAGGAATGCAAAACATATCTGCAGTAATTTTGGTATCAACTAATAAATATAACTTTAATGCTATCATTATCAGTCTGATAAGTAAAAAATTCAGATATATTTAATATAATGTTTGACAATTTAAGCATCTAGAGATCTGGAATTTTAAAGGGAGTGTTGCAATCAATCAGAAAAACTGCCAACTGTTATCTAAAATCAGCCAATACTGTTTATCAGCTTCAAAATACAAATAATTTTTGTATCAACCAAAAATGTCCATTTGGTGCATCCCAAGACAATTCATACACCAGTTTAAAAAGTGGAGTCAAGGAAAGTAGACTAAATAAGACAATCTCTTGTATGAGACATTTTAAAGGACCCACGGAGTCAAAGGTGCTTACCCTTGCTCTGGTGAATGTTTTCTGCATGCTCAATGAAGAATTTACCTCTATTTCCTGAGTTGTTCATTTGTTTTGATCTGATTTGATTTTAGGCTGCTTTCACATGTCATACCTCACATTCCCGGGAGCCGGATATGGTGCAGGTGCAGGTGCCAGTCCCATTACCCAGCACCTCCAAGGCTTCTGGGGTGGCTGCAGGGTTGTAGCTCATGTAATATTCCTGGAGCTGGGAGCTCAGGTTCTGCTCCGGCTCCTGACTCTTTTTCCTCCGCTTTCGGCCCACTGAACTCTGCTGCAATAGCCGGGAGGCACCTGGGTAACGTCTCCAGGAGACATAAATTACTGACAGGACAAGAGACACTGAAAGGAACAGTGCTACCCCACCCATTACCACTTTGTGAAATGACACGTCTTGCTCAGGAGCTGGTGTCACTAATAAGCTGTCAGGAGATGAGGGTGTCCATTGACGGGAATCTCTGGGATCTATATTTGCATGGCTGGGAAAGGTGGGGCGTTGAGCCGGTCGAAGGTGGGGAGGAGGAACGGGCGCCTCAGAGGCAGGTGAAGGCAGGGGTGGAGACGGTGTTGTAGGAGCCATTGTCGGTTCAGTTGGTTCAGGGTTAAGGTCAAAATATGGATCAAA
This sequence comes from Pimephales promelas, assembly GCF_988280905.1. NCBI lineage: Eukaryota > Metazoa > Chordata > Actinopteri > Cypriniformes > Leuciscidae > Pimephales > Pimephales promelas. Next base: position 10,707,784 of record NC_142791.1, read on the forward strand.
GGTCTGCAGATACAAAGGTGATTGAGCAGTAATTTCATAGTCATCACAGTCAATGAAGTTCTTTGAAGCCTCAATGACCTTCTCCCCTTGAAGGTGCTTGGGACTGCTGCAGATTATACTAGTGTCCTTGGTGCCTCTGAAATTCTTGAGCCAGACAACAAGAGGACAAATGCCTGGCCCGCAATCCCACATGTTGCCTGCAAGGCTAATGGTTGTTAGGGAGATCCAGGCAGCCACAACTTCCTGAGACACATTGGGCAGTTTGTTAGACTCTAAGTTGAGAACCTGAAGGTTGGGAAGGCATTGAAATACTACAGGATCTAGTACCTGTATCTCATTGCCAGAGATATCAAGCTTCTGCAAGGTATACCAGCTCCACGGAAGGCCTTGGTTGATAGCTCGAATACGATTCCACTGTAGGTACAGGGCACGTAGGTTAGCAAGGCGAGGAAAGAGAAAGAAGTTTATTCTTGAAAACTGATTATGCTCCAGGTGGAGTTCCATAAGTCGAGACAAACCCAGGAATGCAGTGCGAGTGAGAACTCGAAGCCGATTATAGCCCAAGTCAAGAAACTCCAAGCTTCTGCACTCCAGAAAGGCCCGGATAGGGATTGCCGTAAGCCCATTGGAGCGTAAGTGCAGATTCTGCAGTTTTCGAAGACCATAAAACTGGCCTGGTTGCAGCTCCTGCAACTTGTTGTAGGAGAGATCAAGACTGCGAAGGTTAGGTACTCCGTGAAAAGTTACATTATGGAGCTGTGAAATCCTATTGGAGCTCAAGATCAACTCCTTCAATCGCCGCACCCCCTGAAAAGCACGGCTATCCACAAATGTGATTTGATTGTGGTCCAGGTACAGCCACAGTAGCTGGTTAAGATGAGCAAACTGGTAGGGGAGCATTGTGTGCAGGTCATTGTACCGTAGGGATAGACCTTGGCAACTAATTGAAATATTTTCGGGGACATCCTGGAAGCCAGCTGACTCACAATGGACAATTTTTCCCTCGCAACGACAGCTATAGGGGCACATCCTCTCCCCAGAACTGAACAGCAGCAGGGAGGAGGCTTGGAGGAGGAGGAGGCCAGCTAATCTCTTGTCACAAGCAGCAGAACCTGAAGAGGGAAACAGCACAACATCAACTTATGATTGTTAACAATAAGACCAATTTTATTTAACTAAATATTCAGTTATCAACACTCATAAAATTATATATAATACTGTCATTTATAGGAATGGTAATGGTAATTGTAATTAATGAAAGGTGGTGGTTTTATTTAACATGCAACAATTTGCTGTTTCAAGCCTAGTTCACACTACATGATTTCAAAACCTCGGGCTGAACTGTGCGGTTCACGCTACATGACTTGCTCTCTGTGAAATCAGGTGTGTTCAAGTTGTTGAGCTGTTCACCCCACACGACACAACGTGATTGATCCGTTACAGGAGGTAACGCACTACACGAGTTGACAACAACTCTGTCACCCAACGTTTCTGTTTTTTCACGAAAAATCACGCGATATAATGAACCGGAAATAATGTGAAACAGCACACGCCTATGATTGGCTGTAGCTCATGACATTACGTGAGGTCGAGTCTTGCAACAGCTCTGGATATCTAGCATGCTAGATATTTTTCTGGAGCGTCTTTGATGCATTGGTGGCTCTTTCATACTAACAGATTGGCGAGCATTCATCGCCCACTAATCCCCCTCGATTTGCACATGATAACACCCTGACCTGTCTGTGAGCTCAACGATTTGCAAATAGGGCTTAAATCGGGCTTAAAATTGTGTAGTGTGAACTAGGCTTTAGAGTGTTGCACCAGTACATGATGTAGAGTGTTTATAAAGTTCTACACAGCATAAGGTAGGGATGCACCGATACCGATACCGGTATCTGGTATCGGCCTCGATACCACATTTTCTAAAGTACTCGTACTCGTTAAAAGTCCCCCGATACCGGGGACCGATACCATGTTCTGAGAAATGGGTTAATCACAGGCGCCGAGTGCCCACCCCCAGGCTCCGGCTGCAGCTCAGAGCGGGGAGATGGGGAGACATGTCAGCCGTGTGGAACAGTGATGCGCGGGTCAATGTATAAACAACCCGCACACTACCAACGTTTTCAACTACCCGCCCGCTACTCGGACCGCAAAAAAGTGAGAAAATATTGTACCCGACCCTCTTCCTGACCGTATTTTTTAAAAGTAGTACATGCTCATCGTAGCGTCATTGGGCCATAAACGTGTAACAACACAGCATCGCAAGAAGACGTAGCCTACATATAACAAAGGCAGCACTTTGGTCATCATCTTTCATTATTTCGGTAAATGTCTCCCACACTTACTCTTTCTATTTGTGTATTTGCGGAGCTTCCACTCCCCAGTCTTCACCTTTTCTCTTGCCGCCTCCATCTCTCTGCAGACTAGTGATCATAAACATGGCCGGTTCGTGAACGAATCGGTTCTTTTTAATGAACCGGTCGAACCAGTACGTTAAATCGAACTGAATCATTCGCATCAGTTCACGTCTTGCGTCAGTGCTGATCCACAAGTTACTACAGTTACTCACTTTCAGACATGCCTGACAGTCCCTCCGAGTTGAAATAAACCAATATCCCGAATTATATTTTACTCCAGTAACTCTAACAGTTCACTGAACTGAGACATGTTGTTGATACTGCTGATACTGCGCATCCGCGTATAGTAACGAACGCAGAGGTACAGCGGTTCTCGGATCACACCAGTACAGAACTGAGAACTGTTAGACTGAGCTTGTGTGTCATCTTCGTGCCAGTTATTCAGCCAATAAATAAATTCGGCCTATATATTTCATAGAAAATTCTATCTAGTACTATATAAATACAAAGGTTTAATTGGCATTTTTTTCCAAACGACCTGACCGACCGCGACCCGAATATCATTAAAAATATTTTTGGATGACCCGTAACTGCGGGTACCCAGGCACCCGCTCATTTTGGATCAACCCGTGCATCACTGGTGTGGAACAATTTCAAAGTGAATGGCTTTGGATTAGGAGAATAAGTTGACTTGTAGTCGCCAAGTTACTTATAGTCAGTTGAATGTCTGTTGGGGGACCAAATAAATAAAGTGTTATCAGATATTAAGCTGATCGTACTAATACTCTAGTCTACTAATACTCTAATGACAGTTAGTTGACATGTAATTGAAAAGTTACTTATAGTTAGTAAAGTGGACTATCGAAATAAAGTGTTACCCAAGTAATTTAATCAAGGACCTAAAAACCCGTATATAAAAATATTTAAATCATGTTTTTTTTTGTTTTTTTATTAAGTACTCGGTATCGGTATCGGCGAGTACTGAAATGCAAGTACTCGTACTCGTACTCGTTTTCCAAAAAAGTGGTATCGGTGCATCCCTAGCATAAGGCAAATCACTATAAATCTGTTATTTAGTTTTGGCACTCTCTTTTGAATTAGACTAGAATTACAGAAGGAGTCTTAACACAGTCATTTGGATTAATTTACTAGGGACCATTTTTAAAACTTAGTAATTATCACCTATGAACTAATCAACTTTAAGATGTGACTAATGTCCAGCAATATCTTTAATGCCATATTTTATAGTGTTCTGTGGAAATTGATTAGTCATTTTAGAGCTGAATCATTACATAAACCATAATTACTCTGAAGCTATTACCAATGCAATTTGAAATGTGTTTCATATTGTGTTATCCATGCCAGGAAAAAAATGATGCAAAATGGAGTTTCATTACAACTTTTGCATCTTATACGTTTTAAGTGCAACACGAATTTTCTTTGCCAGGAAAGAAGAATACAGCATTATGCAGAACAAAGAAAAATTGATTGAAGACTTAATGTATAACCATTCAGTTAAAGATCTGCACTGTGTGTACCATGAACTCATTGTCTGTAAAAAAAAAAAAAAAAAAAGGAGGACTAAGGCCATCCAAGCATACACAGCAAACTACAGAGTCATCTGTTTAGCCAAACTATAATCCCATTTTTGCTGTTAAGAAAATTTCAGAGGAGGCTGAAAAAAAAACCCTAAAAAAAATCGTCATATCCTCCAACAATACTGTCCAATGGTCTCTTTTATGGGCTTACCGGTTATGATAGGCTATCATATGATAGCTATCATAATTACATATCATTGTCGTCAGTTGCTGTTAGCAATTACTCAATTGCTGCATAGATTTAGATTTCACATAAAAGGAGCTGTATGTAAGATTGTGGCCAAAACTAGTACTGCAATCAGTTTCAAATTACTGTAGAGCGGTGTATCCCCTCCCCCCTGACTCAAAGTCAGATAGGCAGCAGGATCCAACATTTTTTTTATCCGACATGTTTATATCTGCAGCTGTGGTAGCTACAGCAGAGCTGGCAACCTGGATGCTGCAACACTACTGACTTCGTGATTGGTAGATCGATGGAGGGTGGAGCATCAGACCAAAACACAACATGACAGTTATCAGGGCTATTTTATGATTATTTGAAATAAATTTCTTACATACAGCTCCTTTAAGCCTGAGACACACCAAACGCCAAACAACTAGTTTGCATCGCCTGTGTCGGGGGAAAATAAATGTGCTTGAAAACACTGAGAGAACTACAGCTGACTGTCATCTAGAATGCACGTGCTGCGCCTGCATGTAAATGAGACAACTGTCTAATTCTGCAGATATATGCATTATATTCTTTATTCAAAAAGGGAAACTGACACTGGAGGCTGCAGAAACACAAACCATAAACAATGCAGTTTGTGCTTACTATTTTGAATATCAATCATGCTAAACACTTTCTTTATTCCACTCCACTCATGTTAAATTGAAATATCCTCCAGTAAAATATCTGAAAATATCTGTCAGTTAAGACAATGCTCCTGGTTGCATTGGTCTCCATCAAGAGGGTAGGGGACTTCCGTTGACGAAGCGTGCCTGGAATTCGGGCCAGCCTATTCTCATATGATCCTGAGACCCCGGCCTGAATATGTGCCCAAGGTGTGGCTTCTTCTTGGGATCTAGGCGCCATGCTAACAGACATCTGCAGAGCTGCAGGCTGGGCAACACCCAACATATTCGCCAAATTCTTCAATCTCAGAGTGGAGCCAGTGTCCTCCCTCGCTTCAACCAACCTGTGCTAGCACCCGCTCAGGTGTCTTCGCTTGCTCGCCATTCCACTCCACGGAGTGGATACGTGTGATATATTTCTCAGGTGAGCTTTCCCCAGCACTGTTGACATCAATGCCAGAGACTATGCCTGTGTTAGCTTTCGCATGGGCTAGGTGTCTCCATGTGCTTGGTTCCCCAGTGGTGACCCCCACATGTGTATTCCACTGTAAACCTCTCCGAGCATGTGTCTTCCCTTGGCAAGCCACCTTGCCACTCCTGGGGTTAAAACATTTTACCTTGCGGGCTGGATACCCCAGTGTTTCTCCATATGCAGCCCCTCTGAGTCATAAGTGTATTCTCTAAGTATCCAGCCAAAAAAAAGCAGACGAGGACCAATTTCAGCCGACGATGTGGACTTAGTGGCTTTAAGATATTTGAGGGAAAAAAAATTGTCCAGGCGCATCTCTCTGTGTTTCCAAATGACTTGTTGACTATTACCAATTTTTATGCTTCACTGGTAGTCCATTACACTCACACATATTGTTTCCTTCTCTACAAGGACATTTGTAATGGGTCATTATGTTTGGGTCATGTTTCACCACTGTCCATGCAAGTCTTAAGAGCAAGAAATAGGAAAGGTAAAATTAATCAGAATAGATTAACCCTCACAATGATTGTAGAAACACACACTGCACTGTCCATTACCTGTAGGCACAAAAATACCAATGTAGTCAAAAAATAGCCACCCTCAAGTTCCAAGAAAAAAAGCTACAAGTACAAAGGTGTACAAAAGTGCAAGAACTACCTGGTTGTTTGTCTGTCATCATACAATAATGGACATCATCATACAATAATTACCAAAGGCATTATTTACAGTAAATTGATGATCTGGCTGCTAAAAGCATATTTCTTCCGTATCCCCCACCCTTAGCAATAAGTGTATAAGCAGGAGTTTAATGTTGTAATGCTAAAACCATCTTGGTCTCCGTTTTAAATTCTGCAGCAAATTGGTCTCAAGAACTTTCATATTCCAGGTGTAATATTTTATATTCAATCCAACATACTGCCAGCTACTGCTAGATGATAGCAGTAACTCTCTAATGTAAGATCCTTATCTACCAAGGCAGTGCCAATCAATTGCAAACGAGTTTAAATATTTACAATGTTCCTCACCAAACTTTTGACTCTGAATGTCTTTGATGCAACTCAAACCAAGATAATTACTAACAGGCCACAAATGCAGCAGATTAGTTAGTATTTGACAGCAAATGGTAGAGTGTAGAATGAATCAGAGATCTAAGGACCATGGTGGCAAGTGTGCCACCTATGAGTATTGCTGCAGATAAAAATCGATCCGGACAAGATTTTTTTACTCCGCAAATTAAAACACTTTGAAAGCCCATGCGCCATAGCTCACCCAAGGTTAGTTCATTTAAAAGCCACTCATTTAACATTGTACAACTGTGGCAGACAGGCCCCTATCAAATAGCTGGGGAAGATGCTGGCACATACAGCAGAGTCAGCTGTTGTATTCCTTGGCACAGTGACAAGCTGATATTTCATACAAATGCTTCGGTGAAGTTAAGGCTATTACCCAAAGTGCCAAGATAATGGCAAAACCTGGATAAAACATGCACATTTGAAGCAGAATGGAATTAAATGGTTTTAACTCATAAGTTTGCCTATTAATATTTGTTTCACTAGACTTCACTATAGATTCACTAATCTTTAAACATAACTGATGTCCCGCTGCTTTTGTTCAAGCTCAGCTGTCAAGTCAACACTAATTTTAATATCACTTCAGCCATATGATAGACTGAGCAAACATTTAATAAAAAACTGCACTTTCCATATTAAAACTTTCTATTTCTCTAAACTAAACTTTGAGAGGAACACTGAAATGTGAAATATTACATTAATGGCTTACGTGTGAGCAACATGGGCACATGAAATGCAAATATGCCTATTCTTGGAATGTAAAACAATGGTCATTTTCTCTACAAATCCAAACTTTCCCTCAAGTAAGAGGAACTATGACTCATAGCCAATGCCAAGTTCTCAAAGTGTTAGATTCTCTATAGGATGCACTCTTGAGCATGATTTGGTCCCATTTAAAGTAAAAATACAGCTTTGCATGACTACATAGTCAATTCCCAGTAATGAGACTCCTGAAACATTTCATAACACTAGTTCTTGAATACTGGGGAAAGACAAGCAGTATAAAAACTTTTTTTTCTTTCTTCAAGGAATCATTTTTTTTTTTTTTTGGATTAAACTGTTCAGGTATTTACCCACAAAATATGCTGCATAAAAACTAAACGGCCACAAATTAACCTTTTCCTTCTGTCGGGCAAGTGCAAGTGTAATTTTAATTTAAATGAAGTTGTTTTAATTTTAATCTGAATTATGTTGTGGTCCTATATTTCGTTTTAGAGGAAGTGAGTGATAATGTAATGGCTATATTTTGATAAAGTAAAGATAAAATCTAATAAATTGATAGAGGGACATGTTTCCTTTCATGTCTCAAGAATCACAAATAAATCACAACAATGTTAATCCATAATAAAAAAAAAACAAAATGAACTGAAACGCATATGTCCTACAAGTTGCAACCAAATATTTTCTAAACCTTTTTAAACATCTTGAGAAAGGTTTCTTGTTTTATTTGAATTAAGCTCACCGTGGCTCTTCCATACCAATGTCAAGACCTACTCTTTAATGTGTTCCAAGATCATACAATTTTTAGGATAATGAAATTTTAGAGTGGTTAAATAAGAGATCACTCCACATGATGAAATCCATTCAGTATTTAACAAGAGATAGTAATGGTGCTGCAAATACTTGGCTGGTTCCAGAGCTGGGACTTTGGATTTTATCCACATGTGACCACAGCTCAAGCACATAATTTACGCAGTCAAACCAAAGCTGCAATATTAAAATGATAGATTCAACACACATTAATTGTGAGATTGAAGAGTGCTGTAACTGTGCCTGACTGCAATGAATAATGTGTTGCAGTAGCAAGACAATTGATTTGCACTTAAGTAACCGGCTCAGGATTAGGAATGCTAAAAGTTTGGAGGCCTAAATAAATTAAATGTTCCAATTAAATAAAAGAGAAGCTCATAACTATAAAGACCCGCTTTACAGTTCCCCCTGGGCATTACTGGTGTAGCACCACCCCAGCAGAGTACGTCCCTGGGCTAGAGGTTCAGTGGCACCATAAATCAGCTCAATCTCTTCCATCTCAGAGAGGGGTTTATTATTATATTAGTTTATTTTTTTTTTCTAAACTGTTTTAATTATTATTATTTATTTTGGTTATTTTAACTCCTATGTAAAGCGCTTTGAATTACCATTTTTTATGAAATGTGCTTTATAAATAAACTTGCCTTGCCTTGCCTGAAGACAAGCTTTATCTTTCATAATTCAATATTAAGAGTGGCACTTTGCATACTGATGTATAATTTGTTGTACCCATGTTTTTTTAAGGAATGATTCATCCAAAACTGAAAACTATTTCATTGTTTCAAACCTGAATGACTTTCAGCGGAAGATATTTTGAATGTGCAAAATATCATCATGTGATATATCATCATGTCCTTGGGGTATAGAAACGCTGAAATGGTGCTCATGGATGACTTATGTTCTCATTGCGAGAACATGACCATTGCGGCGTTATGGTAAAGACTCCGTTACCTCGAAAGAGGTGGAGCCCCTTCACTTATTACTCAATCTAGTGCTTATAGAAGAAGCCTACTTCGGTTAATAGCCTGGGTGACCTGAGGATCACAGTGAGAGGTAACCCACTGAGCCAGTCTCCTCGGACCCCTCACCTCTCTAGGTTTTAGGTGACCTAACCCAAGCAGTGGTAGACACCATCACTTCTGCTATAGCCCCCTCAATGAGGCGCCTCTATGCTCTGAAGTAAAACCTGTTCGTTGAATAGGAAGACTCCTGAAGAAGTCAGATCAGAGTCATGGTTTCCTTCCAGCAAGATGGGTTGGAGCGAAGGCTGTCTCCCTCCACCTTCAATGTGTATGTTGCCTCACATCATGATGCAGTTGAAGGTAAGTTGTCAGGAAAGTATGACCTGATCGTCAGGTTCCTGAGAGGAGCGAGGAGACTGAATCTGCCTCGACCCCCCTCTTACATTCTTGGGACCTGTCTCTGGTGCTCAGCACACTGCCGAGACCTCCCTTTGAGCCACTGCAGTCAGCTGAGTTAAAGATCCTGTCAATAAAGACAGTGCTCGTGACTGCTCTGGCTTTAATCAAGAGGGTAGGGGACCTGCAAGCGTTTTTGCTCGACAAATTGTGCCTAGAATTCGGGCCGGCTAACTCTCAAGTTGTCTTGAGAGACCCCGGTTTGGATATGGTTAAAGGTTCCTACCACTCCCTTTAGGGACCAGGTAGTGAACCTGCAAGCGCTGCCTTCGGACGAGGCAGACCCAGCCCTGGCTTGTGGACAGAACGCAAAGTTTCAGGACCTCAGATTAGCTCTTCGTCTGTTATGGAGGCCAGCAGAAGGGAAAGGCTGTCTCCAAGCAAAGAATGGCCCACTGGATAGTGGATGCCATCGCCTTGGCTTACGAAGCCCAAGGCGTGCCTCGCCTGTTTGGGTTGCGAGCACACTCAACTAGAAGTGTTGCTTCCTCCTGGGCGCTGGCTCAAGGCGCCTCGCTGATAGATATATGTAGAGCTCCGGGCTGGGTGATACCTAACACGTTCGCTAGATTCTATAGCCTCTGTGCAGAGCCGGTATCTTCCGGTACACTCGCCCCCAGTGGTCAGTAGCGCAAAGGGACCTGTTCTTAGTGCGTCTTTTTGTTCCAGTAGTGTTCCCCAGAAATGGCTGACCCAGTGAGTTCCTCATCACCCCTTCAGCAGTAAGACGTTGCGGAGCGTCTGATGCCAGGCCTACATTCGTATGCTTGTGGAACCTGTGTTTGGCTGGGTGTCCATGTGTAGCGGCCCCTGCGGTGACCCCATATGTTTATTCCTCCATGACCAGATTCACGCACATCTCCATTCCCTCCTCAGGGAACGAGGGTTACCATACGTAACCGAGACTTTTGAAACTAAAAAATCCTGATTGTCAATTTATCCAGAATCGTACAGCTCTACTGGATAACCATTGACATTGATTCTGTGGCATTTTTCACTGAGGCAATTTTTATGAGGCGTCTTTTTTGTGTTCCCCTAAAGAAAGAGTGTTTCTTTTATTGGGTGTTCTGTATCTTAATTAAAGATTTACTGGGCTTACTGAAATTGTAAGGCATCTTTCTCGATACTTTAGGTATTGCATTGAAAGAATATACTGATAAAACGCAAGTAAAATGAAAATCTGTGTCTGCTTTCAAAACATATTCTCTCCAGTCCAACCAAACTAGAAATTAATGGCAGAAATTACTTTGTTGGAATATTTTAAAACATGATGTCAGGGACCACGTAATAACGCAAAAGCTTCTTTTCAAACTGCTACTTTGACACGAATTGTTTGAAAGAATCGATTCGTGGAAATGAGTCGAACTGCCCATCACGAATTGATGCGTTGAAATAACAAAAAAAGCCAATAATTTTCACTGGCAAGCCAAAAATGATTTGAAATGTGATATTATCAACACCTTGAGATAATTTTAAAATTGCAATGAATCATCTAATAAATACAGAAGAAGAAGAAAAAACGAATATTTTACTTTAGCCTATAGTTTGACTTTTTTTAACTGGCTACAAATAAAAAGATGAGAAAATGTGCATTTTTGTTTAATGTTACATAAATGGACCACTATATGTTTTAAATCTGCAAATTACATAACATCAATTATAAATATAAAGATTTTTTTATGAATCAACGCAACGGATAAACTGTATCCCAGGATGCCAACTCACCCATATCAGCCGCGCGCTTTTGATTCCACTCGCGTTTAATCCCCGAGGTTACTCCACAGATATCAGTCTCTCAGGATCCACTCCAACGAAGACTTTAGTCCGAGCAGTATTACAGCCGAACTAAAATCATTATCGATCCGACTCCATGTCGCAAAAATAAACTTTAAAACGTGCTGCCTCCCCCGTTGAATCCAATAAAACGGAAAACCGGTACATTTCCAACAGCATTAAACATGATGGTCATCCGTCGATCAAACGGAATATAATTCAATTCTCGCCAAGGAACTGTCTGAATATAAGGGCAAAAGTTGTTCTGGGTCGCATACTTTAAGCAATAATGCTTAAATCATGCGGAGCTTATCGACCAGAGAGGTAAGCAAAGCCAAAAGAAAGAGCGAGTGTTGAGGGCTTTGCATTAGAGTAAATCTCTGCTCGCCGCCGCAGTCGAGTCTCGTCCCTGAGAAATATCACAGACCAGCGTGATGATGATTGCGCGCTCCCTCCCGCCCTCAGGTCCTCCACACAGTCATAATAAAGGTGACCCGGAGGCAAACCCGCTGCGGTAAACAATTACAGAATGGCAGAACACCCTACTTAACCAAGACTGTTGATGGATGAAAACGACACACTGTTAATCACTAAAAAGTAACAATGGAGACCCTGTGTGTGTGTGTGTGTGTGTGTGTGTGTGTGTGTGTGTGTGTGTGTGGTAGCACCACTGGACACTAACAATTTTACTTATTTATTTTTATTTTCTTAATATAAAACATTAATGTAACACTGACATACTCCATTAACAACATTGGCATGCATTAATGGGTTATGCTACACTAGTCTTGATTCCTTAAATAGCCTACTTTACAGTGCATTCTTGAACGATTTTCATTCATTTAAAGATGATTCACTCCTAATCAATCAAATGAGATGATATAAGTTGCTGTTGTTGCTTTTGATTTGACGATACAATTTGACGGGGTTTTTTTTTTTACTTTTGAATATATATTCTATATATGATTATTAATGCTGATTATTAATTGCTTTCAATGTATTCAGTTTAAAACTATACAAATTAGTTTTTTTTTTTTTGTTTTTTTTTTTATAAATCACACAGATCCAGAATACTTGACTGACTCATTCATGGAATTATACGTCAATATTTTCTGTATTTGGCCGAGGCAACCTTGCTCTGGAGGATTTTTGTTCAAATAATTTCAGCTCAAATCAATATTTAATGTCTGTTTATTTAATTACTTGATAAGCAAGATTTTCAATCTATCGTTAGCTGCACACTGTGAAGTAGACTTTCAGATACATGCACAACTGTATCTGATACAGGCACTGAGGCCCATTTAAAAAATGAAAGAAAATATATAAAACGAAATAATCCAGCATGTTATGACATTAAATTCTTTAACAACAAACAAAATATGAATATTTCCTTTTTAGTCCCCCTGGTGCTTTTTTCGGAGTCCCTAATTAGTGTTAGGAAAAACAGCCATAGAGCCAGTTCCAATTTAGTGATCAAATTAGTGGAGAAATTAAAGTCACCTTAAAATCTTTTACTTTTTTAAGGAATATTGCGGTATTTCTTATAAATAATATATCCATGCATCATTACTTAAAAAAGTCCATTTGCCTCTTGATCTTTAATCAAAATAACTTCCTATCACATACATGAGATCGACCAATAGCAAAACACAACCATCCAATTCCACATGGACAAAATCAAGTCCTGCCATAAATTGTTTCTTGTTTAAGAAGCTGTTTCAATTGGATGTATGTCACAATAGTGAAGACAATCGCCAAGTTTAACTCTTGTTTTGTTATTTTTATTGGCATTATTTAAAATAAAGTATTTCTGCAGGTCTTGATAAATAGTATGCTGTTAAACAAGAGAGCCAGCAGCTGAACTAAAAAAAACACTTGATATATGATCAATGAAAAATAATTATCCTGATTAAAGTTGATTTGTTCCAGGCTGCTCTTGTGATCTGACTAACCGTCCATATATGATTCAAAGTAAAGCAAAATAGTTAGAAGCCACTTTAATTAAATACTTTAATTAATATGGGAATGCTATAGAATGTGACATTTTTCTGCCTGATGGTTTTTTTTATTTATTTATTTATTTATTTATTTTTATCCGGTGGGTAAATGTAGTGTGCATGTTGATGAGTTTTCCTCCGGCCTTTTACCTGTGAATCCATCTAATTTTATGCTCCGTAAGTCGATTATTTTATAATGGGCTCTTTTAACAATTGGTGCAACAACGGTTTTTGAAGCTTTCGAAATGTTTTTTGGCAGATTATCTGCAAGTGAAAAAGACAAGATGATCTCTCATTAGAAATAATATAAATTTCAAAACTCAATTCCATCTACGCTGTCTTAAACAAGATTTTCACAATGAAAAAAAATTCTTGGAACTTTCACACATTGGCAGTCGTGATATGAGTGGATTAAGGATGCTATGGCTTTATTTGATCTTTTGCCGCATTGAAGACATGCAGATAATTTTAAGCAATGGAATAAATTTTAGCAGGGGATTATCCAGTTTAAGCAGTGCGAGTTAGGCAAAAACAGGAGCCGATGGCAAGGCAATGATGGACGAAGGCAAAACAAGGTCACTGTTAACAGCATAGCTTAATTCATCATTGTGTTAGCTGCTGTGTTGAAAAGAAATGTTTATTCAGTAACTAAAAAGTCTTGTAATGAGAGTGTAAGCATATCCAATCCAAATCATTTAATCCTTAACCAAAGAAACAATTCTGTCATTGTTTACTCTCTCTCATATGATTATGATTTATAAAAAGCATGTTGCCTTCTGAGTCTGTGATGGATGTGATAATGTGGTTAAAAAAAAAAAAAAAACACTCAGCCCAGACAGGAAACCAATTGTCACCCATTTGTCTTGAAACAACACCAAAAGGTTCTGCTATGCTGATGTAAGCCAATTACATGGCTCTCAATATCTCTCCCAGGGCATCATACATATTTCATGATTATGAGATGTCATAACAGGAATTCTGGATGGAAGTTCACACATTAAATTGCATACTGCGCTTTACAAAAAGTTCTAGTCTGATGTGAATTTCATTGCGTAGAAAAATATAATTCATCCCTTGAGGATGCCTTCAATAAGCATGTGACATTTTAAAGGTAATAAAGGAAATCTCTCATAACCGGCCAGTTCTGTCCGCTCCATTTCAGTGATTCAGAACTTAAACATGAGTCGGGATGAGTTGTCTTTCTATTGATTGCCTTAAGAGCCCCCAAACTGAAGGACATCTGCCGATTTACCAGGCTCAACTTTTTATTTGTTTTCAATAATTTGTATTTGTTTTTGTGAACAATTCCACTTCCTTTCTGGTCCTTAGAATTACAAAGGCTGCATTTCTTTATTTTTGCTGCTGCGTCCGTATACATGCTGGATGCTAACTTCTAACTGCATGTTGGAAAAGAGACTCTCATGACTTTGAAATTGATTGAAATCAAAAACAGACAACGCAAAGCTAACCCCTATTCCCAAAGCTAACCCCTATTCCCAAAACAACCCCCTATTACTGGTTCTAGTGAATAATAAAAAAAAAAAAAAAAATGCTACGAATATGGTCTGATTCACAAACCGATTTTTTGTGGTATCAAAAACATACAGCAAGATTGTGACAAATGTAGCCCTCTTCCTTAACAACTGGTTGTTGGCTTGAAATTAATATTTACCCAAACTATTTTCCAAATGCATGTTATTGTATTGTAACCAAAAGAAGTGTGACCCAGAGGTCTTCATCAGGCACCAGGCATAGATTGTATTGTGAACAATTCATCTGTTTCTTTTTTTTAATGATCTGATACTCAACTCCTCCCGCAGCTTTTGTCACAGACCCTGATTGAGGGATCAAATTGTGCGGCCTATTCAGGAGAGGTGTGCTATGACTTTCATAAGCGGTCAGAGGTACGGTGATTGCCCTAAGGGCAAAAAAAGCGGCCGAAAAATCCCATAGACGTAACATTGCGACGATAATAGTCATAACCTGAGACGTTTTGAACAACTCGATTGGGGGAATAATTCAATGACTCTCTCAACAATGAAAATCAACACCACTAATACACAGACTGTGGAAATCGCAAACAAAGTGACACAAATAGTCCCAGTGTGTTAGATTGTTATATCAGCACTCTTGGAACACCACTCAGCCAATCAAATTCATGGACCAACAATATATACACTGCATAAAGCACTATCCACATGTATTCAAACACAGACAACTATACTCACGCACAAGCTCACACACAAATTATCAGAGGCGTTGAGGGGTAACTAAATTTGGCAACAGAAAAAGGGGGATATTTACAGCTCTCAACAGCTTGCTGAAAAAGCAGGAAAGACATTAATTGCATTGCCGATGTCTTTTATGTATTGATCAACCAAACATAACACCCTCTACATCACACTGAGCGCAATAACACGGTTGCTAATCAAATAATAGAAGAATAGATATAAGCAACGGAAACAAAACTGCAGAGAGCAAAGAGACAGCACAAGTACAAGGTCTAATAGTCACCTGTCAAAGGCTTAATCACTAATGGTGTCTTCTTGCAGGCCGTTCCCTGGAGTGAGCTGTACTTATGGGTCTGGTTGATTAAATTTAAATGGATTAATATGGAAAAGAGGAGAGGCCAACACGTGACCTTCTAAAGGACACAAGTCAGAACCATTTACATCAAAAGAAAGCCTGACTATAACAAGCATGGAAATCCACTTAACAATTTGTTATGTGGTCGTATCAA
Organism: Pimephales promelas; assembly: GCF_988280905.1. NCBI lineage: Eukaryota > Metazoa > Chordata > Actinopteri > Cypriniformes > Leuciscidae > Pimephales > Pimephales promelas. The sequence continues at coordinate 10,723,570 of NC_142791.1, forward strand.
ACACATGATTTCTTGTTCAATTTTTTGTATGTGCTTTTGAAAATTGAGCGACCCTGGATTGCTAATTGGTGTTTTTGTTGTTGTTGTTGTTGCTTTTTGTGGAAGTTTTGAGGCTGGTTGATTTCTGATCTTTGGAAACTGGCATAGTTGTAAAAAATTGTAGTCCTTATTGTAAACAGTTTGTAATTAGTTTGGCCAGTTACAAGCAAACTTAGCTGTCAAACACAAACACTGCACACACCATACTGTAATTGTTCTGCCAATATAAAAAAAGTAAACAATTTAAAACAACATTCATTATTAAATAATCATTGTTAAACATGAAGACATGGTAATACTTTATTTTGATGGTCCTTTTTGAACATGCTGTTAACTATAAGTAACTTTGCAACTACATGTCTACTTGTTCTAATCCTACCAGTCTTCTAATACTCTACTAATACTTTAATGAGAGTTAGTAGACATGTAGGTGCAATGTTACTTATAGACAAGAGAATGTGTTAAAGGGACCATCAAAATAAAATGAAAGCAACATTTTTCACTGTTTAAAAAAAAAAAAAAAAAAAACTACACCTACATTGTCAGAGCACAGATCATCACATCGACATTGTAACCTACATAAAAAAAATACATCAACATTAAATTAAATCTAATATGAATCAATCTGTTCACTTGATGATGGTATAATATTTGAGATCATTAATAATAATTACAATATTAATGATGAAAAAAATATCATATATAATTTAGTAGTGACTGTATAAATTGATTATAAGTTCAGGGTTGGCAAGATTTCATTATGTTTTTGAAATAAGTATTTTTTGTTTACCAATACTGCATTTATTTTATTCAGTTTCTTTAAAAATAAAAAGTTCAGTGGTGGGTTATATATAATTTATTAGATAAGATCTTCCCCTTAATCGCAGTTTTTTTTTTAAACTAGGCAAGTATTGTAATGCATTATTATTATTATTATTATTGCTATTATATGATTCTTGTAATTACACAGTAATCAATGGTTGAGACAAACTCAAGGTCATCCACATTTACATCTGGATTAGCATGTGTTTAGAAAATCCTCTCAGTCCTGCAAGGCAATTTTTGCATCTGGTTACACAAGTTTATCACAATCAAAAATAAAGGAACGTTATAACTGGTATATTCTGTCAGAGAAAGGAATTAAAGCATAATAGTCCTTATTTTTGTTCTGTGGCACCAATATGATGTAGGCCTACTGTATATCGCTTGTCCTTGAGTTTGAAAAATACAGCTTGTTGAAAGGCAACCGCAAAGGTAGGCATGGAGCTGGAGGAGGAATTTAAAAAAAGCACATCATGCTGAGATTACGTCTTCACAAAGAGTAACACACTGTCTGCACTCTCCGCTATTACATTAATACCCCAGGGATCGGCCACTGTGATATACTGTACACATGTGACTTCATAGCCATCTCTACTCTCTAAAATCACAGCAGAAGCACAAAGAACAACAACACTGTGGCTCGACCCTTTATCTGGTAAAAGGACTTAATTATAGATATGGATCTAACCAAGCGCATGTGTAATAAAGACGTAAACTCAAAGGAGCCGCTCGTCATGTTTCTCCAAACAATACCTGCACTGCCCATGAGATTCAGCGGCTTCTCTGATTATCAACATGACATAGAACTTGACCTGGTTTACTTCCTTAATGCACATTTCTGGTCTTATTGTGCATAATTCACCAGGGCACATTGCTTCAAATAGAATAATAAAAGTTTTTTCTTTGTATTTTTTTTTCTCAAAATGCCAGTCCCTCCAACCATCTTCAGTATCTATTTACGATGCAGTTTAATCTGATAGATGGAATGAAAGTTGACATGAAACAGAGGTAGTGATAGTTAGTTTATTCCCTTGTGATGTTTATCTAAAAAAGCTTCTTGAACAAAACAAAAAACAATGTAGGGCAGGACTCGATTTTGTCCAAGCGGAATGGATTTGATGGCCATGGTTTGCTGTTGGTCGTTCTTATGTGAGTGACAGGTTGTCCTGCCCTTGCGGCAGTAAACAAGTCATCGGAGAAAAGAAGAAAGGCTTGTTCGACTTGATAAAGTGATGGGCAGGAAGATCAGCGGCTGACTAGCAGTGCATGCTTAGAAAATTTGTCTGATTTGATACAGCGCCAACGCCATTTTGAAAATACGTCTTTTGTTGCATTATAAATATCTTCACTCTCGCACTGTACTCCCTCTTTTAATGCACTTTAGACATTGTACTTAACACACACACACACACAAAATAGGAAAAGATAGGGACTGATGAGATGTGGGGGAAGGTTATCTTATATTTTCTTATTATATAATCTTTTATTTTATACAGGATTGACAATGGCAATTGTTACATTGTTAATATGGTGGTAGAGTGGGGTGGTGATGGTAATGACAATGGTAATGCATAATAAATGGTTACTTTGTTTACGCATACACACACATACACATTCCCACACTCACACTCACTCACATACACACTTAGATCAAACACTTAAATCACATGTCACTTCTGGAATTATGGATTTACAAGATTGCTCACTACTGCACCATGTTGGTTTGTATGTATGTCGGACTGTTAAATAAAAAAAAAATTATATATATATACACAGTATATATATATATATACTGTATAAATATATATATATATATACTGTATATATATATATATATATATATATATATATATATATATATATATTAACATGATCAGTGCTGTATTCTCAATTAGGGATTATTAAACTTATATTAAATTATATTTATTTTATTAAATTATATTAAATCTGATATTAAACTAACCCAACAGGTACACAAAATAGAGCTAACAAAACTAAAAAACATGCAGCTTGTTAAAAAAAACAACAACAAAAAAAACAGGAACAGTAGAAATGAATTAAAATTAAATAAAATTTGTTGCTTCGCTGATTCCAAATTCAGTCCATGATCCATGCGGCGGACCGCAAACAGAGATATTTTCAGGCAGGGATGGGTCGTGGGTGGCTGTCTTCATTACTTACACTTTGTCTCCTTCCATCAGCAGGGCGATCATGAGGGCCAGTGTTTGCTGTCAAGATGCTCCACACTAATTGATTCCTCAGATTTTGACAATGCCTGGCAGCCAGATAATGGGTGACAGGGAAAATGATGGCTGCTTCTTGATTCCTTGCCTTGCAGACACTTGGATAAACACTGTTTATAGATTACATGCTGGAGGTTATCGGAGGGTGTCTTGACAGCGTGGAAGCAAACCAGAATGTGAGACTATTCTCTCCTGCGGGGCTTGTTCTGTGCTTAACATTACCTAATAGCAGTGCTCTTTTATACTTTAATGACTATGGAACAGACAATATTTGCCATCAGAGATTCCCCCAGAAGCATCTTTTCTCAGAGATCCTGACCTCTTCGTTTGAGAGCTACTTTGTGCAAAATCTTGCAAACACTGAAGAGGGCCTCCACAGGCCATTCGATATTTCCATGTACAGTGCTGCTCACATTCACAGGCAGTAAGTCCAAAAATAATGGCTAATAAATGGCATAGCTGCTGTTACGTGACAGTTTTTATCCCCAGTGCCCTTACAGGTGAATGGAGATCCAATGGGAATCTAAGCCCTGGAAATATATTATAGGCATGGGATGAACATTCAGCATATGCTTCTACTGTTGGCTGCACTTCAGATCATTATTATTAAAAAAAAGAAAAAAAAAAAGAAAAAAAAAACTCAACCTTTATAGGCTTGCTTCATTTGTTACTGTATCCCAAAGGGATAAAAAAGCCCCACTGTACTGTTTACGATAATAAATTGCTCACATTACAAGCTGTAGCAAAGGTTTACATATACAAGAGCAATAATTCGTGGACATTCGCTTGTATAAAAAAGATTATCTATTTGACAATTTGTGCAAAGTCACAATGACTGTACAGAGAACATCATTTAAAGTTATTTAAATGTGTATGTCATATATGCTGTATATGGTGGCTGTTGTCCGTCGGTGAGCAACTCGAGTGAGTCGCAGCGGCGAACACTCGGCAGACTAAAAGGATATAAATGGCGGAAAACGTATCAGGTACGGTGACTGAAGGCGGTGAGATGAAGGAGGTGACGTGGTGTGCGCAAAGTGCCCCCATTGGCTCTGACGTAAACTTGCCGCAGGACAGCCATTAGGCACATTGGCACGTGAGCCGCCTTGCTTATGTTTGCATGCTGCCACAACGCGTTTTACGTTAATTCAAAATTAAGACAAATTTTTGGCTTCAATATCTTGTGGAAAAGAGGTTTTCCCTGAGCGTAATATATTACGCAGTACGAGAGAACCTCTCAAACAACCAACCTTTATTAGATACACCCACAGATATTAATCTTTCAGTGTATAGTGGAGAAGATCGCTAAAACATAGTGCACACATATTGACATGATGAAACAGCCAGAAGGCTGCTGCAGTGAAAGTTTTAGCATACACCCACATGATTCACTACAAATTTATGATCATTACCATAATATGCAATAGGATTGTGCAAGAGCTTAAGCATAGATATAGGTTTTAAATTGTCATTTTAGGAAAACAGCACACCAGCAGTTCAGAAATATTGTTTAAAAGGTTCTGAAGGACAACGCGACAACTAATAGTTGTGGAGTGGTTGTTAGGACGTTTCCATAGTGGTTTTTAGGGTACTCGCGTGTCCACCTGCATGTCTCTATGATCATACTCCCTTAATATACAGTACATTAGCTGGGTTTCCTTCCAGAATTTAACAGTTCACGTTTTCCATCACAGCAAAACCAATTAAGAAACACTACTCAACATAGAATATTTACATTCATGATTCAATTCGCATTGGAAATAGCATCATATTGAATATTAGATTATTAGATCACTGAGATTATTAGATCAATAAAGCTTTATATTCAGAACAGCACACCATAGGATGACCTCTGTGTCAATCCTTGAATATTCATTCCAGCCCTTTCAGAAATGTATGGCTGGATGGTTTTATACAATTATTCAGTTGTACATTTGCTCTCACTGAATCAGCACAGCATTTGTAGAAGAAAGTGAACAAATCATCAGTTTACTAACACTTATAGGGAGTTCTGGGACACAAAGTAGATATTCTTCATTGCTGAAAAATTATGCAATATCTAATTAAATGTACTCTAGCTGGAAATGAAAATTAAACTTTTGTATGTAACACGAAGAAAAAAAAAGTACACAAATACACTCTAAAAAAACCTTTATATCTTCCACCTAATTAAATATAAATAATAATGATAATAATAATAATAATGCATTTCCCCAACCATATATTTGTTATATATTGTATTATTTTTTTCATTAATGGGTCTGAATGTCTGTCTTTCTATGAATGTATGGATGTATGTATCTGTATTTATTGAATTTTTAGTTTATCTCCCTGTGCATTTATGTATTTGTGTAGGAATATGTGGTAAATATACGTATACATATTTTGCAGGTTTCGTCCTCCATGGGTTTGTGATATTCTATATAAAACTAAAAAAAGAAATAATGTAAAAAGCAACATGCAAACACAAAGTAAATATTTTTCAGATATTGTTGGAATAATTTGCTTTAAAGCTAATTATTATTGAACAACTCATCGTCTTTATATTAATATATTAATAATACAATTGTAAATCTATTAACATATATGCCAATACAGTATATTATATGAATGTATTAAAATACATTTTGATATAATATATTTGTCACACACATTCAGTTATTTTGGTCTTAGATTCATTTTCATTAGTTTCCTAACTCCCTTTTTTCTAGATTTCCCACCACTTTTTAGTTGTCATTTGCAATTTTGTTTGTTTCGAGTACTGTATGTGTTTAATTTATTCTAAGAGTTTTTGTTTAAAAGATTTCATTGGTGAAGTGAAATGTTTAATAATATCAGGAAAAAAATATGATTAATTGAAATTGAAATTTCTTTTTTTTTTTCTTTTTTTTTTTTTTTTTTTGCATACAGCTCCTTTAATAAAGTGTTCCAAGTTTTCTTCCATATCCAAAGTTGGAGAGTGATAGCAGCAGCTGAGTTGTCTGAATGCTAATTTGAGTGGTTGCTGATTGAATTATTTCTCGCTGTTCATTACAAGTTGGCACCTATACATGACAAATTAAAAAGACTAAGCAACTAGATTTTCTTTGAATTCGCATCGTTCATCCCTTTCATACTAACACTTTTGAATGAGATATAGCTGATGATTCATCATCACCGTAACATTGAAATTGCTTGAAAATAACATTATTATTTACTTTTTATTAACTGACAGTTATTTGAAACCCATGTGGGCTGGATCCACGATGAAGTCAGCAAGGCTCTTGCTTTCCTATACCATAATTTAATCTTTCAGGATTCATGCCAGGATCTCTGTGTTAATATGTGTGCTTGTTTCGTATAAATTTTTTTAAGATTACATAGTGGCCGGAAAAAGCACTTGGGCACCTAAATCACACTTAAAAATGCATGAATGTCATCAGGTGAGGTCTACAGGTGTCAGAATGCAGGTGATTGAATTTTTAAGTCAGCAGATATATCCTTCATTATGGATGGACGGATGGATGAATAAATAGGTGGTTGGGTAGATGGATGGATAAATGGGTGGGTAGATAGATGCATGGATGGATGGATGGGTAAATGGCTGGTTGGGTGGTTGGTTGGATGCATGGTGGTTGGGCGGGTAGATGGATGCATGGATGAGTGAATGGAAGGATAAATGGATGCATGGATGGGGGAGTATAATGATAAATGGATGCATGGATGGAGGAATGTAAGGATAAATGGATGCATGGATGGATGGATGGATGGATGTAAGGATAATTAGATGTATAGATGGATGAATGCATGGATGAATGAATAGATGGATAAAAGGGTGAGTGGATGGATGGAAGTAAGTGAGTGAGTGTATGTATGTATGGATGGATGGATAGATACATGGATGAATAAATGTGTGGTTGAGTGGGTAGATGGAAAAATATATAGATTTTACTGCTAATGTGACAACACCATAACATGTTATTTTCCTTGACTACAACTATGCTATTTAGCTAAAGGTAAATTTGGCTGAAATTATTAAATGACATAACAAAATATTAAGTAAATATAAAAAATATAAAAAAAACTATGACTAAAACAAAAACTGTAAAAAAAAAAAAACAATTCACTTCTATTCAGAGCCTCATTTCCAATTTAAATAATTAATTTTGTAATACACCATGTTGTGCAGAAAAGTCTGATAATAAATAAATCTCTCTTCCACCTCATTCTACAACTCTGGCAGTCTCTCGCTCGCTCTATCTCAAAGGCACAGCTCTCTGGTTTTCATTTAATGGGTTATGTAGAGTTTCTTTGTTTCTTTTAGTCAACGAGACCCCAATCCCCTTGCCAGCAGTGCCGGGAACCGCTAGCTTTACCTCTGTTGAGCCATAACAGGCAGTGTGGGAGAGCCCCATTTTTGCTTCGCATTAGTGAAGCTATTTGAAGGGATAATGATGAACTAACTTGAACACGGATGACTGGCAAACGGTTGACAGCGTCTATACATCTCCTCAGCAAGAGGCCAACGTCCTGGGCTGCATGATGTCCACCCACTCAGATACTGACTCAGAATCAGCTCCACACGTGCAGCAGAACCATCCTTTGAAAACCATCCACATGGTGGGAATTTATGCAGCTCAGTCAACATCAAAAGGGCTGAGCTCTTAGATATGATTGAAGTAGAACAAATGTGAAAAGCATGCTTCAGTGTTAGCTATAAAATGAACAGCATCTGAAAAAATAGATGTCATTTGGTATGTTTGCCTTTTTACTTGAATGCACCGATATTAAAATAGATATAAAAAAAATAGATAGTCAGATATTGACCAGCCGACTTTTATTTTTATTTTTGTTAGACTATATCAATAAATGGCCAATACATACTATTTTTAATTTTAAAAATTAAAATTCAGGATATAATTCCTTTTGAGCATGCTGGTCCCTAGAAGAGGATCCTATTTGTTGAGTGAGTCTTCTCTCCATGAGGAGATCCTGAAAGCTTTGATCATTTGAGTGCTCTCTTTCCTGCAAGTTGGGTGGAGTAGGCTGTTCCTGATCATCAGGTTCCTGAGGGAGCTAAGGAAAATGTCCTTCCGCCCCTCTTTATACTCTTGGTCCTTATCTCTGGTTCAACTGCAGAGACTGCCCCTGAGCCACTGCAGACAGTGAATTAAAATCTTTGAAAACAGTTCTCCTGTTCATACGGTCACTACTAGAGGGTAGAGACTTGCTTGCTTTCGGTCAACGAATTGTGCCTGGCTTTCTCTGTCCGTCCACTTCATAGCAGTTTGAGGTGTACAGAACGCAAGCCTTGACCGCAGACCAGCTCTTATCTGTTAGATTCAGCAGAGAGGCTGTTTCCAAAAAAAATTGGCCCACTGATGGTGGCTGCCTTCATTTCGGTGAAATTCCGAGATGCTCATGTCTTCTTGGGTATTATAGAGCTCCTCTATAATTAATGTGTGTGCTCCGCGTGGGTGTTGACAGAATGATTTACTGACAGATTCTAGAGTTGGGGGCTGGGTGACACCTAGTTTGAACCGCTGCCTCCATGGGCTCCCTTCTCCTGAAACCAGTTTCACCATGAGCCCGGTTCAAGTGTGCGCCTTCCACTCCAGTTGAGTTCCCTCAAACCAAACCCCGTTGAGTTCCTCCACACCCCCTCGACATCGGACGTGTGGAACGTCTGGTGTTAGGCCTACTACTCGTAAGCCATGTGGAACCTGTGGTAGGCTGGGTCCATATGTAGCGGGGCTTACGGTGACCCCATATGTGTTCTCTTCCATGATACGGCTCCCTTCGGTGAACCTGTGCTCTGCCGTCACTGTCCGGTGAGTCTCCCCCCTGTCATAGGCTGGAGCAACCCCAGTGACATTCCATATGTCGTACTGCCCGGTCATCTGCCCAGTTCATATGTGGATTCTCCATGTTCCCTCCCTCCGGGTTGGATGTGGCTTCAGCAGCGTTCCTTCCTTCCAATGTATGGGAAACGCTTTCCCAGTGGTCCTGTAGGAACAGCAATGACTTCCCTGGCCTAAGCCCTGTCCTTCCTTGGCCTAAGCCCTGCAATGGATGCATCGGGAGGGTTTTGTCTAGGCACTGGGAGGTGGCATTTTCAAAGGTTAACCCCATTCAGTCGACCATCGACTACGTCCGACATTATCGACTGAAAGGGAACATCCTGGTTGCATATGCAACCCATGTTCCCTGAAGGAGGGATATTCGTATATTAATACCCGCACCGCGGGGGCGGAGTGTGTGATGCGCATCACACATACCAATTCCATTTTGCTCATTAATAGTACTCAAACAATATTTGCTCTCTGACGCACTCCCATTCAGTCGTCCGTCAACTACGTCCCTCCGTCATACACAACCAGGACGTTATCTTTAAAGGGTAACTAAACCCTTGGTCAGAGCCTGACTCCACCCACTGGCAATATTTGAAAAATGCTGGAAAAGTGGGCAGAGCCCAGCGGAGGGGGGCGTTCACCTGAGACGCATCTCTTTGTATGGAACTTGCCTACGTCACCAACAACCGCTGTGTCACGTACCACCGCAAACATCCAATAGGAAAATTCTACTGCAGTAGCCACCGTTCAACCTGAAGAGGGCAGCACTAAGACGTTTTTACACCATATATTGTAGAAATAGAACACTTTATAAACAAATGACAAAAAAAATTACTCGAATCAATGACTGGTATTAATAAAGATCCATTCTTGCAGATCATTAACTAAAAAAAGTTGGTTAAGTGTTTAGTTACTCTTTAAGGTGGATAGGTATCGGCTGACGTTGCACAAGCCTGCAGCGTTAATATAATCAGAAAGTCTTTTTTTTTATTTGAAACCATGTTGCATCCATTACATGGTCATTAAGAAACAGATCAGTCGCACAACAACAGCTGTGCTCAGTGATTCAACTGCAATGTTTATTTGGGAGCTAACAGGGCTTTCTCAAGGGTTTCTCCTGGCGTTGCACATCTATAATGGCTAGTCACACATTTAAAGATGTCCACAAGATGTTGGTACAACCATCATTTCCCGAATGACCGTTTGAGTTTATTTAAGGCAAAACGCCACAGATGACTAAGGTACAAATTGTAACTAATTGAGATCACTATACTTCCCCAGTTGAATTAGTACATTGAGTACATTGAGACAATAGAGTCCAACAGTCAGGTTCTGTAAGTTCCGGGTTAAATTCATTCACACATTCATTTTCTCCACTTGGAAATTCATTTTGAATAATAACTTTTAAATAACTTTCAAAGACAGACCTATGCTGAGCAGTGGTGGATTAAGAGTATTTGGTGACCCTGGGCACTGACACCTAGAGTGCTGATGTCAACCCAACTTTCATTTTCAACCCAAATCCGACATCTGTGTGGAGATGGGTTTTGACATCAACCCAGTTTTCTGCACTGACACCTAGAGTGGGTATTGAATATGTATGTAATGTGCCAGTTATATGGGCATTGAAATGAAACGCATGCATGTGGTCACGCAGTAGTGTCAATCTGACCAACACTACCTCATGAAAATGCATATCTACAAAAAAAAGAGTTATGTGCTTATGACACACACTGTAAACTTCTTGGGTAAGATTATTGGTGTGGAGTATGTGCGTAGCACGGCATAAAGTGTGTATCATATGCACGCAGGGATTACATATCATGTGCACGTAAAAACTCTTTTTGCATATTAATTGCATGATAAATACAATTCGGTCTATAGATACACACTTTCATGAGATCAGGCTGATCTGGCAGTAGATTGTGCATCCACCAAAAAAAAAAACGTATAAAATAATGAAAATAATAAACTTGCAACCTTTAGAATTGCGAGTTAGATAGTCAGGGGGGTTTAGGGGGTTTACATCTCACAATTCTGACATTTTTTGGCCGAATGTTGCTAGATATAAACTCGGAATTGCTAGAGAAAAAAAGTCAGAATTACCATTTTTTATTCCATAGTGGAAACAAAGCTCCCATAACAAACAACTTGGATAAAAATAAAAATCTTCACAATATAGACCGAAGTAAACCTAGTTGTCTATAAGTGCTAATCAAGTGGAGATTTCTGGCTCAGTGCATGGGAAAACAACAATGGTTTTGCAAATCATTGCTAATGCTTTGGGAATGTAAAGCACACATTGTGTTTATGAGAGATTTCTGGTGGAAATCTAGACTCCAAAACATCTTGTTTTTATTCAAGTCATGTTCTAAGGGCCAAGAAATAAATAAGAAATGAATAAGACCTTAGGTGAACATTCTTATCGCTATAAGTTGGCCACAAAAAAAATGAACTTGGAAACAAACACAATTTCACATTCCCTTTAATGTGGGAGAGAGAATTAGCAGAAATTTGTAAGATCAGTATCAATTTTTTAATAAAAATGGCCTTCTTATGCCATGTCTCATTCTTTGGGCTGTTAGCACAATTAAGGTCCTATATCAATTAATTTTGACTTGCACTTACTTGACATTTAGTACTCAGCCACAGGCTATAGATTCAACCCACTGCTCATTAAAATTATCTGGCTTTGGCTTAAAGAACAGTGGAGTCATACCATTATCACACAGTATTGAGCAATCTTTAAAGTTCCTCAAGACCAAGACCATATAAAGGAGGAAGGAGTGAGAAAATGTGTTTGTTTTTCTTTATTAAAATGTACTAGCTGATTTCATTCAGTACCAAGATGAAATGACTGCGTGGTTGGCAAATGAAAAAAACAAGTAAACTAATTTCAATTCCTCCACTGCATTTTCCTTTACAAAAACAAACTAGAGATGAGTAACTCAAAGGTCATTTGGAGATTTGCGTTTTATAGGTTTTTACTACAGCACAAAAAGAAGAAAAGGAAACACTTTTGGGAAGCTGCATGTTCGAGAGAATACAAATTCATTTGTGGAGTTGGTAGCCCCATAAGGCTTAATTTATTCCAGACCTCGAGGTCATAACGGAAATGCAAGAGCTTTGAAAGAGGCTTGTTTTGTCTTTCTTAGTGAATGTCAGCAGAGATCCTATCAACCAGACAATCCCCTGTGAAGGCCTCGTCGACACGACAGCCATCGGCACGGATCCTCAGCAAAAACCACGAGAACCAGACAAGTCCTCTACACAGACAGTGGAGTTTGGGCTCTTTGCCACTGCCACCTTTTGGCTTGCTTAGTTAGGGACACGTATACACGAATATTCAAAAATATTACTAATTTGACCGCACTGACACTAATGGATGAGAACTGAACTGAACTGAGCTGGATGATGACATTACTGTTGAACTCATGTAATTGTTAAGTTTTCGTTTCCATCCATCATGTCTACAATATGTTGTGGTCATCCATCCATTAAAGAATAATCCAAATATAATGAATCAGTATTATTTATTTGTTGGTTTTCATCTCAATGCACTGGCATAACGTCAGTGCACGAGGGAGCAGCACAACATCCATCTCGTGGAAACACACAGGTTGAGTCAAAATAAAAGTCCCAATGAACAATGAACTCTTGCACATTTTCAGCATACAACAGTCAACAGCATAAAGTAAAAACAAAATAATAGTAAGCAACATATCGTAAAATAAAATATTATGGTTAATGAGAACATATAACTTGAAGACCTTTACAACGGGATTGATGCAACGCCGAAAAATCTTCAGTTGAACAATGACACTATTTTCTTATAGAGCTGCTGTTCGGCCGAAATTTACTCTGTTTGCCTCATTGAATCATTATCACTGTAAAGCTGCTTTGAAACTTATAAACAAAACATAAATAAACTTGACTTGACTTTTGTTTGCTAAATCATATTTCTTTACTGTAATTTTCCACTGTTGGGGAAACAACCACAGTTGAAAGCTGAAGCTTCTCTTTTAGAAAAGCAGCTACAAGCTTCAAATCAACATGAGTTAAATATAAGGCTATTTTATAGGCAAGGTAAGCAATTTCGAAGAGGCTAACAATAGCAAGCTAGCTTTGAAAGCATGAGATCCCACCTACAAAGTTTCCAAAGTCACACCTCCTTCAAAACACATGAACACACACAGCAGAGTCTGCAAAGCATCACGATAGATGGCGTTAAACTACCTCATGTCTCAAAGCACATAACATTACAATAATAATGAACATAAAAAAACTTACAGAGCTCTTGTACCACCTGACTGCTGCAGATTAATTTTGCCGTATATAGTATAATGTCCTGAGTTGCCATCTCGTGATTACGTTTATGACATGGCGTGAAAGCAGGAGAGCGCAGCAGGGTGTGCGGAGGTATGGAAACAGGGAACAGGGAACACAAGAAAAAACTAAATACTAGAGGGGTAAAAGGCAAACAAGACACACTTGGGGATGATCACAGAGCTAATCAACTAAAAAAACTACAAAGGACTACAAAACATGGTGCAGAACAGGAAATAACATAAAAGTCCACACAAGACCAGGGGAACACAGGCTGGAATTAGGACATAACACATCTAATGAAATTAGAAAAAGAAGACTCTCGACTGTGTTAATGTTAATGTAACTAACATGAACTACCCAATGAGCAATATATTTGTTAGTGTATTTGTACATCTTTGTTGACGTCAGTTAAAAAAATACAGCTGTTCATTGTTTGTTCGGGTTAATTCAAAGTGCATTATATTGTTAACAAATACAACATTTTAATAATTTGTTAGTAAGTGTTGAAATTAACATTAACAAATATTAATAAATGCTATAGAACAACAGTTCATTATTTGTTCACTGCAACCGTATTGTAAAGTGTCACCATAATATCTAAATGGAAAACATGTCAAACTGCAAAACAAATAAGGGATTTCTGGATAAGGACTCAAGTGAACCAAATTAACTGATTAATTTTAATATGAGGATGATCTATGCGAGTATGACTCTTAGATCAGTTAATGACCATACATTACTAGCTAACTAGTGGCCAGATAAAAAGATGAAAATGTTTTTAGCACAGTGAAAATTAGGCCAATTGGAAATATCTTGCTGTAATGACACGGATCATGCCATGTTTGATCATAGTAGGATGATTGATCCATCTCAAAAGTTTTAAAAATAATCCTTCTTGACTGACTTGTACTTTAAACAGACCCTCATAAATAATTCAATGCAATTTTGCGACAATACATACTTTGATGTACAGTATATTCTTCAAAAACCATGTTTAGCTTTCTCTTTTGCCTATTAATATTTCACGGGCTTGCAGACATGCCGCTATGATGATGCAAGGCAAATGAAACACTTTCTAAATTAAATCCCTAGCGACAATTATTAATGTGTATTACATTTAATTGTTTCCTGATATTTGAAGTAAAACTGATTATGAAGCTATAACTATAAGTTAATCTCAAAAAACACGGATAGATTGCTACTCATTAGCAAAATTAGCTTGCGACAGGAAAAGCTACACTATTTTAAAGTAGCTGTGCTCAAATAACAATACTGAACATTTTTAGTAATGTCTTTCAATAGCTGCTCGTATTATATAATTGTGAGTATTTGGAGATATCCCAAGTTTACCAAATAGCATGTGTAATTTCACAACTAAAGTAAATGTCGAATTCCTCTCTGTAGCCGCGGAATGATAAGGACATTTCCTTGCACTGCTTTACAGTGTCTCCTTATTTTAGATATTTATTATTTAAACCACATCATCTGACAGATATCTCTATAATTATGAGGTGTTTTTCAAACGGCCAAAATATGCACAGAATTTCAAGTTCGGTGTGTTTGCATCAAAATGAGTTCAAAAAGTTAAACTATGAAAACTTTCAGTTTAGAAACAACAACATTTGGTCTTATAATGTGTGTTACAGTTAGTTTAATATGTACAAACTACAAAGCCTACATAAAATAAAGGTTGTCCCTGGGCTTTATTTACGGTGTTAAAAGAGCATTTAAGACTTTATTAAAAATGCCTTTTAAATGCTAATGAGGTTACATGGCAAATCCTTGCTGTTTATCAGCCTGGATGCTGCTTAAGTTTTTTAATTGAAGCTTCCACTCGGATGGATTGCTACAAGGTTAAAGCTGTGTTTTACATTAAATACAACAATTACATTTTTAGATATTAATAATTGATAAAGTGAAAAAAAGAACTTGCAAAACAACAAAGCACAACAACAACTACAACTAAGGACAACTAAAAAAAGCGAGATAAAAAAAAAACGCTCTCTCCTCAGCTTTTGCGACATAAGTTGTTATGTTGTGCTTATTTCTATTTTGTACCGCAAAGAGGAAACAGATGGAGGATCACACGCTTTATCTTTGCACTTATTACAGAATTGTACTGTAATAATTGGCCTTTGATGTGATTTTCATGTGCTCTGCGTTTGGAGGTGTGAAAGAAATCGTTTTGCCAATTGCACAGTTTATGCCTTGTAGAGTAATAATCTTGTTATCTTTTTTTTTTTTTTTTGATGAATACAGAGCACAGGTTACTAAAACATTAAAGGGAAAGTTCACCCAAACATTTAAATTCGGTCAACATTTACTCACCCTCAAGTTGTTCCAAAATCGGTTTCAAAACCGTGACACTTTTCAACTGAAAGTATACAACTTTAACGTTTTGAGGGCTAGAAAAGGAGTTTTGAATACGGGTTTCAAATGGCAAGTTTTTTTTAAAAAACAATACCGTTATTGTCGTGAATTTTTGAGGGGAAAAAAATGATGACTTCATGCGCATGTTCAGTCTAAAGGCATGTAGTGTTTCTTTACAAAGTGACATCGCCAAATAGAGGTCTGGCATGAATAATACAGCATATTTAGTCATTAATCAGATCCGTTGGAACGGGAATTATTTTGACAATGTTGTCGTCTGTGAGTAGCCTGGTCCAACCAGACTCTCGTACATTTAATTTGTACAGAGAGTCTGACCTCTCTCCATTGAGAACATAGACAGTATAAGAAGTGGAGAGCCATCTCATTGGAACTCAATTGAGACAAGTGAAGGCCATTTTTAGCGATTTTTTAGGACTTCCGTTCCTGACGCGCAGACTCAAACCGACCCAAACAGAGCTTTACGATGTAGATGCACTCTAAAAATTGCTGGGTTGTTTTAACCCAACTATGGGTCAAATATGGACAAACCCAGTCATTGGGTTACATCTTTTTAAATTACATTTTTAAAAAACATTTTTGCCGTATAAATGCCACGAGAAATGACATTCGTGGTATAGATACGCATTTTCATGAGACTGTGTTGGAGTAGGAGCTGTCCATGAGCTAGGAACAGGAGAAACTTTTGCTAGGAATTCTGATGAATCATTTTATCATTTTGCCTCCACGTTTCCCCGATTGCCCGCAAGCTTCTCCTCCTGTCCATACGGTAATCTCTCTTCTGATGCGACAGAGAGTCATGTAGTTATGATGCAATCGTTAGCCTACTTTTACAAAAATCTGCTTCTACGGAGCCATGACATAATGGAGCATTTTATACATTGTCATGTTTCTTTAGAAATAAATAATGGACAAATGGGCTCTTCAAACACCTCAAATGTAAAGTTATTCGCTGTCAAAGTGATGCCAAAATGAAAGGGAGTCAACGGAAATGCTAACTCAAGTGAAGTTCTGCTACAAGATGTCGGCACCCGGCCCGCTTCAACTTCCGGTCGATGGATTACCCCCTTGATTGAGAAACGTTTACTTCCTTGTAGGCTGGTTATCTGTTAAAGTTCAAAACTATTGGATTTGCCCAGAGTCACTCAAGATCAGCTAACGTGTGGTCGTGACGTTTGTCATGCGCCGAAACCAGTCGGAAACAAGAAGTCTGAATGATCAGAGGATCATGCGCCGAAACCAGTCGGAAACAAGAAGTCCGAATGATCAGAGGATTATGTTTACAATAAGATGTCTGTCAATGAGAGCTGCAGGTTTTGTTCATCTAGGAACAATTATTAATTCGAAATTTATATTTGAAATTTGTATTCATTCACCTGTCGAAGCTGGGTCTAATCATTAAAAAGACAAATACAACTATCGGCTTTGCATCCCTATCGTTCACCTTAGCTAACTCATTCACGAGTAGCGGAGCGAGCTGGAAAATCAAACTTTTTCCGAACCCCGCAGGGAGGAAGGCCACAAGCAGT